>NW_012116044.1:4000675-4126018 GCF_000951035.1 Colobus angolensis palliatus
GCCACTGCACTCCAGCCTCGACGACAGAGCGAGACTCCGTCTCAAAAAACAAACAAAAAAAGATTTATATTTTTGATCCCCATCAAGTTTTATATGATGCAGTTGCCAATTTCTTCTCCTTAGAAGTATCCATACCATATCTATTACAATGTTTTCTCTCCTTTCATGAAGTCACATGAGCAAAAGAATCTATTTCCTTAAGAGCTGATATTATATTATTCACTTATCTTTTATTTATTTATTTATTTATTTATTTATTTATTTATTTATTTATTTGAGACGGAGTTTCACTCTTGTTGCACAGGCTGGAGTGCAGTGGTGCGATCTCGGCTCACTGCAACCTCCGCCTCCTGGGTTCAAGTAATTCTCCTGCCTCAGCCTCCCGAGTAGCTGGGATTACAGGCATCCACCATCACACCCGGCTAATTTTTTGTATTTTCAGTAGAGACCTGGTTTCACCATGTTGGCCGGGTTGGTCTCAAACTCCTGACCTCAGGTGTTCCATCCAACTTGGCCTCCCAAAGTGCTGCGATTACAGGCGTGAGCCACCACGCCAGGCCATATTATTCACTTTTCATTTCAAAATCATTACAATTGTCAGATAATTTCGGTAAAGTATCAGTTAGGGAAAACCCATTTACTATTCCACATAATTTTTCTTACTTCTTCTTCATAGTGTTATATGAGAAAGAAAGAAAGAAAGAAAGAAAGAAAGAAAGAAAGAAAGAAAGAAAGAAAGAAAGAAAGAAAGAAAGAAAGAAAGGGAAAGAAAGAGAACGAAAGAGAAAGAGAAAGAAAGAGAAAGAAAGAAAAGAAAGAAAGACCACCATCTTTCACTTCCCCTAAAAATTATAGGTAGAGGAAAGTCCAAAATTTTAAAATAAGAGTCTAGAGGTGTTTTGTGAAATCCTGTCCTAAAAACATTGCTGCAATAACTGTGGACTATATCTCCAAAGTAAAAACAAGAAAATTTTATTACATAATTTTCACAAGTCAAAACAAAAGAAAATCACTAAACTTGAGCCTACTGTTCTGATTTTATCTTTCGCCAACACTTTAAAAATCTATGATACACAGCAATCCCCCCTTATGTATGATTTTGCTTTCTGTGGCTTCAGTTACCCATATTCAACTCTGTTTTGAAAATATTAAATGAAAAATTCCAGAAATAATTCATCAATTTTAAATTGCACGCTTTTCTGAGTAGTGTGATGGAATCTCACACTGTCCTGCTTCATCCCACTCTGTCCAGCCAAGTCCAGAATCATCCCTTTGTCCAGCATATTCATACTACACTACCTACCTGTTAGTCATTTAGCCGCAATTTCCACTATTTTATATATATATATATATATACACACACACACACATATGTATATGTGTGTGTGTGTATATGTATGTATATACATGTGTAAAAAACATGGTATACATAGGGTTGGATACTTTCCAAGGTTTCAGACGTGCATCAGGGATCTTGGAACTTTCCTTTGTAGATAAGGGGGGAGCTACTGTACCCTCAAAAGTTTAAGGTACAGTGCTGCATGTGCTGCACTCAGGATTTAAGTTAATTTGGCACTAAAGAGATCCATGACTCGAACTTTTTAAAATTAAAAATACCTAATAATGTTGCATCTCTGCTTCTATTTAAAATATACTGCAATCTTCCGTAACTATTTGCTGTCATCTTAGGAAAGAGACCTTGATAGCTGCTTAAAACTGCAGTTAAAGGAGGCTTTAGATAATTCAGGTGTAGAAAATACAACTAGTAATAATGTTCCTTGTATTTCTTCGGTTGACATATGTTTGTTGAATATTTACTATCAGGTATGTTTTGTTCTAAGCACACATAGAACTTCAGTAAGTCAAGTGTTCTTACCCACATGAAGCTTACATTCTAGAGGACCAGACACTTTATGAACAAGTAATCAAATAACCAGCATAACTTCAAGCAGTGACTACTGCACTGAAGAAAATTAAGCAAAATACTCTAATAGTGAGTGACTGTTGGAAGACAACATTAAATATGGAAATTGGACAAGAAATTTCTGAGAAGGGGACATCTAGCTGGGCTTATATAAGAAAGAATGAGCCATGAAAACACCTGAGAGAAAAGCATTGAGCTGAAAAGAATTAGAAAGTGAAGAGGTCCCAGGCGGAAATCTAACTAGAATTTTTTTTAAAGGCAGGGTGATGGAATCAAATAAGTGAGAATGACCGAGTTGGCTTAATGTAAAACATTTTTGTTTGTTTTAACAAAAAAATGGTGTTTTTTGTTTTTGTTCTGTTTTTATTTTTGGTTTTGTTCTGTTTTTATGTTTGTTTGTTTTGTTTTCTTTTTTTTTTTGTCTTTACTGGTCACTTGGTCAGTTCTAAGAAATTTGGTGCTGAAAAACTTACTAAGGACAATGTGGATCATTAAATCTCAAAGTGCTTCTTAAAGTATTTCTGAAACTTGAATTTACATAGTATTATGTAAAAAATGAAGTTTCTGGTTCAGCAATTACCAATATTCTAGAGGTGGGTCTAAGATTTTCTTTTTTAAAAAATTTTGGGTTCAGGGGGTACATGTACAGGTTTGTTACATGGATATATTGCATAGTGCTGAAGTTTGGACTTCTATTGAAGGTAACATCCAAATAATGCACACAATACCCAACTGGTAGTTTTTCAGCCCTTGCTTATCTCCCTCCCTCCCCACTTTGGGAGTACCCAGTGTCTATTATTGACATCTTTATGTCTGTATGTAACCATTGTTTAGCTCCTACATATAAGTGAGAACATGAAGTATTTAAATTTCTGTTTCTGCATAAATTCACTTTGGATAATCCCTTCCAGTTGTACCCATGCTACTGCAAAGGGCGTAATTTTATTCTTTGTATGACTGGATAGTATTCCATGATGTATAAGTACCATCTTTTCTTTATCTAGTCCGCCATTGATGGGCACCTATGTTGATTCCATGTCATTGCTATTGTGAATACTGCAGTGATAAACATATGAGTGCAGGTGTCTTTTTGGTAGAATGATTTATTTTCCTTAGTAATAATCATAGTAATGAGATGGATAGGTCAAATGGTAGTTTTATTTTTAGGTCTTTGGGGAATCTCCAAACTGCTTTCCTCAGGGACTGAAGCGGTTTACACTCCCTCCAACAGTGTGTAAGTGTTCCTGTTTCTCCACATCCTTACCAACATCTGTGATTTTTTTCACTTTTTAATAATAGCCCTTCTAACTGATGTGAGATGGTATCTCATTGTGGTTTTAATTTGCATTTCTGTAATTATTAGTGATATTAAGCATATTTTTATATGTTTGTTGGCTGAGTGTATGCCTTTTGAGAAATGCCTAATTTTGTCATTTGCCCACATTTTAATCTTTTTTTTCCTTGCTGTTTTAAGTTCCTTATAGATTCTAGATAGTTGTCCTTTGTCAGATGCAGAGTTTTCAAATATTTTCTCCCATTCTTCAAGTTGTCTGTTTACTCTGTTGATAGCTTCTTTTGCTGTGCAAAAGCTCTTTAGTGTAATGAGATCCCACTTGTCAATTATTGTTCTTGTTGCCACTGCTCTTGAGGTCTGGAAGATTTTTATTCCAGACATTGGCCTAGGCAAAGAACTTATGACTAAGTTTTCTTCTAAGATTTTTATCTTAAAAGGAAACTTGTAACTAAGTTTCTAAGATTTTTATTTTTCTTCTAAGATTATAACGAGGTTTTCTTCTAAGATTTTAATCATTTGAAGTCTTACATTTATGTCTTTGATCCATCTTGAGTTAATTTTTGTATATGGTGACAGGTAAGAGTTCAGTGTCATTCCTGATTTTGTTCTCAGCTTGAACATTATTGATGTATAGAAATGCTACCGATTTTGTGCATTTGTTTTGCATCTTGAAACTTTACGAAAGTCGTATATTAGGTCTAGGAGTGTTTTGGAGGAATCCTCATGGCTTTCCATGTATAGAAACACATAATGAACAGAGATAATTTGACTTGCTTTTTTTCCTATTTGGATGCGTTTTGTTTCTTTCTCTTTGCTGATTGCTCTGGATAGAACATCCATTATTATGTTGAATAGGAGTGTTGAAAGTGAACACTCTTGTCTTATTTCACTTCTTAGGAGGAATTCTTCCAACTTCTGCCAATTCAGTACAATGTTGGCTGTCGGTTTGTCATAGATGGCTCTTATTATTTTGAAGTATGTTCTTTTAATGCCTCTATTGTTGAAAGTTTTTTATCATGAAGGAATATTGGATTTGATTACATACTTTTTCTGTGTCTATTGAGATGATCACATGGTTTTTGTTTTTAATTTTGTTTACATGATGAATCACATTTATTGATATGCATATGTTGAACTAACCTTGCATCCCAAGAATAAATACTGCTTGATTTTGGTGAATTATCTTTTCGATAGGCTGCTGGATTTGGTTTGCTAGTATTTTATTGAGGATATTTTCATCGATGTTCATCAGATATATTGGTTTGGAGGTTTTTTATGCTGTTGTTGTGTCCTTGCCAGATTTGGGCATAAAAGTAATACTGGTTTGTAGAAAAAGTTAGGGAGAACTCCCTTCTCCTTGATTTTCTGGAATAGTTTCAGTAGCATTGGTACCAGGTATTCTTCGTAGGTCTGGTAGAATTTGGCTGTGAATCTGTCTGGTCCAAGGCTTTCTGTGACTGGTAACATTTTATTACTGATTCAATTTTGTAACTCATTGTTGGTCTGTTCAGAGTTTCATTTTCTTTCTGGTTCCATCTTGGAGTTTGTATGTTTCCAGAAATTTATGCATTTCCTCTAGATTTTCTAGTTTGTGTGTATATAGACGTTCACAGTAGTCTCTGAGAATCTTTTGTATTTCTGTGTGATCAGTTGTAATGTCACCTTCGTCATTTCTGATTGTGCTTGTTTGTAATTTCTTTCTTTTTTCTTTGTGAATGTAACTAGTGGTCTATTGATCTTGCTTATCCTTTCAAAGAACCAACTTTCTGTTTCATTGATCCTTTGTATTTTTGTTGTTGTTGTTCCAATTTCTTTTAATTCTGCTCTAATTTTAGTTATTTCTTTTCTTCTGCTAGCTTTGGGTTTAGTTTGTCTTGTTTTTCTAGTTCCTTTAAATACAATGCTATGTTGTTAGCTTGATATCTTTCTAACTTCTTGATGTAGGCTTTTAGCACTACAAACTCCCCTCTTAACCTTGATTTGGTCATATACCAAAGGTTTTGGTATGTTGTGTTTGTATTTTTCATTTGTTTCAAATTTTTTTGATTTCTTTGTTAATTTTGTTGTTTACCCAAAAGTCATTCAGGAGTGCATTATTTAGTTTCCATGTATTTGTGTAGTTTTGAGAGTTCCTCTTGGTACTGACTTCTATTTTTATTCCACTCTTATATGACAAGATGATTCATAAGATTTTTATTTTCTTGAATTTATTGAGACTTGCTTTATGACTGAACATGTGGTCAGTCTTCGAGTATGTTCCATGTGCAGATGAGAAGAAAGTATTTTCTGTGGTCTTTGGGTGGAGTATTCTGTAGATGTCTATTATGTTCACTTGGTCAAATGTTAAATTTAAGTCCAGAATTTCTTTTGAAGTTTTCTGCCTCTGTCTAATGTTGTCAGGGGGGGTGTTGAAGTCACCCACTATTATTGTATGGTTGTCTATCTCTTCTCTTAAGCCTAGTAGTAACTGTTTTATAAATCTGGGTATTCCAATGTTGGCTGCATGTATATTTAGGATAATTAAATCTTCTTGTTTAATTGAACCATTTATGCTCAACTTTAATATTGATATGTGAGGTTTTCTTTCAGTAATAGTGTTGCTGTCTAGTTGCTTTGTAGTCTCAATTGTGTCATTGCTCTATGAGATCTATGGGCTTTTTACCTTTATCATGGAAGTGGGTTAGTTATCTCGCAAGTAGACTGCTGATAAAGTATAAAGATTAAACCTCTTTCTCTCTGTCTCAAGCACACATTTCCTCATCGTGTGGCGTCACCTGTCATGCTATGATGCATCAAAAGGGCCCTCACCACAAATGTATACCCCCAACTTTGGACTTTCTAGCCTCTAGAACAACTAGTTAAATAAATCTCATCTCATAAATTACCCAGTCTGTGGTATTCTATGATAGCAGTAGGAAACAGACTAAGACATTGTTATAAATGCAAAATGGTACAGATATTTCGGAATACAATTTGACAATTTAATATATAAGCAAACACACTCTTCTAATACAATCCAGAAATAATACTCCCTGAGTTTACACAAAAGAGTTAAAACTCATCTCCACATAAAAACCTGTGTATGGTGTTTATAACAGCTTTTTTTTTCTCCATAATTTCCAAAACTTGGAAGCAACCAATAGGTCCTTCAGTAGGTGAATGGACGAGTAAACTGCAGTACACCCAGCCAATGGAATATTATTCAATGCTAAAAAGAAATGATCTATTAAGCCATGGAAAGACAACCAGAAAATGGAATATCATTTAGTTATAAAAAGGAAATGACCTAATAAGCCATGAAAGAACATAGAAAAAAATTAAAAGCACGTTGCTGAGTGACATACCCTGAAAGCGTATATGCTGTGTGACTATGATTCCAACTGTTTGACATTCTAGAGAAAACAAAACTAAAGAGACAGTAAAAAGATCTGCGATTGTCAGGGGTTAAGGGGAAGTGGGGGATGAGTAGACAGAACATAAAGGAATTTGGGGACAGCGAAACTATTCTGTATGATACTATAAGGGTGGATGTATGTCAAAACCAATAGAACACACAACACCAAGAGTGAACCCTACTGTAACCTACACACTTTGCTGGACAATGATACGTCAATGTAGATTCATGGGTTGTAACAAATTTACCACTCTGGTGGAGGATATTAATAATGGAGGAGGCTATGCATGTGTGAGGGCAGGGGGTATATGTGAAATCTGTTTCTTTCTGATTTGCTGTGAACCTAGAACTGTTCTAAAAGGTTATTTATTAAAAAAAAAAGTCAAGAAAAATAACAGATGCTGGCAAAGTTAGGGAGAAATAGGAACACCTTTACACTGTTGGTGGAAATTTAAATTAGTTCAACCATTGTGGAAGACAGTTTGGTGACTGCTCAATGATCTAGAACCAGAAATACGATTTGTCCCAGCAATCCCATTACTGGGTATATATGCAAAGGAATGTAAATCATTCTATTATAAAGATACATGCACACATATATTCATTGCAGCATTGTTCACAACAGCAAAGACATGGAATCAACCACAATGCCCATCAAGGATAGACTCCACAAACAAAATGTGGTACTTATACACTATGGAATACTATGCAGCCTTAAAAAGGAATGAGGTCATTTCCTTTGCAGGGACACGGATGGAGGTGGAAGCTGTTATCCTCAACAAACTAACACAGGAACAGAAAATCAAACACATCTTCTAACTTATAAGTGGCAGCTGAAGAATGAGAACACATGGACAGAGGGAAGGGAACAACACACACTGGGGCTTGTTGGGAAGTGAGGTGGAGGGAGAGCATTAGAAAAAATAGCTAATGCATGCTTCGCTTAATACCTAGGTGATGGGTTGATAGATGTAGCAAACCACCGTGGCTCAGATTTCCATATGTAACAAACCTGCACATCTTGCACACGTACCCCAGAACATTAAAAAAAAAAAAAAAAGTCAATGTTTTGAAAAGCACATTAAAGAATTAGATGAGTGGCCAGGCATGGTGGCTCATGCCTGTAACACACTTTGGGAAGCCTAGGTGGGCAGAGCATCTGAGGTCAGGTGTTCGAGACAAGTCTAGCCAACATAGTGAAACCCCCATCTCTAGTAAAAATATAAAAATTAGCTGAGTGTGGTGGTGGGTGCCTATAATCCCAGCTACTTGGGAGACTGAGGTAGGAGAATCGCTCGAACCCAAGAGGAGGAGCTTGTAGTGAGCGGAGATAGTGCCATTTCTCACCAGACTGGGCAACAAGAGTGAAACTCTGCCTCACAAAATTTAAAAAATTAAAACGATATAATTGAATTCAACTGTGAACCCTTTTTGATATGAAAATAAAACATTTATAATAGAAATTTGAGGAACAATTTCAATATTAACTATAAACTAGTTAGTTGATAGGAAATTATTAATATGTTTGGTCTGAAAATATATTTTGGTTATGTATGAGAATGTCCTACACAGATATTTAGACATTTGCTTTTAATTCAAAGTAAAGTTTTAAGATGTTTCCAAATTATTTGCAACTAAATCAGATAAATTATAACATATTCATAAAGGGAAAGCAAACATTTTAAAATATCAAGAATTATTGAATGTCGGTAAGTGAGGAGTAAGCAGATGCTCATTGTGTGAAATTGTTTATAGTAAGAACTTGGGAAAAAACAAACAATAAGATGAAGCATTAATATGGAACAGTTATTTTTAGTAGTGGAATTACAGGTACTTTATTTTTACTTTTCAGCACTGTTCATTTTTACACTTTTCAATTATCATACAATCACTTTAAATTTAGTTTATCTTCATTCAACATATTAGTCATTCATTATGTAAATAGTTTATCTCATTAGAAGACATTTTAGTATTTTTTCCCTTCCACTATAAATATACAATAAACAACTTGCTTTGAAAAGATGATGAATCAGTGCTCTCATTTTTTCTCATGCAACTAAGATGTGCTTCAGTGATACTAATTTGTAAATCAATATGACAGGAGACTACAGACAGATCCTAAAATAATTCTCCCCTTCAACATGGGTTTCTATTGTTTGGAATGTTAGATAGATAATGAACCTAAAGACCTTCTAACAAAAATTATGCATTACTTACAGAGATGTTACCAAAACCTGTTGTTAGACTTAAAAACCAAACATGGAAAAAAAGAATTCTAATAATTGTCTACGTAGTTTGACTCTTCAGGCAGACCTTTGCCAGGTCAGTTTTAATTAGGCCAGAATCCAGTAGGAAATTACATGGTACACCAGGTTTGTCATTGCTTAAGTTGCTCTTGTCATCTTTATTTGAGGCTGTCTTCAGCCAGGCTTTACCCACATCAAGCCAGCAACAAAAGCATCTTTTAAAATCACTTTTTAAAAATTTTGAAGTTGTTTTAGATTTTCAGGAAAAATGTGACAGTAGTTCAGATTGTTCAAATGCATCCCACACCCAATTTCTCATATTTTCAACATTTGCATTACTATGGTATATTTGTTGCAATTAATGAACCAATATTGATATATTATTGTTAACTGAAGTCCATACTTTATTCAGATTTCCTAAGATTTAATCTAAAGTCCTTTTCTATTCCAGGATCCCATACAGAATATCATGTTACATTTAGTCATCATCATGTTTCTTTATATTTCTTTGACTGTAAGGGTTTATCAGAATTTTCTTATTTTTCATGAGCTTGGCAAAAGTACTGGTGAATTACTTTGCAGAATGTCCCTCGATCTGGAATTGTCTGATTTTTTTCCTATTATTAGAGTGGCATTGTGGAGTTTTTGGCAGAAGACCACAGGGGTAAGGTGCCATTTTATCACATCTTATTAAGAACAAATGCCATCGATATAAGTTTTTTGTTAACTTTTTTTGATTTTTCACATATTCATGTCAATGATAAAGAAGGATGATTTTATTTTTTTCTTCCCAATCTGTATATCTTTTATTTCCTTTTCTTATGTTATTAAATTAGCTAGGACTTATATAATATATTGACTATGAAGTAGGGAGAGAGGACATTCTGATTTTGCTCCTGATCTCAGAGACATATCCAGTTCCTCATACTTAAATATGATATAGTCTGTAGGGTTTTTGGTAGGTATTCTTTATCAAACTGAGAAAGTTCTTCAATAGTTTGCTGGGACTTTTTATCATTATGGGTGATGTATTCTGTCAATTACTTTATCTGCATCAATTGATAGGATTATATAATTTTCCTTCTTTATCCTGCTGATATGTTGGATTACACTGAGGGATATTTTGTTGTAGATCAAGCATTACTAGTACTATTTCAGTAGGAATAAGTCTTACTTGGTAATGATGTATAAATCACATTGTTGGATTTGATTTGATAATATTTTGTTGAGGATTTTTGTGTTTGAGTTTATTAAATATATTGGTTTGGAGCTTTTTCTGTCTTGCAATATCTTTATCCAGTTTGGGGGTGCCTAACAACCCAAGTGTCAACTAAAATGCTAGTGTGAAATTAAATAACAAAGAGGTGCTCTCTGAAAGAAAAATATATTTATTTGAGAGTAGAACATTTCAATGGAAATAACTTCTGCCTTAGTATACTATGTGCACATTTAGGTAAGTAAAGGGAAACCTTTACCTTAACCAACAACTGTAAAAAAGACTCATATCCCAATTATGTAAAATCATCTATCACATGCACCTTTGCCATCAACATTTTTTGTTATTTATGGTTATTATTTCATGATTTCAGCATTTATTTTAGATTCAGGGGGTACATATGCAGGTTTGTTATCTTGGTATGTTGCTTGATGTTGAGGTTTAGGGTCCAATTGATCCTGTCGTCCAGGTAGTGAGCATAGTAACCAGTAGGCAGGTTTACAACCCTTGCCCACCTCTGACCTCTGGTAGTCCTCAGTGTCTATTGTTGCCAACTTCATGTCTACGTGTATTGAATGTTTAGCTCCCACTTATAAGTGACACCAGGTGGTATTTGATTTTCTGTTTCTGTGTTAATTTTCTAAGGAAAATGACTTCCAGCTGCATCCATGTTGTTGCAAAGGATATGATTTCATTTTTTGTCATGGACAGTATTCCATGGCATATATGTACCTCATTTTCTTTATCGAGTCCACTCTTGATGGGCATCTTGGTTGATTCCATGTCTTTACTATTGTGAAAAGCGCTGTGATAAACATACAAGTACATGTGTCTTTTTGGTAGAATTATTTATTTTCCTTTGGATATATTCCCAGTAATGGGATTTCTGGCTCATTTTGCTTTATTTGAGAAATCTCCAAACTGCTTTCCACAATGGTTAAACTAATTTACATTTCCACCAACAGTATATAAGTGTTCTCTTTTTTCTGCAGCCTTGTCAGCATCTGATGTTTTTTGACTTTTTAACAGCCATTCTGACTGGTGTGAGACGGTGTCTAGTAGTTTTTTTTATTTTTGATTTTGTTTTTCCTTTGAGACAGAATCTGGCTCTGTTGCCCAGGCTGGAGTGCAGTAGTGCATCTCAGCTTACTGCAACCTCTGCCTCCTAGGTTCAAGTAATTCTCGTTCCTCAGCCTCCCAAATGGTTGAGATTACCGATATGCACCACCACACTCGGCTAACGTTTTGTATTTTTAGTAGAGACAAGGCTTCGCCATGTTGGCCAGCCTAGTCTCAAACTTCTAACCTCATGAGATCCACCTGCCTTGGCCTCCTAAAGTGCTGGGATTACAGGCATGAGCCACTGTGCCCAGCCTAGTATCTAGTAGTTTTGATTTGCATTTCTGTGATAATTCACGATGACAAGCATGTCTTTCCTTTGTGTTTTTGCCACTTGTATGTCTTCTTTGAAAAGTATATGTTCATGTATTTTGCCCACTTTTTAATAGGGTTATTCGACTTTTGCTTGTTGAATTGTGTAAGTTCCTTTTACATCCTGGATATTAGACGTTTGTCAGTTTATAGTTTACAAATCTTTTCTCCTATTCTGTAGGTTGTCTATTTACTTGGTTGACAGTTTCCTTTGCTGTGTGCAGAAGCACAGAAGCAGATATGCTTGCAGTGGTATTTTCTTGTGAAAGGTTGCAGTGGCCTCTGTTCAAAGTTAACATCTTTGCAGAGTCTTTTACAATACTTTTTTTTAATAGGCATATAAGCATAAGAATCCTCTCTTCATAACCTTTCCTGGCTCTATCTGTCAGGTTTTTAAAAAATCCATGTTGATTCTGAAAATTTTCACACTAGAAAGACTCAGAGAACTTAGAAAAACTGTCCTATTCACACTTATGGTTTATTACAGTGAAAAGGATACAGATTAAAATCAGCAAAGGAAAAACGTGAAGAGAGGAAGTCCTGGAGAAACAAGGTAGAAGCTCCCATGTTTCCTCTCCCGGTGAAGTCACGTGGAGAATACTTAATTCTCTCAATGATGATGTTTGATAACATGAAATTTTGTCAACAAGGGTAGCTCACTTGAGCCTTGATGTCCAGGAATTTTATTGGAAGGTGAGACATGTAGGCATGCAGTCCCTGTATGACTACTTAGTCTCCAGCCCCTGAGAGGCCAGTCTTCTACAGTGTGGCCCAGGACATCAGGCATTTAAAAACAGGTATTTACCATAAATTACAACAGTAGAATAAACCATCTGCCTAAACTCATGCAGCATAGTCCAGGACTTATACATCCAATCATACTCTTATCAGACAGGCTCAGAAATTATCTCCCGGTATCCTATCTGACAACAACCTGTCCTCCTGAAGACAATCCTTTCTTTGGAATGTGCAAGATTTGGGCAGTTCTGACTTGCTGAGTTAACCCTTTACTGAGCAGATGTTAGGATCATACTGTTCTCATTGAATGTGTTAATGTTCCTCTGCTTTTATTTTGTAAAAGATATTATGGAGAATTAATATCGTTTCTTTTTAAAATATTTCTTATAATTGACTAACAAAATTATCTGGTTGTGGTGATTTCTTTTTTGGAAGAATATCGATTATCAATTTTATTTCTTTAACAGATATAGGCCTATTCAGATTATTATTTTCCTTTTACAAATTCTAGTACTTTGTGTCTTTCAGGGAGTTGTCCTATTTTATCTAAGTTGTTAAATGCATGGACATAGAGATGTCAGGTATTATTTAATTATCCTTTAATATCCACTCAATATTAGTGAATTCTATTTTATTTCTGATATTGGCAATTTGCATTCTCCCTTTTTTACTTGCTTATTATGGTTTATCAGTTTTATCTTTTCCAAAATAACAGCTTTTGATTATGTTGATATTCTCTATTGCGTTTCTTTTTTCAATTTTACTGATTACTGTGCTAAGTTATATTATTTATTTCCTTTTACTTTCTTTAGTTATGAGTTGTTTCTCTTTAGTTTCTTAAAGTGGAAACTTAGTACTGGTTATAACTTTCTTATTTGCTTTTTTTGTTGTTGGTGTGCTCAACTTTTTTTTTTTGATTTTATTTATTTTTTAAAATATTTTTATTATTATACTTTAAGTTCTGGGGTACATATGCAGAATGTGCAGTTTTGTTACATAGGTGTACACGTGCCAGGTGGTTTGCTGCACCCATCACCCCGTCACCTACATGATGTTAATGTTATAATATATTGTTTGTTACATAATGCTATATACATTTTTTTCTAAGAAGTTATTTTACTGCATCCCACAAATTATGATGTGTTAAATTTTCATTTATTTCAAAAAATATTTCATTTATTTCAAAATTTCATTTATTTCAGAGTTTCTTCTGAGACACTTCTTTTATCTATCTTTTATTTTAAAAGTATTGTTCAATTACCAAATATTTGAAGATTTTCCAGCTATCTTTCTGTTATTGATTTCTAGGTTAATTCCACTGTGGTCAGAAAACAATCTTTGTATAATTTATATTATTTTAAATATGTTAAGGTGTATTTAACAACCAAGAATAAGGTCTATTTTTTGTTCTAAGTGAGCTTGGGAAGAATGTTTTGCGACTGTTGTTGAATAGATTTTGTAAATGTCAACCAGAGCAAGTTGAATGTGTTGTTCAAGCAAACTATCCTTAAGGTTATTGTGCTTCTCAGATCTATTAATCAGTAAAAGAGGACTATTAAAGTCTCTAATTACGATAGTTTTAGCAGTAGTTTGTTTATTGCTCCTTTCAATTTGTCAGTTTTTGCTTTACATATTTTGGTGCTTTGTTTGTTGGTGCATACTTACTCAGGATTGTTACATCTTCTTAGAGAATTAATCCCTTTATTATTATATAATATCTCTCATAATTCTTCATAATTTTCTTTATTTTGAAGTCAGCTCCCTCTGAAATTAGTGTAGCTGCTCTGTTTTAAAACAATTATTATCAGCATTGTATATATTTCTCCTGTTTTTACTTTTAAACTTTCTGAGTATTTACTATTTTAAGGTTTTCTATAAAAAAAGCACAATTTTATGCTTTCTCTCTGTCTTTCAGTTGGTGCATTTTGACGACTCTTGCTTGGAGATTATTGATAAGTTGAATTAACATCTACTATACGTAACTTTTAAATAATAATTCTTGCATATTGTTTTCTTTCTCATTTTTTCTGATTTCTCTTGATTTTCTTGAGCATTTTATATGATTTTATTTTCTCTCCTCTATTAGCATATCAATTATACTACTTTTAAAAATGTTAGTGGGTTCCACAGTGTTTGTAATATATATATATTAAACTGATGTAAGTCACTTTCAAGTAACTCATTACCACTTCCTGTGTAGTATAGGTTTGTTTAATAAAATATTCCCAATTCCTTAATGCATCCTTTATGACATTTTCTTTACTCATTTCATGTATGCATATGCTATACTTACCCAATGCACTATTACTATTATTACAGTTCTACATCACCATCCATTGACTAAATGAGTGTGTGTGTGGGTGTATACATGAATCTTAAAAGAAGCCTATATCCAATGTACCTCCAGTACAGATAGCAAACGAAAGCATTTAGTTCTAAGAGCTCTTTAGTGGAATTAGGATTAGAATTTATCAAGCACAAAACTGGGTTATCAATGATACAAAATACTGAAATCAAGCAAAATTATCACAAACTTTAGCAAAATTATTGAAGACATAAAAATTGGATTTAAATCTGTATAATATATCATCTCAATCAGCCTTCTAAATAGCATCAATTTAGTGTCTTGAATTATGTAATTGTATTATAAATGTAATCATCAAAAAGGGATTAAAAACTAAGGAAATCTTATCATTTGCAAGCAGTAGTCTACCATGAGGCATTAACCATCATACCTATGAAGCAAAGATGAAGCACAGATTATCAAAGCAAAGATAGTTATTTTAAACCATATTGTTATTATAAAGAAAGTCCTTAAAAAAGAAAAAAAATACAAGTCTTAGACCTACTGGGGATAAGAGAAATGGTTTGGTCTAGTCCCTCAAAACGTGTAATGTAAACCTGTTGCTATCAATCTGCTGACTCAATAGAAACGGAAACTTTTTATAAAATTAAATTCATTTTTTCTTTTTGAGTCAGAGTTTTGCTCTGCCGCCCAGGCTGGAGTGCAGTTGGCGCGATCTCGGATCACAACTTCTGCCTCCCCGTTTCAAGCGATTCTTCTGCCTCAGCCTCCCCACTAGCTGGGACTACAGGCATGCGCCACCGCGCCCAGCTAACTTTTTTGTATTTTTAGTAGAGACAGGGTTTCGCCATGGTGGCCAGGCTGGTCTCTAATGCTTGATGTCTAGTGATCTGCCAGCCTTGGACTCACAAAGTGCCGAAGAGTCACCGCAATCCAAATGTAATGTATATATTCCCAAAAGAATCAGGTGACAGAACTGTAGAGTAGTATTTATTGCCTATAGTAATTAATATTCAGTGACATATTTGCTTTTACTAAGAGTATTAACATGACATTAGAATTTCCTGAAGTGAATTATTGTTTTAGAATATGATAAAACCTTTATTAGCTATGACTATATAGGCTTATATTCAACTTTATATGATTTTGCTATTTTCTTAGCACTTAATTTTAATAATTGTCCAGTTTGAATCTACTCCATTGGAATTTATTTAAACTTAGGTTAAAATAAATGCACTATTCATACTTTCTTTTATGTAACCATATTATCGCATTTAACTTTACCTATGAATATATGCTTACTTTATATTATTTTTCTTGTTTTCCTCCAGAGTTTTTAGGAAATTACTATATATCTCAAAATTCTGTCTATCCAAGTATTCAGTGTTGTTTTTACATGAATACAGTTATGTTTCTTCCATAAAAATTGAAATTACATTTTCAAATTTTCCTCTCTCTTTTTCTCTCTCTCTCTCTATACATATACACATACACACAATTAACAGCATTTAACTTTAATCTAGAACTTTTTCTAATTAAATTAAGATGTGTCTCATACACTGGCAGGCAGCAATCAATTCAGTTAACATGTGAGTTGAGTTCTCTCATTTTACAAATGGAGAAAAATTCATTACAAATTTAATCATGGAATACTGAAATTACTTTCTTGTAACCTTACAGAGAATAGGAGATAGGGTCAGGTTTAGATCCAAAGACTGTCAGATTCCAAAACTGATATTTATTTAATAGTATAAATTAAGAGTCTTAACAACAATAATATCCTGTGATTTCTTATACTATTTTGGTTCAGCATTGTTTTGTAAATATTGTCACTTTTTTTTTTTTTTTTTTTGAGATGGATTCTCACTCCGTCACCCAGGCTGGAGTGCAGTGGCACGATCTTAGCTCACTGCAACCTCTGCCACCCGAGTTCAAGCAATTCTCCTGCCTCAGCCTCCCGAGTAGCTAGGATTACAGGCGCCTGCCACCACACCCACCTTGTTTTTATATTTTTAGTAGAGATGGGGTTTCACCATGTTGTCCATACTGGTCTCAAACTCCTGACCTCTTGATCCACTTGCCTTGGCCTCCCAACATACTGGGATTACAGGCTTGAGCCACCATACCCCGCTATCACTTTTCCATCACTTTTTATTTGTTTATTTCTTCAGAAACATCTCCTTGTACAAACAATATTTGAACTGAAAACTGTTCTATTTTTCTATGCTTTACTTTGTGTTTACTGTTTACCTGTACATTTGTGAGTTCATAAGCAAGGTGGAGAGGAAGGGGTTAATATGTTCTGCCTCTCAGGAATTACTACCCACAACCAAAATCATAGCTTAGTTTCTTCTCAAAACACATGTTTGCCATTTTTAATCACAGACTCAGTGATTAAGAATGGAATGAAAAAGAGACATGACTAAGGAGCAATTCAAATAAACTAAGAATTAAGATGCTGTGATATGTTTACAAAGACTAGAAACATCTGCAATATTCCAACTAAGTAATACAGATAATGTACTTTCTTTTAACAAGGGTTGTGAGCACCATAAAATATCAAAAATATTTAAGTACTACAGAGATCCTCTGCTAATTTTCCTTTGTCTTCTAGCATATGCTACGTTAAGGTTTTTCTTTATTTCAATGTGTGTGTGTTCACTATTTCTGACTCAGATGCTGGTATTTACTAAAGAGAATCTATCTTGTATTCCAACAGTGTCATGTTAATCAAATCTTGATAAATTATACTTGTCATATTGGACTATTCACTTAGATCACTTTCTATTCAAAAGGAAAATATGCAATGTTATAGGTTCTGATACCAATCACAAAATTTCTCCTTTATTTGAAAGAGAAATGAAAATGAAATAACTGTCTTCACCTATGATTGTATCAGTCAAGATCCAGTTGCAGAAACTATAACATAGTATAGCTGTTTCAAAAAGGACACTTACTACAGGTAATCAAGTGATTTCTAAATTATTGGAAATGCTATAGAAATAGAAATACCTCACCATGGGCACTGTGACTTCTGGTCATAGTCAGCAAGGTGAAAAAATTGGAGGCCTTCACTGGAATAATTAACTTCACTGACACACCAAAGTAACTGATCCAGGGATGAGGAATTTGCTGTAGCTGCAAATGGTATGATACTGTGGCTTCTCAACACGTGGACAGGCCACTGGCATACCAGGGTGGACATGCATCCATGGCTCTGTTGGCCAGTAGAGAAACAGTTAACACAATAGGAAGTTCAGCCTCCACTGTATGTTTGCCTGAGAAGTTCTAAGCAGAGGAACATTACATGAAGAACAACAGATGAGAGAGTGTTTTGAAAACAAAACAAAACAAACAAACAAACAAAAACCCTCTAAAATGCACATTAAAAGAGAACTGTAAGATTTCAATGGAGGTTGAATGTCAAATCACAGTATTGAATATTTTAAAAATTCTCATTTCTTGTACCATTCAAAATCCTCTTCTGAGCCCCCTGAAATCATCTGAGTACCACCACCATTACATTTCAAATGCTGTTTCAGACTATGGGGTATAAGCCATCTGTTACTGCTGTTTTTTTCTAATAGTTTTTTTTAAATTTTAGGCACCTTATAAGGTATGACATTGAGTAAACATTCATTGAATACTATCTGAGTGCCAAGAAACATGCTAGACACAGGAAAAAAAAAACAAAATTAATCTTTTATTTTCCCGGCTCCTGTGGTGTTATGTCAATTGTTACAAGGTAAGTTCAAATTTAAAAGAAAGATAGATGTTCACAAAGGAAACCAAATAGATTTAACAACAATGCAGCAATGACCAAAAAAACAATCTGAGACTTCAAACGATTAAAAGGGCAAAGACATGAATAATTTATGAGAAAAAGAAATACAGATAGCTAATATAAAAATATAGTAGAAATTCATGTTAAAAGAAGGCACCTCTTTTAGCTCCCTTACATGGGTCAGGATTTAAGATATTTTACACTTCTCCTTTTTGCTGGAATAAAGAACCCTGTTATACTTCTGTTTCTATTGTACATTGGTACGTCATTTATGGAAAGCAGCTTAACACTGTGTAATAAGGGTGATTAAATGTTTACATTCTTTTTCAAATTTCTGTAATCTGACTAAATATTATACAAGTTATATCTTTTGTTCTCCACTGTATTCTCTGTAATATTAAAGTACTGGACATATATTTACTTTTTGATAAACTTTGTTGAGTGATTGAACGACAATAATCAAAGCATTACTTATAATAGCAAAATAACCTAGAAAAATCCTGAATGTCAGCATCAAAGGAACAACTACTTTTTGGCTTATTTTTGTAACAAAATGTTACGTAGCCAATAAAAGAATATTTATGTCAAAGTATACTGACAAGAGAATGCTCATTAAATGCTAATACAAAATAGTCTTACAGTAGTCTATACTTCATTATATCAAGTAAGTTTACAATTAAAATTTAAAAAAGATAAAATGTTAGCTGTCAGTAAAGGTGATTATAGTTCCTAGATTCAACTCTTCTGGTAGAACTCTCCTATTGATAATGAAAGTGGTAGTACAAATAGTTCTGTATTTTCAAAATTTTTTTATACATTAAAAATCTAGTGAACCTAGACTATTATTCTCCTTAACACTCCTCTGGCATGATGAATATACATATTGCATATAAGTTAAAGGCATTTATTGTTCCTTTTCTCTGTTTATTCTAGCATGAAATGCTATACAGGTTTATTTTATGTTTTGAATAGGATATACACAGTCTTTGATCACTACTCATGTTAGTATATTTTTAATTTGAGATAAGCAGGATATATATATATACACACAAATATATATATATCTAATAAAGATTAAAATATGACCAACTCTTGACATATATTTCAACAAAATGCTAGCTTGTCACAAAACAGTTGTTGGACTGTGATGTTTCTCTAAATTATGGTAGGTAATTACTAGTTTGTGGCAAATGCCACAATATTCAGAGACCTAGTCTCACATGTACTATAAGCAATTTCCATTCCAGTGGGTTTGCTCACATACTCACATGTACTATATTATGACGGACTTTAAAGTAAACCCTTCATTTTGTTTCTGCCATAAGTGTGATGTTAAAAAATATGATTCTAGTTTTCATCATGTAGTTTTAAGCTTATTTACATCCACACAGGTTCCACATAATCTTTGGAAATTAATTACTAGTCAGAAAAAATTATGTATATATGAATTATGAAAATTATGTATATATAATAAAGAGTAATGGATAATGGAGGAAGAAATCTAAGTACGAAATAATGAAATCCAGATAGTTTGTGTCAAAGGCTAGAAAGGATGACTATTTAGAAAAAAAACAAAACAGCTTTTCTCACTACACTGTGTTGCCTTGAGGCAAATATTTCTTGCCTTTCTGCAGATTTCAGCAGCAGCAGCTAAGACACCAGCACCCTCATTAAATAGGTGCAAACTGGCCATCTGCCCTTAGGCACTGAGCATACTAGCTCTACTCTCTGAAAAATCCCCATGGCTGTATATTGCAATTTAGGGAGATTGTCTCCTAATCATGCTTCACCTCCCAGTTTAAAATTCAAGAATACAAATGGGATTGATTAACAGAATTTCCTGGTAGATTTTCCCTCTGAGGCTTATTTCCTGTGCTCTAAAACAGAGTCAACCAATGATAACATGTGAGACAAACTGGCATTGCTTCTTGTTTTTATAAATATTGTTTTATTGGAATACTGCCATACCTAGCCCATTATTTCTGTAGTATCTAAAGCTGCTGTTACACTACAAGAGCAGGAGTCACTAGTGTGACAAGGATTGTCTGGCTCTCAAAACCCAAAATATTTACTATCTTGTGTTTAGAGAAAAAGTTTGTTAACCCCTGCTGTAAACTCAGAGACTAAGTCCTGGCCTTTGCTTCCTCCTCAACACACATTACCAGCAATGTGTAACGAGCTGATGAACCAAAATAACTAAACACATAAAGAAAGCCATTCTTCAGAGAAAAACAAACTGGATAATACAGGCCATAAGAAGCTAAGCATTATAACATATGAACAAGAACATACAATTAATAATTGTGCTAAAGATAAACAAATGATTGATCAGTGTTGCCAATACAAAACAAAAATAAAAATTTATTTTTGAATAAAGTCGAAATATTAGGCATGAAAAAGTACGAGTTGAAATAAAGAAAATAAAACATTGTTCAGTTGCAGATTGGATACACTGGACCTAAGGGATGAATTAATAAGTTGGCGCATCAGATTCAGGAATTTTCCCAAAAGATAGCAAGAAAAGCTAAAGAGACATGGATGACAGATAACAATCAAATAAGATTTCCCAAAGGAGAGAAGAAAATTGAAGAGAGGAAAATATTTGAAAAAATAATGAAGATAGCCTTCCTATTCTGGAAGGATATTATTCTGAACATCAGGATATTATTTTACCACTAAAAGAACTAAAATTACTGAATTTTAAAGTATTTTCTTAGGAGATCAAACAGCTGACATGATAGCAATTACCATATGATCTAGAGGAAGTTGAGAACTCACATAGATGAACTCAATGATGAATTAGTTTTTGCTCTCAGAATATTTACCAAAGTTTACAAATCCGAGCTCTCGCTATTAAGGTGTGGTAAGATGTGAAAGCTGAGAGAAAATGGTCAGCTATCTCTGGAGGTATGAAGTCTAACAGGAAAATTTTCCTATTAAAACTGGAGCCCTCAAATCCCAAGTTCTCAGTTAAGAGTTAACTAGACACACACACACACACACACACACACACACACACACACACACATATACTCTTAGTCACCTTGCCTTCTGCAAAAGACAGTAAATAAAGTTGCCTTGACACTGATTAGACCAGGGTTGTGGGAGTGGATAAATCTGAGAAGTTGAAGCTACAAAGCAGCTCTCAAAATCATATTACTAGGTAGGTACAGAAAAAACCTAAAACAAAACAAAACCTTATGCTGTGAATTATCATATTTTATTGTTTTCATATTCACTTTTTCGAGACCCATTTTAATATTTCACAAAGTAATATTTAATAGCTGGAAATAGGTACTGATTTCTTAAAGGCTGGAAAGCAGTTGTGACTTAATTACTATTGAATGTACATGAGCATTGAAGAGGCAGCGTCAGTACGTTAACACGCATACACAGTCATTGACAGAGGACTCTTCCTTTCAATAAATGCTTCACCCCTTTCAGATGGATTTTCAATGTGAAGATGATCTAAGGGTGCCTTGCCCAATTTATTTTTCCCAATTTAGTTTCCTTTTTATACATACAGAAAATGACATATAACATCAGCTTGGATGAGTGTAAAACACATTTTAAACAAAAAATTCAAAGAGAGTATTTTATTATTTATTTAGCAGCTTAGCAATTCATAAAATATTGTTGCTTTTTTATTGTTGGCATCTTTGCTTCAATGAGACAGTAGTGGTTGCCGATGAATAGTATCCCACATGCACCTAACAGAAACATAATCAGATTTTCTTTATAGGGGCACACCTACCTTAAGCCTCAAAGAACACCCACAAATAATTTTTCAATGAAAATAAGTAGCTTACATTCAAGCATAAGCAATCACATAACAAAACAATTTATGATCAACTAAAATGAGTAATAATACAAAACAGAAACAGACCATTAAATATTTCTGATATTGAAATTGTCGGACACAAATATAAAACAACAGTAAAATTACATTTAACATTCTTGAAGAAGTTGAAAACAAGTTTGAAAATATCTGAAAAGGATAGTTATCTGTGAAACAATATAAGATAAAGTTTATGTATAAGAATTCATTCATTAAATTGAAAATCAAATGGATGAGTTTAAAAGCAGATCGAAACAGCAGAATAAGAATTTGTGAACTGGAAGACAAGGCAGAAGTTAGTCAGAACTATGCACAGAGAAAACTTTAAAAAATCAAAGTGACATTTGATACACGGAAGACATGAGAAGTCCTGGCAAATATCAGATTTCTTCTAAAAGAAGAATTATATTCACGGTTAAAGCCAAATTTCCGGGCCGGGCGCTGTGGCTCAAGCCTGTAATCCCAGCACTTTGGGAGGCCAAGACGGGCGGATGACAAGGTCAAGAGATCGAGACCATCCTGGCTAACACGGTGAAACCCCGTCTCTACTAAAAAATACAAAAAACTACAAAAAACTAGCCGGGGGAGGTGGCCGGCGCCTGTAGTCCCAGCTACTGGGGAGGCTGAGGCAGGAGAATGGCGTAAACCCAGGAGGCGGAGCTTGCAGTGAGCCGAGATCTGGCCACTGCACTCCAGCCTGGGTGACAGAGGGGGACTCTGTCTCAAGAAAAATAAAAAGAAAACTGCATTAAGTCATGGACAAAAAACGATTTCTAAACAGGCTCACCCCTGTAATCCCAGCACTTTGGGAGGCCAAGGCGGGCGGATCACTGCACTCCAGCCTGGGCGACAGAGCCAGACTCCGTTTCAAAAAACAAACAAACAAACAAACAAAGACAAAACCCAAAACGAACAAAAAGTTTATGTTTTGGTTTTCTCTGGAGCACAAGATTATATATTAATATATGATTACAGTTCAAAATATGTGTAGTCTAAGAGCCCTCTCCTTCAGCAAAACCTGCTGCCTTTCACCACCTTCCCTGATACAGATGTAGAATCTTCCCTGATGTAGAATCTACATCCCTTTGTTATTGATTATTTATTGTGTTATATTAAAAGTAGATAATCTGTGATAGAAAGAAGTCTCCAAATTCTCTGCTCTCATGTTTTTTTTTAATCCACTCCAATCAGAATTGTACCCAAAGCACTACACCAAAATTTTTCTCTCTCTGTCGCTGAGGCTGGAGTGCAGTGGCCAGATCTCAGCTCACTGCAAGCTCCGCCTCCTGGGTTTAGGCCATTCTCCTGCCTCAACCTCCCGAGTAGCTGGGACTACAGGCACCCACCACCATGCCTGGCTAATTTTTTTGGAAAGTAGTAGTACAAACAGTTCTGTATTTTCAAAATTTTTTTATACATTAAAAATCTAGTGAACCTAGACTATTATTTTCCTTAACACTCCTCTGGCATGATGAATATACATATTGCATATAAGTTAAAGGCATTTATTGTTCCTTTTCTCTGTTTATTCTAGCATGAAATGCTATACAGGTTTATTTTATGTTTTGAATAGGATATACACAGTCTTTGATCACTACTCATGTTAGTATATTTTTAATTTGAGATAAGCAGGATTTGCAGACCATCCTGGCAAACACAGTGAAACCCCATCTCTATTAAAAATCCAAAATGTTACATAGCCAATAAAAGAATATTTATGTCAAAGTATACTGACAAGAGAATGCTCATTAAATGCTAATACAAAATAGTCTTACAGTAGTCTATACTTCATTATATCAAGTAAGTTTACAATTAAAAATTAAAAAAGATAAAAGGGAGAAAAGGGAGAGGAAGGGAAAGGAGTACAAGAGATGGAAAAGGAAGGGAAGAGAGGAGAAGAAAGGAGAAGAGGGGAGGAAAGCAGGAAGTTGAGAGAATACCCTTTTCTGGAATAATGTTGCTAATGGCTTAGAAATTGAGGAATCTAATTAACCTAGTCTTTGTCACCTGGAGTCTAAAACATGACTAAAACATAATTTCATACATTTAATTAAATAATGTTTGCAAATGTGTATAGATCATAACAAATTGGTACAAAGTTATTTGTTTTAACGTACGTTCTAAGGTTCAAATGAGATATTCTCTGGTTTCCTTTATATTTGGACATAAAAGTATGTCCTCCACAGTCTATTAACATCGGGGAATATCTTCCCCTTCAGAAACTGTATGAAAAGCTTTGACTAAACAACACTTTTCATACAAGCCTTTCGTAGAAAAGCACAAATAAACTTAACTTGCTGTTTTTTTGAAAGGTAATTAATTAAAGAAAATGTACAATGAGAAATGACTCTTATGGTAACTGTTTATTAATGTGTTCCATTATAATATCTACCTAGTAATGTATTCCATGGCTTTCTTGCATATTTCATGCATACAATGATCTCTATATGTGTTTACTTTCTTTCATGTACTTAGCATGCATGAAATGCAAAGGAGAAATATAACAACAAAATACCTTTGTCTTTTTTATTAAAACCATGCTCTATATTTTACCTTAAATTGTGTAGCTATCTATATCTATATCTATATCTATATCTATCTATATCTATATCTACTACATATCTATATGTAGATTGTACATTTATGTATAGGTTTTATACATAACATATAAATGAATATGTTACTTTAAAGTAGTCATCATGGGCAAAGTTTCTACTTGTTCAAATAATCACATTATTGGCTAATTTTTGATAACCCTCTTTTGAAATTGTCCAAAAAATGTTTTATGTACTCTTTCTCCATAGATATTTTCTGTATTACTTTATTTTTCCATATCTTATT
This sequence comes from Colobus angolensis palliatus, assembly GCF_000951035.1. Lineage (NCBI taxonomy): Eukaryota > Metazoa > Chordata > Mammalia > Primates > Cercopithecidae > Colobus > Colobus angolensis. The sequence goes on from NW_012116044.1 coordinate 4,025,687, forward strand.
TTGTTAAAGTAAAATATATACATGTTGCACTGATTGAATACTTTCCATTTCACAGAATGAATGATTTTCACCTGTTCTCCAAATTAAATTCACTCATATATAATGAAAATGTAATACTATTGACACTGAATCTGAAGATTATCCGACAGGCAAAAAAAAAAAAAAACAAGCAAACCAACAAAAGTCCATGATCTCCTACAACAAGTATCTGCATGATTCCTTTCTGTTTATTTCTCTATAAATACTTGAATAATAGTGCATTAGTAAACAAAATAAAACAAAACAGTGATATTCTCTTAAAATCACACATAGTCATGATTTGTAAAACTGTGTAAAATTTAGTTGTCACTTTAGTTCATCTGCAAATATTTTTTGGCTAAATTATACCAAAAATAATGGTGTTAGATTGTAACTTAAGAAAAATAGGATTTTTGAGAAAAAGGCTTAAAATGTCTCTAAAAAGTCTAGAGTCTAATGTTTTCACGTCTTAAAATACATAAATGGTTAAAATTAACTTTTTTTGCCTGTTTCCAGTTAAATCATTACATTACAGTAGAGGAATATGTAGAAGTTAGTTTTTTAACCTAAACAGAGGATTTGGAGATAGTTTTAGAAATCATGTTTCCATAAATCAGTTTTGAATTACAGGCTGCCTGCATCATCAAGACTTGAATTTGTTATCTGTCCTACTACTCTTGATTTTTTTTTTTTACTCTAAATAAGAAAGGCACTAGGAGATTCTTAAAGATCATTTTCTCTGCTGCTATCCCTAGGCAAGAAGGAGGAATTAGCCTTGTAACCAGATCCTTTTAGTCTCTGCATTTAATTTTAAGCAAGAAACCAGGAGACTAAAGATGTAAGACTGACATAGAACAGCAGAGGGCAGTATTTACTCATGACTGAACCCTCTCTGGGCACAGCAAGTTTTACGTTTAGGGGGATCCTTGTGGCAGAAATGTGTGACATATGCCCTGTATTTGCATTGTTTGGCTTGAATTCTTATTTTCTAAGTTGGTTCCCTTAAAGGGGAAAAATATCGATCTGATTCCTAGTAACTTTTTTCTTCTTTTAAAGAAACGATGCATACCACCACAAAAATTAGCTGCAGTGAATAGTGGGTGAGTTGATCTGAGTGCATTAAGTGGCATGTGAGTATTTTTAAAAACTTAAGCTTAAATATTATTTATCTATTTCTACTTTCTGGTATCTATTTCTCCCAGACTGAAAAGCAAAATAAAACTTTATTAGAATTCCTTTGGCTAAAAAAATGTGGAGGTGGAAATAATCCATCAGGGATCAAAATTCCCAACTAACTTTGCAACAGGAAAATACCTCCCTCTTTTCAAACGGCTGCCATTATTACTGTTGTTGAAACCCTAAGGTTTGGGCTACTGGCACCTGGAATCCAGCTGGGAAAGAAAACAGAACACTGAGTTCCCCTGGCCTTTCCTATAGGAGGAAGTCCAAAGTGCCTTTGGTAGTTGGTACCCAGGCCTCCTGCCCCCTAGTCACTTGGAAGGTGGGGGAGAGGGGCAAGTGAGTGGAGGTTTAGAGTTTAGCTCACTCTGACAGCAGGGAGCCCACTGTGTAGAAAGAGGAGGAAAGGGGAGGATTTGGTTTGGATTCTGTGCTGTGGGATCACATTGTATGGCAGCTCTCTGCCTTGCATAAAGAGAGAAGGGGCAGGAAATGGTTAAAGCAAATCTGCACTGTGCATTCCCAGACAGGCTTTGCTTAATCCTTCCTCCCCGCTTTAACAGACCCTCACCCCCCGCTTTTCTTTTATTTCTCTCGACCCCCTTACCCCTGAGTTATTACTAGCATAACAACCTAACGGTCTTCCCCCAGACCCTGCCACTAAAGTTATTTATCTGCAAACCTGACCCCACCCCCATCTATTCTGCGGCAGCCTTTTGCTGTTATTGCTCTGACGCCGGCCAAGATTTGGCCGAAAAGGAAAAAAAAACAAAAAGAAAGAAAGAAAAGAAAAAAAAATCACCCCCCTTCTTAGCGCCTCCGCCTTGCTGTGCTCCCACACCAGACCGCCTACAGCCCTCCGGGAGGCTGAAGTGATTAGCATCCCGAGAAGCCAGTCGGAGGCCAGGCTAGGCGGAGGGCGCTCGCGGTAGGAGTGCCGGGCGGGGCTGCTTTAGCTCTGGCCCAATGGGGCTGGGACGAGGGAGGGGCAGAAGGTGACAGGACCGGGAGTTAGGGGGAGTCCGGGCGAACTAAAGTGCGGGGATCAATGAGTGGCGAGCAAAGTTTCTGAGTGCTACTCCAGCTCCTGGTCTTCCCTCCCCCTCTGTTTGTGTTTCGGCGACGCGCTGTGTGTGTGTGTGTGTGTGTGTGTGTGTGTACGTCTGTGTGTGAGCATGCCTGTGCGACTGGGAAGGGGCGGGGAGAGTGTGAGGGACCAGGCGGGAGGTGGAGAGGGGCTCGCGGAGCCTTAGCTCCACTGCGGTCCAACCTTCGGCCCGGGCCGGCGAGAGAGAGAGCGCTGACAGGCGCCGTCCGGAGCTGCGGAGGGCGTCACTACAGTCCAGCGCCGACTTCGCCGCCTCCACTGCCAACGGTGAAGAAGAGGGAGGCACCAACCACCCCCCGCCCCAAACAAAAAGCCTTGTGGATTACAAAGTGAAACTGACACGGGACAATAAAAGCAGAGATAGCGAGGGCAGGGGCGAGGCGCGCTAGAGTGGGCTTCCGACTGGGGCCGCCGGAGAACGACCCCCCTGGCATGGTGAGGGGAGGGCGACTCCGGGACCGCACGCTGTTTCTGCTCGGCCCCTGCGTGGCCAAGAAGAAAGGGGGAACTGCATTCGACTTGGATGTACAAATAATGGGTCGGCAGGCGCCCCGGCAGAGGTGAAAAATGCCGAGCAGCCCTGGCTGTTGTTTGTGCCGGACCACTGGCTTGAAGCCGCAACAGGGGCGGCGGCGGCGGCGGCTGCTGGAGGGGAAGGGGCAGAGCTGAGCGCTCCCGGGTACGGGAGCCAGAGCGCGAACGCTAGCGCGAACAGAGCGCGAACGCTAGCGCAGTTCCCGAACTGCCTGCGCGCAGACGCCGCCGCCTGGGCCTCAGCGGCCACTGCCGGAGCCCTGTTGGAGGGGTGTTGCAGCGTGATTTTTGAGGAGTGGGGACTCCAGGAATTCCATCGCCTCCAGCTTTTGGGAAAGGAATTCGATTCTCCCGGTTCCCCACCAACCCTTCCCCGGTGCGCAGTTGTGCTTGGACGTTTGTTCCTCCCTCTTCACGTTCTTCGCTGCGGGTAAGTTATAAAGTTTCTGAAGACCGTTCTTTGCAATGATTCCTCATATACCTTAGATACAGGCAACTTCTCCCAACTCTCATCCACCTGGGTGAAAACGCTCAGACTATCTGGATTCAAAAACAAAGTAAAGGGGGAATATATGAGAAGCTTGAGAAACTTTTCTGGGGACTCAGCTCACGGGAGTGTCCCGCGGAATGCCTTGCCGCTTTTCGCCACAGCATCTCTCTTGCACTCGGCGTCCAACTGGCTACCTAGAGTCTTTTGCTGATGCTACTTGCTTTTGCTGGATTGGAGGTCCTTTGAAATAGCAGAGGTCTCAGACCAAGCCGTCAGCTGAATCTTTGCTGGCGCTCCTTAATCCCTGTAAATATCATTGCGTTTGCTTCACCCTTCCTTCTCTTTATCACATCGTTTTAGGGAGCCAGGACCATGGACTTAGCACCAGACAGGGCTACTGGCCGCCCGTGGCTCCCGTTGCACACTCTATCAGTATCTCAGCTCCTTCGAGTATTTTGGCTACTGTCATTGCTTCCGGGGCAGGCCTGGGTCCACGGGGCCGAGCAGCGCCAGGTGTTCCAAGTGCTGGAAGAGCAACTTCCAGGCACTCTGGTAGGCACCATCCAGACGCGCCCCGGCTTCACCTACAGGCTCAGCGAAAGCCACGCCCTGTTTGCCATAAACAGTAGCACCGGAGCCCTGTACACCACGTCCACCATCGACCGCGAGAGCCTGCCCAGCGACGTGATCAACCTGGTGGTCCTTTCCAGCGCGCCCACCTACCCCACCGAAGTGCGAGTGCTGGTGCGGGACCTTAATGACAACGCCCCTGTTTTCCCGGACCCCTCTATCGTGGTCACTTTCAAGGAAGACAGTAGCAGCGGGCGCCAAGTCATCTTAGATACCGCCACCGACTCGGACATCGGCTCAAACGGTGTGGACCACCGCTCCTACCGCATCATCCGCGGCAACGAGGCGGGCCGCTTCCGTCTGGACATCACCCTGAACCCGAGCGGCGAGGGAGCGTTCCTGCATCTGGTGTCCAAGGGCGGGCTGGACCGCGAGGTCACGCCGCAGTACCAGCTCCTGGTTGAGGTGGAGGACAAGGGTGAGCCTAAGCGGCGGGGCTACCTTCAAGTAAACGTGACTGTGCAAGACATTAATGACAACCCCCCGGTTTTTGGCAGTTCTCACTACCAGGCGGGGGTGCCTGAGGACGCGGTTGTGGGCTCCAGCGTCCTGCAGGTGGCGGCGGCGGACGCGGACGAGGGCACCAACGCGGACATCCGCTATCGCCTACAGGACGAGGGGACCCCCTTTCAAGTGGACCCTGAGACGGGGCTTATCACGGTACGGGAGCCCCTGGACTTCGAAGCCCGGCGCCAGTACTCGCTTACGGTGCAGGCGATGGACAGAGGCGTGCCTTCCCTCACGGGGCGCGCCGAGGCGCTGATTCAGCTGCTGGACGTGAATGACAATGACCCGGTAGTGAAGTTCCGCTACTTCCCTGCAACCTCGCGCTATGCCTCGGTAGATGAGAACGCTCAAGTGGGCACCGTGGTGGCTCTGCTCACCGTGACCGACGCAGATTCTTCCGCGGCCAACGGGAACATCTCTGTGCAAATTCTTGGGGGCAATGAGCAGCGCCACTTTGAAGTACAAAGCAGCAAAGTGCCGAACCTGAGCCTAATCAAGGTGGCCAGCGCCTTGGACCGGGAGCGCATCCCTTCCTACAACCTCACAGTTTCCGTCTCTGATAACTATGGGGCGCCCCCTGGCGCAGCAGTCCAGGCGCGCTCTTCTGTGGCAAGCCTGGTGATTTTTGTTAATGACATCAATGACCATCCTCCTGTCTTTTCACAGCAAGTGTACAGAGTGAACCTGAGCGAGGAGGCGCCTCCGGGAAGCTATGTGAGTGGGATATCTGCCACTGATGGCGACTCTGGTCTCAATGCTAATCTACGTTACAGCATCGTCTCTGGCAATGGACTGGGATGGTTCCATATCAGTGAACATAGTGGCCTCGTGACCACTGGGGCCGTTGGGGGCCTGGACCGTGAACTTGCTTCCCAGATTGTACTGAATATAAGTGCCCGGGACCAGGGAGTTCACCCCAAGGTGTCCTATGCCCAGCTCGTAGTAACTCTCCTAGACGTGAATGATGAAAAGCCAGTATTTAGCCAGCCAGAAGGGTATGATGTGTCTGTGGTTGAGAATGCCCCAGCAGGGACAGAACTGCTGATGCTCAGGGCAACTGACGGGGACCTAGGTGACAACGGAACAGTGCGCTTCTCCTTACAAGAGGCAGAGACTGACCGGAGGTCCTTCCGTCTGGATCCTGTGTCCGGGAGGTTGAGTACTATTTCCTCCTTGGACAGAGAAGAGCAAGCCTTCTACTCCCTGTTGGTTCTGGCCACAGATCTGGGCTCTCCTCCTCAGTCATCAATGACTCGCATAAATGTGAGTCTTCTGGATATAAATGATAACAGCCCTGTGTTCTACCCGGTCCAATACTTTGCTCATATTAAGGAGAATGAGCCTGGAGGTAGCTACATCACCACTGTGTCTGCCACTGACCCAGACTTGGGAACCAATGGTACTGTCAAATATAGTATATCTGCTGGGGACAGGTCTCGGTTTCAGGTCAATGCTCAGAGTGGGGTCATTTCTACAAGAATGGCCCTAGACAGAGAAGAAAAAACAGCTTATCAGTTGCAAATAGTAGCTACTGATGGTGGCAATTTACAATCTCCCAACCAGGCAATAGTAACCATCACTGTATTGGACACTCAAGACAACCCACCTGTATTCAGTCAGGTTGCCTACAGCTTTGTGGTTTTTGAGAACGTGGCGCTGGGATATCATGTGGGTAGTGTGTCTGCATCCACCATGGATCTCAATTCCAACATCAGTTATCTCATTACTACTGGGGATCAGAAAGGTATGTTTGCTATCAACCAGGTCACTGGGCAGCTTATCACGGCAAATGTGATTGATAGAGAAGAGCAATCGTTTTATCAGCTGAAGGTAGTGGCCAGTGGGGGCACAGTGACTGGAGACACTATGGTTAACATAACAGTTAAGGATTTGAATGACAACTCTCCCCATTTCCTTCAGGCAATAGAGAGTGTAAATGTGGTGGAGAATTGGCAGGCAGGTCACAGCATTTTCCAGGCCAAAGCTGTGGACCCTGATGAAGGTGTCAATGGCATGGTACTCTATAGTCTGAAGCAAAACCCCAAGAACCTATTTGCTATCAATGAAAAGAATGGCACTATTAGTCTGCTTGGGCCTCTGGATGTTCAGGCTGGCTCCTACCAAATAGAAATTTTGGCATCTGATATGGGTGTCCCACAGCTCTCCTCTAGTGTCATCCTAACAGTTTATGTCCATGATGTAAATGACAATTCACCAGTGTTTGACCAACTTTCTTATGAGGTCACCCTTTCTGAGTCAGAACCTGTGAATTCTCGATTTTTTAAAGTACAAGCTTCTGATAAGGATTCAGGAGCAAATGGTGAAATTGCATACACCATTGCTGAAGGAAATACAGGGGATGCTTTTGGCATATTCCCAGATGGTCAATTGTATATAAAAAGTGAACTTGACCGTGAACTTCAAGATAGATATGTTTTAGTGGTTGTTGCTTCTGACAGAGCAGTGGAACCCCTTAGTGCCACTGTGAATGTTACTGTAATTTTGGAAGATGTAAATGATAACAGACCTCTCTTTAACAGTACCAATTACACATTTTACTTCGAAGAAGAGCAAAGGGCTGGGTCGTTTGTGGGCAAAGTAAGTGCTGTAGATAAAGACTTTGGGCCAAATGGAGAAGTAAGGTATTCTTTTGAAATGGTGCAGCCAGATTTTGAGTTGCATGCTATCAGTGGGGAAATTACAAATACTTATCAGTTTGACAGGGAGTCTCTTATGAGGCGGAGAGGGACTGCGGTGTTTAGCTTTACAGTCACAGCAACAGATCAGGGGCTCCCTCAGCCTCTCAAGGATCAGGCCACTGTACATGTTTACATGAAGGATATAAATGATAATGCTCCCAAATTTTTAAAAGACTTTTACCAAGCTACAATATCAGAGTCAGCAGCCAATCTGACACAAGTTTTAAGAGTATCTGCCTCAGATGTTGATGAAGGTAATAATGGACTTATTCACTATTCTATAATAAAAGGAAATGAAGAAAGACAGTTTGCTATAGACCTTACTTCTGGTCAGGTAGCACTAATTGGCAAATTGGACTATGAAGCAACACCTGCCTATTCCCTTGTAATTCAAGCAGTGGATTCAGGGACAATCCCCCTCAATTCAACATGTACTTTAAATATTGATATTTTAGATGAAAATGACAATACCCCTTCTTTCCCTAAATCAACACTCTTTGTTGATGTTTTGGAAAACATGAGAATTGGTGAACTTGTGTCCTCCGTTACTGCAACTGATTCCGATTCAGGTGACAATGCTGATTTATATTACAGTATTACTGGGACTAACAACCACGGAACTTTTAGCATTAGCCCAAACACTGGGAGTATTTTTCTTGCCAAAAAATTGGACTTTGAAACACAGTCTTTGTATAAATTAAATATAACAGCAAAAGACCAAGGAAGACCTCCTCGTTCATCTACAATGTCAGTGGTTATTCACGTGAGGGACTTTAATGACAACCCTCCTAGCTTTCCTCCTGGAGATATTTTCAAATCTATTGTTGAGAACATTCCCATTGGTACATCTGTCATTTCAGTGACTGCACATGACCCTGATGCAGACATTAATGGGCAACTATCCTACACAATCATTCAACAGATGCCAAGAGGCAACCATTTTACCATAGATGAAGTCAAAGGGACTATATATACTAATGCTGAAATAGATCGGGAATTTGCTAATCTCTTTGAGTTAACTGTAAAAGCCAATGATCAAGCTGTGCCAATAGAAACTAGACGGTATGCTTTGAAGAACGTGACCATTTTGGTTACAGACCTCAATGACAATGTCCCAATGTTTATATCACAAAACGCCCTTGCTGCAGACCCATCAGCTGTGATTGGTTCTGTTCTGACAACAATTATGGCTGCTGACCCAGATGAAGGTGCTAATGGAGAAGTAGAGTATGAGATCATCAATGGGGACACAGACACCTTCATTGTTGATCGTTATAGTGGAGACTTGAGAGTGGCTTCAGCGCTGGTGCCTTCACAGTTGATCTACAATCTCATAGTTTCAGCAACAGACCTTGGGCCTGAAAGGAGGAAATCAACCACTGAATTGACCATCATTCTTCAGGGCCTTGATGGACCTGTTTTTACCCAACCCAAATACATAACTATTTTGAAGGAAGGAGAACCCATTGGCACAAATGTGATATCAATAGAAGCAGCTAGCCCCAGAGGATCTGAGGCCCCAGTGGAGTATTACATTGTTTCAGTTCGTTGTGAAGAAAAAACTGTTGGACGCCTCTTTACTATTGGACGACATACTGGTATAATTCAGACTGCAGCCATTCTGGACCGGGAGCAAGGAGCATGTCTTTACCTGGTGGATGTTTATGCCATAGAAAAATCAACTGCTTTTCCCAGAACACAGAGAGCAGAGGTAATGATTTTGTAGTCATTTATTATTTGTTGATGTGCTTTGTAGAAAGATCATTCTCTTTCTATTTACTCTCTATAATTGTTTACCTTCATTGTTTATTTTTAAATTTATGAACAGGAACACCTAAAAATGTTCTGTCACAAAGACTAACAGAGAATTACATAAACTTTAGTTTTAATCTTGGTTGCAACTAAATAATAAACTTTCTTTTCCCTATATATTTTACTTTATAGAAATCAAATGTATAAGGCTAAGGAGAAATATTTAGCCATTTCAAAGTGGAAAAAATTCATTTATCTAAGCTAAATTGCTGAGGTAATCTAAATACCACTCAGTAAGTAGGTCTACTAGAAGATGGGCACTTTCAGAATTAAGAAGACCTATTCCAAAATGAAGAGCTTTGGTAGGAATCAGCATTGTACCATAGCTCTTCAGGAAGAGTGGCCATGGAGGATGGGCTGACAGTGTACACCAGGACAGTATTAACTTTCACATCCTCAGCAGTCTTGGCAGTTTCTTTATAGACAGTGACTAATTTTAATGTGCTGAGCCAAGTTTTGGAAGATTCCTGATTTCATCTGCCTTAACATTGTAGACACTGTCTTCTGACTTAGGATAATCCTTCCTTTTCCCTCTTAAACTAAGGCATGCAATGTGCTGTGAATAATCAGAGACTAGGGGCTGTTTCTTGACAATACTGAGTTCAATGCCATGGGATAGATACATGTTGTTCTGTATGTTGGTTGGTAAGAAATTAGTGTTTGATAGCATAAGCCAAAAGAATTCCAAGCTCAGCCTTCCCTGGAGTGTATTTTAGGCTACTACCTCCTTGTATCATTGATTTGCTTTTTAATTGAACTACTTTCAATGTTATTTTGATGATCAACTAGAAATTATATAGCTATACTCCAGAAAACTCTTGTTTGGTGTTTCTAAGTTCATTCTTTCCCTCCCCAGGCCCCTCAAAGACATTCTAGTGTCACTCAGCCAAAAACACAAACATCAAATGTGGTTTGTGATACTTGGCAGTGACCCAAACACAACATGCTAGTGAAATTGAGGCTCATGTGCTTGTTTTCTTGCTGCTTTTCTTTTTTGGGGGAGGAGGTGGATATTTTCTTTATTTTAAATGATAATTTATTATTATTATTATATAGTTTTGTATCCTCTGTGATTTTTTTTCATAATAGTTGGTTATGTCTATCTATGGATGGGGAAGAATATTTATGGCTTAGAGGACCATATTAATTGGAGATATAATTCTAAGGGGAATTCAATTTTATCTTACATAGCACTGAAAGGATTTCTAAGCCAAATATCTTCTTTGACCTAATTATTTTTTAAAAAGTTTAATATAGGGCTTATATGTTAAGCTATTTGGTTTAACTCAGGCCATGATTTATATGTAATTGAATTTTGATTTGAAGTTATCCATCTCCTAAACCCACAATCCTGTCTTTAACTTTCTTCTCTGGAATTAATTCTTAGATGAATATATTTGATTAGTTTGGAAACCAAAATATTGATTTGAAGGCAGGCAATTAAGTCATTCCAGACTTTAGATGAATTTGTTAAACTGTAAAACAGATTACCTTATTAGATGCTCTTGTTTGGTGCACTGTAGTACATTTTATTAGAATACTATGGAGAATGAGAATAAATGTTCAGTTTAATCATTAGATTTATTGTGTCTTCTTTATTTACCTATTAGCTATGCAAAGATTGGCTCAGCATAAAAGTATTACATAGTACTGCCTCTGCCATAGGCAAGAAAATTAAAAATATTTATAAGGAATTTTGTTATTAGTAGGGGATGAACTGTTTATTACTTTTTATAAGTCAGGTAACACCAATATGAAAAGTTATTTATATTTACTGTAATGTAGTCTTTTAAAAATCTGGGGAGAATTCAATATGATTTTTTGAATTAGAAAAAGTCAGCATATCTTCTGTGAACTTAAGTGCTGAAATTGTAAATCAAATTTGAGTGCTCAAGATTCAACCACTTTGAAAATGAAAAGCAAATGTGTTTCTCCAAAGAATATTGAAAGCAGTGGTTGTGAGCTAGAATTTCACATTATTATTGGTTGGATTTTTCAAGTATATACAATAAAGTGCTTTTTTCCTTCTGCTCGAACGATTAATTTACTGTGATTCTGCAAAAATAAGTTATATGTTTCCTCTTGTTATCAAAGGTAATTTTTAAATTGTTTGTTTAATTGGACTTTGTCCAATGCATTTTAAAAAATTATTCATGTACACTGATAAGAGTCTGGGTTGCTTACTCAGGTTTCTGGCAGAGTCATGCTGATCACATTCCATGGGCAGGCAGAGAGTCAGCGGGTAAAAGAGAAACAATTTCATCTGCATTCCTTTCCTAGCTCTGACATTTGGGGTAAGAGGCTAATGACTGTGACTCTGATATTGTTCATTCGAAAGGTTTGTCCAGTTATACACCTTTACTTACCCTACTTGTTATATCCAAAGATTTGGCATTGGTAGTTACGTCATTGAAAGAGTGTTTGGGTTACAGACACAAGATTAATTATCATTTTATTTTATCTCTTTATGTCCTCAGAAGAGCTTAGATAGTCTTGATTATGTTAGAAGAGGTCATGTAAAGTTTGTGCCATTTTTCTAGGTTCACCAAAAAATAGATATATGTACTTCAGTAAGCATTTATCTTTTAATGTGTATTACATAGGAACATGCAACTTAGGAACTTGGTTGAACCTCATGATGATCATGAGCTTTGTTTTATTGGTCTTTGCTATTTCAGACCCTGGTATATTACCTGAGGTATAGTAGGTGCTCCATACATGTTTGCTGAATGAGATGGTAGAAGACTTAAGATCAGAACATATGTCTTTGTAACTTAGGAATAAATCACCAGAGAAAAGCTGAGGAAATGAAGGGAGCTATTAAATCTGATGCTGCTCATTAATTGAACTCAGGTCAGAACATCATAATTATCTCTTCTCTACAAATGAATTGATAACTGTCAGGAAACTCAACAAGGAAAGAGGAATTTAGGTGGGTGTTCTGACATGGAGCTTAGTGTTTAAATGGAAGGAATCAATCTTATGCTTTCAGGTAGTCACCAGGCCATAGTTCTCAAACTTGCTACTCTCACGACCCCTTTATGCTCTTAAGAATTGCCAAGGACACCCCTGGAGACTTTGGGTAAGCATGTCTTATCTATTGACATTTACCATTTTTAACAGTAAAACTGAAGAAATTAAAAATATTTGTTAATTCATTTTAAAACTACATTATATTTTAAACATATAACATTTTTATTTTATTTTTAAAAAGTTTATTTTTTTCAAACTAAAAAATTAAAGAGTGGCATTATTTTACATCTTTACAAGTCTCTTTAATAGCTAGCTCAATAGAATACAGCTGGATTCTCAAATCTTCTTGGGCAATATATTGCAATATGTTGTTTTTTTGGCTAAAATATACAAACAGAATCCATCCTTACACAGATATTTTGAATTGGATAATAGAGAAATAGTTTGTCTACCAAACCAGAAGTCCACAGTGGCAGTTTCTTAAGACTTATTTGCAGTGTGGAATATGAAACCCTATCAGCTCTGTTACAAAAAAAAATACATTGATCTTGCATTCGTCATGAATTTTTTTACCTATTCCTGATTTAGAAATATCAGGCATTGATCATTTCAAAATTGTTGGTGTAACAGATAAGGAATTTATCATAAAAGTCTTTAATATATGACTCTCAACCTGTTGGTGATGGTTAGAAATTTTCCAAATTTGAATTTTTACTTGAAAGCTCAAAATTTCACTATCAGTAACATATATTGTTGTTTTCCTAGAAGTGTCAGGCTTCCTTTGTTCATGATAAAAAGAAAAGATTATGCATACTCAAATATTTAAAAAGAAACAGTTGTTCTTTCAAGTAAAAATGGTATTCCACGAATCAAGCGGCTAGTTCAGCTTACAACTCAATTACACACATGTATTTCTTTGAGAAAACCACAGTACGTAGGTACAGAGTAATGGGTCTTTGTGCACATACTGCTCTGTGTCACACAGGATATTGAAAAGACATCAAAGTTAAGTCCAGATTTGATAAAATTAATACGTTTTCTGTTTTCTCAAGAAAATTTCTTTACTTTTTTAAATGGAATTGTTTTGTTTGTTTGTTTTACCTTGAGTATGTGGTGGTGAAGAACACAATTACTGCTAAAATACTTTGGATCCACTGCTTTGACTTGTGCTAAAGTACCACCAGTTTTACCCACCATTGCTTTTGCACCTCTAGCATAAATGCCAACACAGTGAACAAAGGCAGAGGATGGTTTGCATTATCATGAAAACAGTTTTGATTTTCCAGGGCTCCTTAAATGGGTCTCTGGTTTGCATGGAGGTCCATGCATGCTCCACAGTGAGAGAACCATTGGTGGGGGTAGTGAGATTTTGACAATTCAGTAAACAACCAGCAAAAAAAGAACCACTTGAAATAATATATTAAAAGTATGTTTGGAATATTAGGTAAATGGACTGTGATTCATTAATGATTACAAATGAGTTTTAGCAATCCGATAATAAATTAATTTATTTTCACAAGAAACTATTAAGATTTCCAAGAGAAATGATGGAGACATTGGTGAGGTCAGTTTTGGATACAAACATTAGAAATGATTTTCTTTCACAGGGTTTTGAATCACAGTTAGTGCACCTTAGATTAAATGTCTGTATATCTTGTGTATTGAACCTCATAAGCAGAATACAGGAAAGAGAGCTGGGCATATAATAACTATTATTATCATAAAATTTATTGAATATTGCTATGTTTGGGCATAATGATAAGTGCATAGTGATAAGTGCATTTTTAGGGATTTTATTTAACCCATACAATACTAATATCATTTGCATTTTATAGCTATGGAAACTGAGTCTCAGATAAGTTAAATAAGTTTCTTAAGTTCATATACATAGAAAGAAAACCATATCTAGACTTGAATAACTTCAGAATGCATCCTCATAAATACTCTTCTATCAAGCTAGATCAGTCTGTGGTTTTGGTTGAAAGAAAAGCTCTTTGCCCTATAGCTGTGATGATATATGTATGCTTTGTAATAACTTTGTTTTCACTCTCTGATTTGTTGTTTAAAAAGCTTTTAAGGCCAGGCAAAGTGGCTCACACCTTAAATGGGAGGGCAAGGCAGACGATTCCTTGAGGCTAAGTGTTCGAGACCAGCCTGGGAAACATGGTGAAACCACATCTCTACTAAGAATACAAAAATTTGTCGGGCGTGGTGGCACACGCCTGTAGTCCCAGCTACTTGGGAGGCTGAGATATGAGAATCACTTGAAACCTGGGAGCAGAGGCTGCGGTGAGCTGAGATCATGCCATTGCACTGCAGGCTGGGTGACAGAACTAGACTTTATCCCAAAAAAATTAATAAGTATTGTGGTGTATTGTGTAAAATAAAGGGAAACAATTTTTGCCTACCACAGCTAAGGCCCTCAGCAGATCAGTTACATCCCTAGGGGTGAGTTAGTGGTGGTAGCAAGGAGCCTGAACTGAATTAAGAAGACTTCCAAGGGTTTCTAGAGGAGGGAAGAAGATGAGAATTGGAGAGAAGGGAGCTGAAGCCAAATGGAGAGCAAAGGTTGATGAGGTGTCTCTTCTAACCTACAGCACTATTCACTTTGGAAGCAGTCACTGCAGTTTAAGAAGGTGGAGAATCTATTTTTGAATTTGTAGGTGATAAATCATCTTCTTTGGAATAATGATGGGGTTGGAGTGAATAGAGTGTGAAGATTATTTTAAATAGGAAAACCTTTTCCTGCTTCCTATGTGTTTGATGTCAAGAGTGTTTCTTTAAAAAACAGCCTGGGATGAATTTTCTGATTTTGTTTTTTTCCTATTGGTATGTTTTTAAATGTATTGAACAAAATGCTGTGAACGAAAAGGCTTTATAAATTTTTAAGATAGGTACAAATGTGTGTGACAAACAGGATTGTTGATGGCCAATTATGTTCATGCTGCATATTTTATATATATCTTCAGGATGCTTGATTTACTCCTGCTGCTAGATTTCTGTAGACATAACTCATCTTCCAATGAATTTACTATTTATTAATTTTTTGTCTTTATTAAAACCCTAATGATTTTAATTCTTTTTTGTTTTATTCGATTTTGAGAAATCTGCTCTAGGAATAGTTTTGAAAAATAGTTATTTACTTAGAATTCTGCGGAATCAATTTTTCTTTGCAGTCTGCAGTTTGCACTTTGTCATCATTAGAGTGAAAAACTGCCTAAGAACCTCATTAGTTGTGAGGGACTGTTGCATTAGTGACTGTAGCAAACTGCATAGGCCCTGAGGTAGGTTCTGTATTTCAAGAATAAATCTAGGCCCAGCTCTTTATAATACCCGTGAAAGCAGGTGGTATTCTGAATGAGGCACTCATGAATGGAAATAGGAAAAAGAGTAACTGGCAGGTGATATGGGTCAAGAGGAGTATAAAGTATCCAATATCGAATATGGTAAATATTTTCTAATGATTTCAAGCTTTATGTAATCTGTGACAAGAGTAGCCCTTTTAATAGTATGCTGACTGAGAAGGAGAGTATAGGGAATGCAGACAGGTGAAAATATTCTATGAAACAAACATTCTGTATAAAATACACACATGTAATTATACCCCCATTATACAAAGACTGTTGGCTTTTCCTTGCTTTTAATATCCTGAGACAAAATTGAACAATAAAGTCATGAAGAGGAAACAATCTAATTGGCAGATAATTTATATGTGGTAATTAAAAATTGATTATAGGACCACAGTGTTCTTCACTTTCCAGACATGTATGTATTTTTAAGAAACAATCAATGAGTAAAAATCAAAGAATTTTAAGGTTTTGAAGAAATGTTGAAAGACATTTAGAAACATGCTTTGCTACTGGCAGGTGGGAGCAAATGGCATTTTTGATGATGATTATTTGACATTTCTCTAAGTCTTTTTATCAGTCATAGATTCTAACACCATATAAAGCGCTTATATTATTGTTGGACACTGGTAAACAGTCTTGTCAGGTGCTGTCTTGCCTTTGCAATGGTTCTGGAGGTAGATGCAACATATTATCATTTGACAAATGAGAATACTGAGGCTCATGGAGGTTGCTTATAGAGCTGGTTTATGGTGGAAGCAGGATTTAAACTCAGCAGTCTGCCTCTAAAGTCTGCGCATTTAGTTCCAACACAACATTAACTAATGCTACTTATAAGAATGATTGTTTCTGTACATTTGTAGACATAATTCTCACCATGTAAAAAGTTGTTTTCATACTTCTATACTTTTTCATGTTAATGATTGAAAAAATATAAGGTAAAATGAAATTTTGGTGATGAACCAGTAGTAGGATTACTTTAGGTCGCTATCAGTCTTTGTTTAGGTCCCTATTAACCTTTATAATCTTTGTTGACCTATAATCTGTCATTTCTTCATTTTGCTTTCTAAAACCCAAGGCAAGAATATATTTCCATTATTTCAGTTTCTCATGTATTTTCTTCCCTTTTCAGCAACACTTTTCAAAAGAGTTGCCTGTACCTGCATTTTTTCTTCTCATGATCTCTTAAATCTATTGCCATCAGACTTGGCCCCTGCCACTCCAGTGAAATTGCTCTTACTGAGGTCACTATGATGGACACATTGCTAGATCCAATGGCCTTTCTCAATGCTCATTGTATCTAATCTAAAGAATATTTGACCTACTGGATTTTACTTCCGTTAAATGCTTTATTCAGTTGGCTTCCAAGTCATCATATTCTGTTACTTTTTACCCTTTTTTATTTCTTGCAACAATCACTTCTCAGCACCCTTCACAAGCATCTCACCATGTCCTCAAACTCTAAGTGCTGGAACATCCCTAAAATCAGTTCTTGCAATTTTTCTCTTTGCACTCTATACTTATTCCCTTGAAGATATCAATCTCATAGCATTAAATGACAATATACACTGATGACTCCAAAAGTTTGTCACCAGCCCACATGTTTTTTCTGAACCCTATATTCATATGACCAATTACTTATTCATTGATTAACTTCCTAACTGATATTTTAAATTAACATATTTAAATCTAAGCTGCTGATAATCTCCCCAATAAAAACCTATTCCATCTTCAGCCATCTTTTCAGTTGATGGCAGTTCCAAGCTTCTGATTGCTCAGGTCAAAAATCTTAGAGTTATCTTTGACTCCTAACTTTCTTTCTCACCCTACATATAACCTGTCAGTTGATCTTATTGGCTCTGTCTTCAAAATATTTCATTTCAATATGATCATTTCATGATAATTTCTCATCATGCTCACTGTTACTAACTTGGTCTAAGACACCATCATTCTTCCCTTGGATTATTGAAGACATCTTCTTATTGATCTCCGACAATGTTCCTGTTGTTCTCTTCTTTTACTTGGCTTTACCTACACTGGTTTCTTTTTATTCTAGGAACTTGCTAGGCACATACCAGCCTTCGGGCTTTTGCCTTGGCTCTTGCCTCTGCATAGAACACCATTTCTCCAGACATCAACCTGGACAACAACCTCCCATACTTCAAGTATTTTTTTCTATCTCACATTGTAAATTAAGCTTAATCTTCCTTTAATAACTGATTATTGTAACCATCCCCTCACGCTGCCTGATTTCCATTGCCTTGTGTCATTTCTTCATCTTCCTCTCTCATAAGGCTTATCAGCCTCCTTCACCAACTTCTACTTATGTCCCACATGTTAAATGTTGGAATGCCCCTGGAACTAGTTGTTGATTTTTTTTCTCTTTTTAATCTATTTCACTGTGGAGCTCAACCAATGTCATTCCTTTATATAAAATATGAACACTATATATGTATAGAGGTGGGTGTGAGTGATATAATTTGTTGATTTATAATGTTGATTATTATTTGATCTGTCTTCTTCCCACGGGAATGAATTTCTACAGGGGCAGATATATTTGTCTGCTATGTTGCCTAACATATCTCAAGAGTCTAGAACATTACTTGGAACAAACATAGTAGACACAATATAAGTTTATGTTGAATGACTGAGTGAATGAATGAATGAACTGGCATCTCAGCCTCTGTCCTTGTCCCCTTCAATTTAGTCTAGCAGCCAGAGTGAGAGTGATCTTTTAGATCATTTCATTTGCCCAAAAACTTCCCATTTCACTTGTAGTAAAAGTCAAATTCTTACAATGACCCTGAAGACCCTAGTTTGCTGCTCTTATTAGTTACTGTTTGGACATCTCTTTTCCTGACTCTCCTTGCCTGAACTTGTTCAGCAACCATCAGAGAGCTCCAGGCCCAAGCCTCAGGCACCCCTCCTTGGGGTCTTTGTGGCAGCTTTGGCCTGGACTGCTCCCTTCCTCACATTCCCCACATCATTTCTCAGAGTCACCTTGCAAAGTCCTTCTTCTCTCCAATCTTCGTTTTTCTCCTTCCTTCTTTTTGTTTCTGCTTATTTCTTATCATCACCCGACATAACACATATGTTACTTCTTTATTCTGTTTATGGTGTGCCTTCCCTTTAGAATATATGTTCCATGAGGGGAAAGGTTTTCATCTGTTTCTGCTATACGCATAGCACCTACAGTGTGGCTGGCTGTAGTCAGATACTCAGTAAATCATTGATAAACTAAGGATTTACTGTTGATAATGCTGCAAATATGTTGCTTAAGCTCCAGGAGCTCAACCAGTGATGCATGCTAAAGTATGGGAGTCATTTTTCTTCTCTTAAGCCAAGACTTTAGAGCCTCTTCTGAAACTAGTGAAGTTAACTGATTGGAAAAGACTGATTTTCCTTGATAAAAAGACAGTGGCTACATGACTTGATTGGCTAAGAGCCTGTAGCCCAAACCTCAGAAACATTTATGGTGTCTGTGAAGGAAGTGGGACCACTCATGCTATAGATGTTTTGGTAAAGTAGAACATTCTAGAAACTATATATCACAATGTATGCTACACCATCTCAGGTCTTCTCATTTCCTTCAAATTCTCATTGCTTCCTACCTAATTTTGCTTTAGAGATCAGATCTTAAGTTATTGTAAACCATGTTGTTCATCAGCAAAAAGGTGAATACATGGAAACTTTGAAAACATTACTACTTTTAATATCGATCACTTTAATTACTGCCATTCCTTTTTTCTAATTTACCATCCTTGTTCAACATTTCGCATCAATAATATCAGTAAACTTGATTTTAACATGCAGCAAAGAAAATACTGCTGAATAATCCCTCTTGCCTTAAGTTTAGTTGAAAGAATGCATGCTTTTGATTTAAGAGAAGCTTGATTCAGATGTTGTCACGGCTACTCTCAGAATCTTGTTTCCTCATTTGTAAAATGGTAATAATAGTGCCTACTTCACAACTTCTTGTGAGAAAAACTGGCACTCAGTAAAATTTATTAGTGCTCTTCCCCTTTTTCCCAAAAATAAATATAGATCTACACAAGACTATTAACATTTTTTTTAAAAATTAACTGTTTCTAAAGTATTTTAGAGTTCCAAATTTTTTTTTTCCTTTCTCAATTTCCTCAACAAGTCTGTAAGGAAGACAAGCATTTTTATGTTCATTTTAAGGAATAGACACAAAGAATTTCATTATTTCTGTGTGGTCACAGATCTAGACTAACACCCAGGTTTATATGACTTTGGTCAACATACCTGACATTCAACAATACTGCCCAGTCTGGTGCTAATGCTATTTTCCACTATTGTATTGTTGTTGACATAATTTAGTAATAGTTATAACCCCTTAAGTGAAGTTATTTATGAATTCTGAAACTTTTTGAAAGGCTTAGTTGCTCAGGAACCAAGCAAGTTAGAATATTTGAATATTCAGTGTTTTTTTCATTTTGAAGCCTTATCTCTGATTTAGATGAGGGATATTCATCTCTCAAGTTTTAGTGATGGTAGTAAAATATTGACTATCATGGAATTGTGTTATTTGTGAGCCTGTTTAGAAATCGTTTTTCGTCCATGACTTAATGTAGTTTTCTTAATTGAGGTCAACTTGACTTGTCCAGTCCAAAAAAGGGAAAACTATCTTTCTTTCAAAACTGCTTTTGAAAAAAACATGTAAATTCTGGTAACTTTTTAAGTGAAGGTTTTATAATTAATGATTCTAACATTTTACTGGACAGAAAAGTATTCTTTTACTTCATAAAATTTTCAAAATAAGCAAATACACAAAGAAGATGGGCTTCCTTCTGCTTGGTGTAGTGTTTTATAGTATATAAATCTTTGTTCTTTAGTCAAAACACTTACTCATTATTTTTATTTATACATTGACTTCATTCTACAATAGATTTGAAGCAGTTTACAAAAGTATATGTACAACGAAGAGATACAACAGGAAATGAATCTCCAGTAAAAATAAGTGTTACTAAAAATAATCCTGAAATATATAAAATTAGCATACAGATATATGTAATTTAGGTAACTCATTGAGTTTATATTTAGCTTTCTAAAGGCGAAGTCAAGCAGAGAAGCAAGATCAGATATATGTCATTGTGCTCTTATACTAAACAAACACACAGAGAGTAAACAAAGGCAATACATATTTTCTAAACCCAAGGAACTTAATAGAATTCGCCCTACAGATGCTCAAAAACAGACCTATTTTAAAGTGATGATTTTCTTAATGGCATCTTCACTAGTTCAGTGACAGATTTTCAACATCATTTCAATGTGACGTCTTTTAGTGTGGATTTGTGGCAAATTGTAAAAGTGCAGTTCCGGCAGATTATTTATTTATGGATCAAAAGAGATTCCCCATTGGTAAGTGCTTTTGTTTAGCTTTATTTCATGAAGTGGATTAATATTTTATAATCACAGCAAGAATATCCCTATTGGGGTTTTCACATTAACATATCTGTAGCACATCACAGGGAAAATCTAACCAGAGAGGTTTTCTGTAAAACTTTAGCTTAATCCTTGAGGAGACTTCATTTTAAGGTAGGCTGCAGTGATTAACATACTTAGCATAAATTTCTAGTAATCTGTGTCTTAGATTGTTTCCATTTTTCAAGAAGTAGAAACAATCATCCTGTGAGATAACAAAATTTGCCATTGAAAACATTGATGCTATTTAAAAATGTCATGTATTTTCAAATATTAAAAATATAAAAGAATAGCTATCACATACACTCTAACTTTTCCTCTGGTGGAGTCATTAATATCCTAAGGCTAGGAAGGTGAGGAATCAATACCAAGTAAAGGTCAGAGCTCTAGAATTGGAATGGGAGTCTCAGGTTTTTAACTCTAGGACAGTCATTTGATACCTCATTTTCAAATGGTAAACTAAAACAATAGAGTTTATGTGGCCTAGTTATATAACACACTTAGTTGGCAGAGGAGTCCCAGATTAGAATTTCTTTCTTACTGAGTATAGTCAACCTATACTCAGTGTTGACTCCAGTCCTTAAACATGGAGTGAGAAAAGGAGGCTACAGCTTGCTCATGATCTTCACATCTCCATCAGCATCCTCCCAAACGCATCCTCCAAAAAAAAAAAATTTAAAGTAAAACAAGAATTTTTTGTTATGCAAATGCAGCTTCAAGATGAAGCCTTTGGACCCAGATTCTTTCTCTTTCCCACATGCCCCCTCACCTCTCCTCATGTACATGTCCCCATCCCATCCATATTGTTTTCCCTAAATCTCCATTTACAAAGATCCTGGAACCACCAAGAGCTATAACATTTCTCTTACATGACACTGCTTCTAAATCCTTTGCACAATTCTAAGAAATTGCTACCTATCAGGTGCTAATAGCATTTAAACTTTTAGGCATCTCCTATCTTCAAATTAAAAAAGAATAAAATGTATTCAATTATATTGTCATGTTAATTTCAAATTTATAACAATTTTGAGATGTTTGACAGTTTCAGAAGATTTGCTTAAAACAAGACATGTATTTCATGTATTACTTTAATACCAAAACCAATTGTGATTATGTCTATCTAATGGCAAATTTGAAACATGATTCAGAGTTATTAAATGTTACTTGAATTGATTATATTATATGGTCCTAGAATTTTCCTCACTAGTAGCTGTATGGTAATCCTTTAATTGCATAAAAGTTAACCCATAGTCTCTTTTTTTTTAAGATAGTACTTTAAATTTTCCACTAAAAACAATAAAATACTAATTTGTGTATAGTATTGCTATGTGGAACAGAACAGCCTGTGTTGCAACGCCAGTTTAATATTTTATTACTTCACGTAATAAAATAGGGAACGTATTTATTTATTGAGATTGTAATTAGTTACAAATAATGAATCTTTAGTGTTCTAATTCCAGAGCCTGGAAGATTTAGAACACCAGTTGACCCTGTCTTGCTGGAAAATGAAGAAAGTGGGAGTAGAATTTTCTCTGTGGGACAAGACGGCTTTGGATGGGAGGGACAATAGAAGCCTGCCAAAAACATGGGTCAAACTGAACACAGATGGCTGTAGCTGATAGAGGTGTCTATTATTGTATTTTCCTCTCAGCAGTTTTCTCTTTTTCAGTGTGTTTATACTTACATGAATAATTTTTGTTGCTCAGCAACCAAGAGAAAATATATTAAGAGAATCCATTTTTGTTGGAAAAAAAATGGTGGTGGTAGATGTTGATGATGGGGGTTGGGGTGGTGTTGTGATTGAGCAGTATTAACATAGGAGTAGAGGTGATTTTCTTGGAGTGCTGTTTATTACATATGTCTAACATTTAAATATATCACATTATCCATTTACTTCTTAGCTTGCCTCTTGTCTTATACCTCCAATACTATTTGGGAAAAAATGGCCTCAGTAAATGTATTCTATTAGTTAATAATATAATTTATAATACGCAGAGGAAACATTTGAAGAAGTAAAACTGTAATTGACATTTTTTATAACTTCAATGTTTCCTAAAGTCAGTTTTTTTACCTTCATTAAAGGATTTCATGTGTATTTCATTTTTCTTTCTGGAGGAGTTCTATTTACTATTCTTAATATTGAGTACATCTCTATACTGCATGGTGAAATATTAAAATAAATATATATTTGAAAGTCAGAATAGTTTTATTCAAATACTGCCTTAACCTTTTCATGCTGTGTGACCTTCAGGCAGAAGCCAAACTTCCCTGAACCACAGTACCTGTATCTGTTAAAAAGAATTCCAATCCCTTAATAAGTGTTGTGAGGAAAATGTGCAGTACAAATAGCACTGCATATTTTCCTAAAAGATTTATTTACTTTTGTTGATGCTACATTCAGTTATTTACTCTTTGTGTGGTCCAGAAGGCAATGATAAAAAAATGTAAACACTCCTGGTCATGTAAATAGCTACTGTTCATACAAAAATTGTGATGACATTTTTAATGATACCACATAGATGGAAATCAATACCAATCTTACAAAATCTGTTTCTTGGTTTTAAGGAAATTATTAAGGAAGTGCATTAAAAATAACTCTATGGTAATTTTCTTCATTATACTGTATCAGGTATAAAAATAATTTTTAAATGAGTGACTAGTGAGCTGCAAGACATAACTGAAAACAGAAGGGTTATTAGCTAACAAAGGGAAACAGATGTAATTTTTTAAACATTGATTTTGCATATATTTATTTTAAGTAAATCACAGAATTTTAAAATTTTATTATAATGCAAAGTTAGAGTAGCATTTTCCAATTTATACACTATGTTTTGATAAGTGTCAAATACTGAAGTTATATTCTAAATATAATCCACCTGCCTAGGGAAACAAATAAAAATGTAACCTTTGTTAAAAGATAGGGTAAGTGAATTGTAATGACTATTCCAGAAGTGAGACTTCAGAACATAGTTTGGTTCTAAAAGACCTTTCTTTCATTTTAATATCATATTTGAAACATTTGGTAAAGATAAATTTTTAAGTGTTCAATGTCTGATCATTGTAAGCAATGTCATTTTGTGAGCTCTATTTCTGGAGCTAGAAAAATTACTTTGAAAACTGTCCATTCTGGTTGTGCTTTTTTGAGTAAGTGGTCTTAGTTGTATTTTAATAGAGGAAATGAAACAGGGTACCACTCTTTCAGTGTGTTTATTCTGATGTTGAGGCAATATGTTAGAACAAATGTAATTGTACTATGACTATGAAAACAAATAAAATTAGGCAGAACTAGGCAGGAACTCATTGTTGATTTTCAACTTAAATGTCATATACTAATTAACACATGCATTACAAATATATCATTTAATTATCTCAACAATTCTAGAAGGTAAGTAATGGTATTTCCATTTTGTAGATGGAGTATCAAGGATCATGAAATTGTCAGTATATTGTTTTGTGGTAGAGCGCCATTTGAGATCATTTGGTTCCAAGGCTTTAGTTCTTTCCAGTACACTTCACTGGTCTTTAATTGTTATAAATCATAGCCTGTTAATTTCATAGGAAGGAGATTAAAAGCAAAGGCCATAAATATAAATACAAAGTATTTGAATGCTGATCTATATCATGATTAAATCTTTCTTTTTTGTTTGGATTATAGTGAATTTTTATACTAGAAAATATAAACAAACAGTATTTCTTGAAGGAGGTAATAACCATACTCCAAAGTATATCAATGAATCAAATTAACCATTAATTAATCACACTGAAAGGAAAAGCATACCTAGAAAACACAGAACATGTATTTTTTAAGGGTTGAACTTATAATTAACTGAATTAAATGAGATATTAAACTAACTTTGAAAGGAACATTTCTGTCACTGATATACCTAAACTTGCCTCCTAATTAAATACTTAAAAACAAATGAATCAACATTTGCTTTTAATAATGACCCTGACAGAAGGAAAATATAGATATTTAACTACAAGTTAATAACTAATAATTAATATAAATTTAGTAGTAGAAGAAAGGGTAAGATGGAACCAATACTGTAACTACATTATATGTTAAAACACATATATAAACACAGCCAGATATAATTATATGGCGGTTGCTTTAAGGATTACTGTTATTACCTATAACATTTTCCTTACAAGAGTGGGTGAGCGTAAAAAGACTGTTGAATTCAAATCAAGGGAACTTGGGAAGAAAAATAAAATTATTTTAGAGAGTCTATGTAATACATGGGAAGAGTAAGGACTTTTGATTGAAACACACTTGGGTATAATCATGATTTGGGGAAGCTGTCTTCCCCAAGAGTATCACAGTATCAGTTGCCTCTTTTGTGAAATCTATTTAACAGCAGCTTTGAGAAACAAACTTTAAAAATGCACCCATGATACTCACCAAAATAAGTATCCACTCACTTCTCTCTCATTTTCTTCATTTGCATAGATGCTGGTTTTGTCATTGATCAGAAAAGATTGCCAGGACATAACTATGTAAATGACACCTCATCTTTTCATCCCTGCTCTTAGATGAAGATAAGTTTGAAAGTTTTCTTGGGGTGTTTCAGTAGAGAATTAAACCTCCTTAGGATTTCTGGTTTTGTTCTGAAATGCAAGATGGACATGGAAACAGAAGGGACATTAACCTTTTTCTCTGCCATTTGCCTGGATGTATATATTTACATTGCTAAGATCTTGGTTCTGCACATTGTCATTTAGACAATAACTAAGGATTTCAGAATTAGAAGGGATAAGTATTAACTAGGACCTTGTACTTATTTTTTATTGTGGATAATTTGTTGGCCTTTGTACTACCTTCCCATCCTTAACTATCATTCCAGTATTCAATATGCAAGACACAGTGTTTCATACTGGGGATTCAAATATGCATAGTTCAGGTCAGATATACATAGTTCAAATATGCATGGTTCAAAGGTAAGCAGTTACTTTTAACAGGATAGCTTTTATTTATAGCTTTTACCCATGCTCTCAAGAGACTAACAATCTAATAGGAAGACAAACATCCCATAAACTATTATCAGAAAATCTAAAAGATAGCTGTGATGAAAAAGTTTCGCCAACTGATTACAGTAACTGGTTTCTGTAATCTCAACACAGTTGAGATTACTTATCCTGTCTGAGCTTTTGGAGTTTGTATTTCATAAGGCTTTTCTGCATATTTTAAACTATTGGAAATGAAATCTTTTCTTAATCTACATGCAGAAAACATATCAAGCAAATTACACCCACGTTTATTCTTCTGTTTTTAAAATGCTTAATATGAAAAATTACATTCCTAAGAAATTAAATAGTGTTTGATTTAAAGCATGTGCGCCTTGGGCCTCATCCAAGGGATACTCTAGGGTACCTTGGTCTGAGGCTGCTTATCAGTCCTAATGTGCTTTCCCTTTCCTTCCTGTTTGAATACAGGTCCGTTCTGTGCTGTTACCATCTCTGTCCTTAAGAGCTTCCTTTGCCCTAAGATGCCCCGATGCATGTTTGTATTTGATGACACATTTTTACATCCTGGTCAGGAAATATAATTATTCATCTCTCTCCAACATTATCTCCTGTTTTTTTGAGACAAAGTCTCACCCTGTCGCCCAGGCTGGAGTACAGTGGCACAATCTCGGATCACTGCAACCTCGGCCTCCCGGGTTCAAGTGATTCTCTTGCCTCAACCTCCCGAGTAACTGGGATTACAGGCTCATGCCACCACGCCTGGCTACATTTTTTGTATTTTTAGTAAAGACGGGGTTTCACCATTTTAGCCAGGATGGTCTCGATCCTCTGACCTCGTGATCCGCCTGCCTCGGCCTCCCAAAGTGCTGGGATTACAGGAGTGAACCACGGCGCCCAGCCTCCAACATTATTTCTATGGTAATAGTTATTAAACAATAATAGTATCATTATTAATAATTATGGAACATTAACAGCAACTACCTCTAAAACAACAAAAACTAACATTTATTTAAAACAAATGGCTATTTATGGCATTTTATTCAAACCTCAAAATAATACTATGAAATAGTTATCGTTATTGTTACCATTTCACAGATGAGAAAACTGAGGCTCAGGGAAGATTAACTCCCTTTGGATCATACAATTAGGAAGACCTAGAGTCAAGATTTCAGCCTAAGCAAAATTCATCCTTAGCAATAGCACATCCTGACCTGGTCACATATAAGAGTTTAATAGTAGTTTCTGATAAAGATATCAGTTTGGACATTTTTTAAAAAAGTAATATTTTATTGTACATCTATAATATAATGGCATAGTTAATTGTATAATTGAATAATTTTATATGTGTATATGACATAGACAGTTTAAAAAATATTACTTTAAGTCCTTTTTGAAATGAATCATGAATAAAAATAGTTTGAATACAGAAGCAGGATTTTAATCAAATGAATATAGAAAACATTCTTTAAAATCGCTGACAGAAAATACATGAATTTCAGAAAATGAACCATCAACATATTTTTTCAAGGGCTTTTACTGTTTCTATTTTGTGGATATTCAGTATAAGCAAAATTTTAAATTCAAAAAATATTTAATTTTATATGTTGATATATTTTAGTTTGATTAATTCTTAGAACTTAATGTACATGAGAATCTCTTAGGTGGATATTTATTTAAGATGCAGATTACTTTTCAGATTTCATGAAAGTTCTTGAAACATATTTTAACAAGTCCCTCGAGGGATTCTGATGCAAATGTCCTGTAGAGCACATTGTAAGAAACAACTCTTTTTAATAGATTAGGTCATATATAAGAATTTAATTACACATTTGCAAATTTAGAAGCTCTTCTCTAGAGTTTTCCACTTTCATTTGTTCTCTGAAGTAGTAGTAGTGTAGCAGTTGTGGTGGCAATATTAGTAGCAGCAGCAGTAGTAGTATTAGCAGTAATAGTATTTAGTAACAGCACAGTAACAGTAGTAGTAGTAGGATTATCAACACATGGAACACTAAAGGATAGTTATCTTTTCTAATGTGGTTGCTACTCAAACACATTGCAAGATTCTGGCATTAGTTGACAAGCTATATTGCAAGCAATCATTGAGATAATACAGTATAACAAGTAAAAATGTACACTGTCCTATGTATTCAGTTTGTGTAAATATGTTGTGTGTTGTTATGTAGCTTTAGAATCCCTTCACTGACTTTTCAGTAATTATCTTTAACAGAATAGTTTTTATTTATTTTTACATTTATTATACATTTAGAAAGAAGATGAGATCAATAGTTTTTTATTAGTACAAGGCAAACTTTAACCGATTAAATCTTTGTAGGAAAAGCAATAGTTCTGAAAGACATGCAAGAAAAAAATGAAAAATGTGAAAGAACTCTGTAGTGTTTCAAGAACAGGGAATGGCTCTATGAGCTATCCCTAGGAAAGCATATTTAAAATGAACTAGAATAAGGATATTTTGCTTAGAACAGAACGCATGAGGTGTTTTTAAAAGAGGTGGCCTGAGGCAGTGGTTATATGGGGATTCATACAAATATTAGAGATTTATTAGCTTTTACATTATACTTCTATTAACTGTAGAATTACTGTCAGTATAGAGACCCCAAGTATTTCTTATTTCTGAAGTCTTCTTAGTAGTGAAATGATGAGGGGTATAGTAATGTCCATTTGTAATAAAAATGATTAATGAAAAATAGAATTTTTTGTTTTTTAACTTTTAGGATTCATCATATGCTGAATATCTTTTTAAAGTTCTGACTTATATAGTGTACAATGTCTTTTAATTCATGCATGTTCTTCCTTATCTAAAAATCATTTACATTTACAAATAAGAATATTTTTTACCTGCACTAATCAAGATACAATTAGTGGCTATAAATGTAACATTCTATATGTTACAGAAGAAGAAAACAAGAGAAAAAATAGTAATTTAGCATAATCGAAACATGTGCCTAGCCATCTGGAGCACTTCTGCATAATATAAAGACATTGGCATTTTAAATAAAGGATTTTGAATTAAACAAGAATTCTTTTGTGTCTTCCAAAGACATTGATTTATTGAGACGATCTGTGGCTTTTCATCATATACAAAAGATTAATGATTTCCTAAATGTCCTTGCATTTCTTGATTTTATAAAATGTTTACATACAGTTAAGAAAAATTAATCTTTGAGGACCTGTGAAGAAAGGTGACAGGAAATAGTTCAAAGTATTTCATTTTAAATAACACCAAATGTTATAAAATATAAATTTTCTCAAAGTAAAAACTGAGCTTGGCATTATTGAATGTTGGTTGAATGATAAATGTGTAAGTTTCTGATTATCCCAATACTATATATGTGATTTTTATCAAACATATTAAAGAGTACTATAAAATAATTTTGACTTTTGATCTATAAATTTCTAAAATTTCAGCATGGTGATTGGTATTGATAAATTTAAAGCATCAAACAGATCTTGTCTTATCAATATGAAGTAATGTAAATAAAGATATTTTTGAAAGTAAAATTCTTATCAAGCTCAAATAATTTCAAAGCACAGTTCAAGAAATTAGAAAGCTTTTATGGTATAAAATATGAAATTGATACTGGTTTTGTTCAGAATCCCTTCATTTACTTTTCAGCAATTACCTTTAACAGGATAGTTTTTATTTACTTATTTTTACATTTATTATACATTTAGAAAGAAGGTGAGAGCAGCAACTTTCTAATAGTATATGGCAAACTTAAACTGATTAAAGCTTCAGCTAAACTTTGCCTCATACACTCATATTTCATGTTAAAAATACAATTTAAATTTAGATATATTTACATTAGAACACTCAGTACATTATAAACTTAACTATTAACTTAAAATTTTTGTAGCTGTCATCATATACATTTGAATTTTATTTTTTGTTACAGTAACAAGATGTCCAAGAATGAAACACAATTTTGTATTATTTCATAGCTAAAAATATTAAAATGAGATATAAAAATCCAGGTGTAAAATTTTGGTTCATTCATTTTCACTGCTACTTTTATTTCTTAGTTATTGCATTAAATCTGGTTTTTAGAGAAATATTCCATCTAATGTACAGTTCTTTTGAGTAAATATTCTAATGCAAATAAATCCATGCAATATAATTTTGAAATTATAAATTGGGTTATAATTAACTCTATTGGCTAATATTAGTTGTATAAGTGTTTTAATAACTATATAGCAAAAGTTCTGCCCAATTTAATATAATTTAATTTAGAAGCTGTGTAAGTTTTAAGTAATCAATCATTTGCTCTTTTAAAATCATATTCATATTCATATATTTTGGTTTCCAAAATAGTGTTTTTTATAAAGCCTCCATAGTTTTTCCCATGAAAACTGAGGTATGCTATTGAATTCTCTGAATCTGCTCTTGTCCATGATGATAGCTTATTGTCCTTCAGACAGGGCAGATGGTATTTCCAGAAGCAAGTCAGTGTATTAACCTAGTTACATTAAACCATATCTCTGCTATTTTAGAAACAATGATGAATTAAGCAGCTTCAGTTCTTGGGGCAGCATCCAGGGCTGGAATCCATAGCACCAAGCCCATGGGCTCTTCCCATTTCACCTCCTGTGCATGTTACCAGTCACTTAATCTGTTTTGGCCTCTAAATCAGTCAAGAATTTCCATATGATTTACAACTACATTTGGTAAGAAGAATAAAAAAGGAAGAAACTTAAATTTCATCTCTTAATATATTGTTTTAATAGCACTTAATAATTTCATTTATCTTAGACTTTTAAACATATTTTTAAAACTCTGACTTCAAGTATTGACTACCTACTATGTGAAGAACTTTACTACTCAAGAATATAAGTTAAAAATACATATTGACTCAGCTCTGAGAGAAAATTTGAGAAGCTACACTACAGAATAAAATAAATACAGTAGAAATTGTGGACGAGGATACAAAGTAAATTAGTTAAGCATATTATTAGGTAGGTTAATTTGAAATGATTTTCTGAAAAAAAATTTGATCTTAGATTTACATAAATTGCTACATATAAATAAAAATAGATAGAGCATCAGATATTTCCAAAAGCATATTTAATCCAGGCCTGTGCAAAAGGAGGGTGAAGAACAGTAATGAATTGGTCTCTGGATCATGTTGTGCTCTAACAGATGATTTGATAAAGATTTGGTATATGATATGAGTTAGAGGAATTGAGCCAGGAGGAGTGTATTAGGAGAGAGACTTTACTGCTAGGTTAAGTAATTTACATTTTTGAAGTTGTGGGAACATCTCATAACTCAATTAGTAGAATGCAAAAAGTTGCTCATGAATGTTGAGCAATGCCATAATTTTTCCAAAGCATATTTCCAGAGATATTGCATATGGATTTCGAGTAATGTTATCTCCTTTATACATTTATTCTTTTAATATATTCTACTATATTATACTCTTGATTCCCCTTTTCTGTAGTATATAGATTTCCCAACTACCTTGAAAAATTGAGAAGCAAATTTATTAGGTGAATTATTCCAATTTCATAGTAATCAAGCAGCATGAACACAGTCTAGGAGGCCTCATGTTATGTTAATTGACTTTTACTTTTGAGTTTACTAATATGGAGATTACCCATTATAGCCAGAGGTTTTATCAACCAGAAAATTCTTCAGCATACCTTAAACACCAATTCCCCATGTTGGAATACTTAATCACCACTCTTGTTTCTTTGAGTTCTGAAAAGAAGTTTGATCTTAGATTTACATAAACTGCTAAGTATAAATAAAAAGAGAGAAAATGAGATATTTTCAAAACCAAATACTGTGATGCCAATGGGCATTATTCTGCTTTCCTTTGTGGAAAGTTCCTTCTCATCGTTCACTGTTTTGGTCCAGAACACCCTGATGAAAAAAATCTTTAGTTGCCTTCTAGGTAGAGTTAGTCTCTTCTAAGTTCCACCATTTTTGTTCATACTGCAATTGTAATGCTTAGCCCATTGATAAATTACTTGCATTTCTAACTGTCCCCACCACCACCCCCACCACCATGACTATGATTTCTTTGTGCCTGGTGTATTTCTCACTCATCCCTGGGTCCTCCATGTCTTACAGTGGTGCCTGGAATGTGGCAATAATCAATAAATGCTAAGAGAATGAATACACTGAAATGAATTTGTGAATGGATGAGTTTTGCTTTCTTTGGTACTGTAGTGATTGTTTTTTGCAGATTATTTCTTTTACCTAATTTAGAAGGTCCATGTGTAATTTGGTCATAGTTCGAACTGCTAGTAAAACCAAAGATCATCCTCTATTTAAATTCCCATAGTAGCTGATGCTTCCATTTACACATTGTAGATGGCCAACAGTTGTTTAAAATTGGTGAACGGATGAATATCCAGGTGCTTCCTGGAGGAAAAGTGAATGGAGCAGATCATCCTCCAACTTAATCACTGCAGTGTAATTTTTCATATGGGAACAGAACAGTGAAAATATTCTCTGCAAAGGAAAAATTTGGACAATCAAGATGCTAAAATTGCCTCTTTTATGTTTTTGATTTGGGGACTCTTGTTTGAAATGACACTAGTGCGCTTCAAGTTTCTTTCTTTGTTAACTTTTGCTGAAGGCCAAAGAGGAATGACTAAAGACTTCTAAAGAAGTATTGGAAAACACACACACACACACACACACACACACACACACACACACACACAGTGGTGACAAAAATACATATTATTTTCCTTTTTTTTTCCTGCAATTTTGTTGATGTTGTTATTACTACCATTTAAATATAGTTAATATTAATGATTACTTTTAGTAGCATTTAAGGATTTTCATCTTTCAAATTACTACTCTGGCATGCATTATTTATACACTTTGAATTGCTTTGCATGTTGAAATTTTCTTTCGGCTTCTAATTCAATTAGAATGCCCTTAGAGTTTTGAAGGTTGCGGTTTATATAACTTACCTTATTAGTTATAAATGGAATACAGATTTACTCTTTAAATGATCTAGTTGTCTATATTTTAATCACATATATACATATAGTGCTATAAATGTTAACCAGGTAGATTTTTCCCAGCTGCCTAGCCAAAGAGCAGTGTATTCAGTGTCACACTTGAGTTGAGCTGTTGTTATCTATATGAGATCAATCTTTTGGAGAAGGCAGTGAAGGTTTTTGTATTTAATTTGCTTTCAACAACTTCTCCCCCTTTTTTTTTTTTTTTATAATTTTAAGTACTGCTCTTAGTAGGTCATTAGACTTTGAGAATTATTCACTTTGTTAGCCCAAACACTAAAACCTTGTGTCTTTTAACTCTGATTAGTGACACTTTAATGAAGTCATTTGAAGTTCAGGGGACTGAATTTTCCAACTTTTCTGATGTTTCTATGGTCACGGTGGAGCAACCTGTCTTGAAGCTTGTACACAATCTTTTAAATGCAAATCTTGGAAAGCTCTGTGTAATTTTGTATATCTGACTTCAAGAGGGACTGCAAAATGTGAGGGATTAAAAATAAAAGCAGTAGCAGTGTTTTCCTTCTTTTTGTTTTTCAAATTGGGGTACAGTAAGCTTTGGGAAATAGAGAAGTTGTTACTTGA
Source organism: Colobus angolensis palliatus (assembly GCF_000951035.1). Classification (NCBI taxonomy): domain Eukaryota; kingdom Metazoa; phylum Chordata; class Mammalia; order Primates; family Cercopithecidae; genus Colobus; species Colobus angolensis. The sequence continues at coordinate 4,058,972 of NW_012116044.1, forward strand.
CTAAACTTGATTCTTGGAGAAAAAAATTGCAGATTAAAACTTTTATGGCTATACTTTTTTTTGACAAACCAATGAGCAGAAAACCTCATTTTCTTCTACATGATTAGACAATAAGGGTAATGCAAACTATTGAATCATAAATTTCTTAGAGCTAGAGCCTTGAATTATTTTTTTTTTGAAAAAGTAAAGAAAAAGTATATTCAATGGCTATAATTAAATCATGCACGGTGAACCCACTTTGGAGGAATTAATGCATTTTGTATTGCATTGTGACTTGAGTGAACATTTACAACACGTGAGAATGGAAAGGATGAAAAATTATGGTTGTCTTGGTTCACAAGAATTCAAGGAGGCAGGTCATTGACTTAATTTTCATGGGAAGACTGACTCTGGCCTGCTCGCATATTCAGAGGCCAAACAACCTGGTATTGACAGCCTCAATTTGGGAGGGGAACATGCAGCAGCGTTGTGCCATGGTTTGTTGAGGAAAAACAAGGGAAGATTTAAAACAAAGCTGTGAATAGGAACAGTAGCCCTTGTGTCTTGAAGCTGACTGACTTTTCCTCTTAAGAGCCTCATGACAGTGTTACCCTTTTCTTTAAATAAGGGCTATACTGTGGTAACAGAAATATTTAAGATATAAAATTCAGTGACTCTAGGACTGGGAGCATTTACACTTCTTGAAAGAAATCAGGTGGGAGCTATTAATTGCAAATGCCATATGAAAGCATGAGCATGAGAGGTAGGCTCAGTACTAGGCAAGTCATATATAAGAATACTAATACTAATAGGCATTTTTTCCAAACCATAGATGTATATTACCAATCATATGATATTAATTATTTATTATCATTATATGTATATATAGAGCATACATTATGTCTATGTATTTCAATCATATAACCTATTTACCTATTTTATATAGAGAAATATGCACATATAGATAAAAAGACCAATCAATTAATGGTACTAACAAAAGAAAGAAGATAAGAAAAATCTGTATAGTCATATTTACAGATATTTTTAGAAGTAAAAATAAATGTCAACAGTACATCGGTGGAAAAATAGTTTTCTAGAACTGCCCTTCTTTCTCCAGCACCTCTTCAGTTTATTGACATTTGAAGAGATGACTGCTAATACTTAAACAAAAAGATTTGTTTTAAAAAGAAAAATTGATTTGTACTTTTGAATATATATTTGATATATAATTTGAATATTATATTTAAAATATAAAGCATAAATGTAAATCATAAATAAAAATTACAAAGAAATTACAATTTGTAAGTATGCTCACTGTGTTATATTTCCATTGGGATTTGAATACATTTTGCATCAGACTACAGTAAAAAATACATTTATTTTTAAAAGTTAATATAGATTACATAAAATACTAAGATGATTTTAGTACATACTTTCTAAAATTTTAAAAAGATCCAAGACTTTATAATAGGACCTCTGAGTTATACGCCTGAAAATTAATTGACTTTTGGATTTGGATATATTACTATTTCACTTAGCCACTTTCACTGGATTTATCAATTGTTAAGAGTTAGCAGTTTATCGTAATAATCATACTGATGCTTAACACCCTCTTCATCTATTATTTGGGATGTCTGGACTTGAAAAACTCCAGACACAATTTAAATGAACTAGAAAAAAATCGTGAGGTTTCGGATCAGAAGTCCCAGAGTTCAAATTTCACATCACTCAGTCAGTCCCAGTCCCTGAACTAGCTCATGACGTTGTAAAGGTTGCACAATATTTCTGAACCTCTATTTCTTTCTTTCTTTCTTTTTTTGAGACGGGGTCTCGCTCTGTCACCCAGGCTGGAGTGCAGCAGCGCGATCTTGGCTCACCGCAAGCTCCCCTTCCCGGGTTTACGCCATTCTCCCGCCTCAGCCTCCTGAGTAGCTGGGTCTACAGGCACCTGCCACCACACCCGGCTAATTTTTTTGTATTTTTAGTAGAGACGAGGTTTCACTGTGTTAGCCAGGAAGGTCTCGATCTCCTGACCTCGTGATCCTCCTGCCTCGGCCTCCCAAAGTGCTGAGTTACAGGGTGAACCACCTCGCCGGGCCAAACCTCTATTTCTTTATACATAAAACAATGATGTTAATATTTACTTTGTTTAGTTATTGTGTGTCCTAATTAGTTAATGTACCAAAACACCTAACATAGTAGTTTCTATACCAAGCAATATTAAGGAAATAATGTTTATCACATAAATTGGAACATATTTGATATATAAAATGCCCGATTAATATACAACTTTAGAGTTCAGAGAACACAATAAGATAGTAGGCTGCCCTCATCTGCCATATGAAGAACGATGATGTTTTTTATCTAGGGTTTACACTTCAGAAAGTTGAAGGATCCTTTCTGATCTCATGTGTCCTGCTCATCAGTGTATCCCCAGTGCGGATCCTGATGCCTGATACCTAGAGAGCAATCAATACTTAATGCTTCATTGAGGAAGTGAACCAATACCCAGGATTAGAGTGGAGAAAACTAATTTTTCTCCACTTTAGGTACAACCACTCAAGATAGTAAACAAAAGTAGTTCTTCTTTTTGTAGTATGAATACACGAATTAATGATCCTGGAAAATGTGTTCAGATTATCTAAGTAAATATTCAGACTTGGAGCAATTATCCAAGACAGCCATAAAGGTTGTCTGCATGGATAATAATTACCCATAGTAATGTTGATAATTCTATGATGTTTACTTGTGATCAAAGCCAACATCTTTTTCCTAAAAGGATGTGCTGAGTTTATTATGAAATTAAATTTAAGATAATTTATATTATAGTTATCGCATCTTAAAGAAAACTGCAGACATATTTTATGATGCTAAGGCTGGAGAAGTCTAAGAGTTATCTATAGTTAATTTCCTGAAAATAGAAGTTATTTTTCAAAAGTCCAAACAAATCAGGAAGATTAGAAACTAAAATAAATTGTCATATAAGAAATAATGAATCTATGCATTGGGAATGTTGTATTTAGTTTTGGTTACACAATCAGGAAAGATTCTGAAAAAGGTTTAAAATTACCCAGAGAGGTTTAGAAGAGTATACTAAAAATATGAAAATTAGGACTCTTAAGTCTATGGAAGAAAATATAAAAGACATTTTTGTTGAAGTTTATTCAATGTTGTAAATTATTACTGAAACTGCATTTGTTTTGAATTTTCCAATATATTAAAACAATGGCTAACACTTGTAGTTGAGAGAAATATATTTAGGAAAAGTAATACAATATTCAGCATTCTATTATGTATACTATATTAACACGTGTGTTACGGGTTGAAATTACATCAGTATCAAATGAGGATAAATGGGTTGAAAGTGTAAGTTTAAAAGAGTTTCAAATGAGTTTATGAATGGATATCATACCTTTCCACAAATGACAGAGATGGAGTACTAAATCAGAGTTGGTAGTTTTTGCTTTTGTTTACTGTATTTCTCATTCACCCTAAATGGCCCTGTCTATAACAAGCTTTGGAAAAGCACCATGCACCTGAAATTCTCGCGTTCTAACGTTCATACCTAGAGAGATTCATGGTGTCATAAGCATCCAAATAGCACAAGTGAAATTTTATATGAAGTATATGACATGCATGATTCAATATGTATGCCTACTTTTAAATATACCAATAGTATATTTGGACTATAATAATGAATTCATTTCAAATATTGTCATTTTACTTGACATTCGTACCATCACATAAACTAGGTTCATGTTATATAAAGATGCACAAAGGCTCATTTCAGAAATGAAAACAAATAACTGTTATTATTTTTTACAAAGGTGAAGGACAATAAAAACTGATTAAAATCCTGCAAAAACAATTCCAAGTGCTTCAATTGGGCCCTAAACTCAATGCAAAATCTTGACATATACGTTGAATTTATAATTACTTACTACATTATATTTAATTTGTAACTGTGGTCAGTTTTTTATGTATGGATCTATTAATTTCAATGAAATTTGGATCAGTAAATTTCTATACAATGGAATTTGATTATTTGGCACTTCATAAAAATGTACCTTTCACATAATGAATGAATAATTTATATTATGATTTCTCTTATGTAGGACAGTTCTTGAAGGAATACAAAGAAATGGTAAATTTTGATTTAAAGTACAGCAATTCATGCACTTTAGAGCCAGTTAGATGCCAAAGTAACTTGGTTGGTGTTTATTTCTAGTTACAGTCAGTGTTTTCTTTCGTTCTATCAATGAGATGAGATATTTGAAGGCTTTTTTTTCTTCTTGGGACATATCAATTCAAAGAAAATGAGAAACCATAGATTTTGGGTTGGCCTTACAATTTGCTGTCATTTCATCTTTCCAAGTATAAAAATCAAAACTTCATCCTACTTCACTTAATCTTTTCAAAGCTGTGTTCCTTAATGCTGATTTTTTCTTTTTAATCAATTTCAATGACTTCATTTCTTGTATACAACAGAAAGAATCCAGTTTGGTCTTTGTAAGGAGTGAAAGACTAGGAAGGAAGTATGTGTTGTATAGTCAGTGCTTCAGAGTTGGTAGATTTTGCTTTTGTTTACTGAGTTTCTCATTCAGTCCGAATGTTCCTATCTATAACAAGCTTTGGAGAAGCACCTTTGTCCCCAGAGCTGGCCTCCAGGAAGGCTTGGATCCTTACAAGTTTGGAAAAATGGGTACTGGCGGTCATCCATAGGAAAACAGAGCAAGTTTACAGAGCTCCTGCTGATTTCCTTGAAAGTACTCCCTCCTCATTCTCTACAGTAAGCTATTAAATGTTACTAGGGATGGACACTAAGCAGAAAGATTTCTGAGTATGTATTCATCTTCTCCAGTCAGACAGTCCTTTAAATTTAAAGAAGAATGCGTGATCCTTAAGGCAGGGAGGTTCACCATATTTCCCATTCTGACAATTTGGAACGAAAGGATACATAAATAATAATAATAATAATAATAATAATAATAATAATTAGAGGTATGGGTATGATGACTGAGGTTTCTCAGTAGAAAATTTCTGATTCTATGCTTTGCATCGTTACATAACCAACAGAACCTGCACTTAGTGGCTGCATGATGTGATTGATTGGTTAGATTGGAATAAAACTTTTTTTAATCCAATATTACTTTATTTAATTAACTTACATTCAAATGCAATTGATCATATAATTTTCTAATTTTAGAATTAAAATATATAGAGATAACTTTGGTGTCACCAATTTGAAATTAAATGTACAGATAAAACAATAGAACAGTTACTGATACAGGCCATCACTGATACGGTAACTACTTTAGAATGTGTCATAAATTTCATTTTCATGTGGATTTGGTAAATGTGCTTTTAGTTCCAGAATTGTTAGTCATAAATCAACTAGCAAAACAGAATTTCACATTTTTGAAAACCATGAACCATGTGATGCATGTTCTTTTGTTATCCTCTGCTGTCTCATTAAGAAATTATTTTTTTCTAGTCACATTATTTGTGTCAACCTGTCTGCAAAACTATGAGTCTGTGCATTTCTCTCTGTCTTCAGAATAAATTCAGTTCCGTTGTACATGCAGGAGTTCTTGTTGATACCATAAGCTTTATAGCTGTTTCATGATAGCTTAGTTTTGATAGAACCAAACTGCATATGAAGTGAGGAAATAAATGCGTAATGAGTAAAAAGGCAGCATTTTGCTTTAATTTTTCAAAACTTGCTACTGAAAGTCAGAAATGTTTGTGTGCATTTCCTCCTGACTATAACCAGTGATTAAACTTTTGTATTAAGAACTCTTCCTACCAGAAATATTCATCCTAAGAAGGATGGATTCTTCAGAATTTTCCCATTTATTACTAAATTCTAGACACTTCCAACTCAGAATAAACTTGGTTTTGAGGAATACCAAGTAGGCACAGTATTTAAGGCAGAAATTCAGCTAATTTCAGAAAGGTTGATGCTACCTGTGGAAGTATTTTATAGTGGAATTTCAATAAACAGTAGATATATTATGTCCTTTGATTTATTGTAGTATAACTTTTATTTTCCCCAACAAATACTTTTTTTTAAAAGGGATTTAGGTTGTTTCAAGTATATACGAATTTAATTTTCATTATCTGTCTAGCTTATAGGATAGTACTTATGAAGACTATCATACATTAAAGTTATGTGCTTAAATACTGTGTAGCTCTAAGTAATTACATGAGTGGTAATTAAAATATTCTGGAAACATTTTTTGGTCACCTGGTGCTGTGATTTTCAAACTAGACTTGAAGAAACCTCAAGGGCCAGGGGAAACTTTGTCACTAGTACCTCTCACCCTCTTCGCCATTTCAACCAGTGTAGCTCCAAGTTTAACAGTTTTAAATGATTTCTTCCATGTAACATTAGTTATTTTTAATATAATAATTTATTGTTCTCAAAACATGTTCACACAGAATAGGTAATCACCAAATGTTTTGTTTGAAAATGCACTAGCATGCAGGCCACCAACACATGTGGGAAATACATCTCCTGTGCTTGACTGTTACTCTTTTAAGTAAAAACTTCTTTTTCCATTGTTTCCTGTTTAGCCTATCGATCAGTATTTTCTGCACTTCATTTGTGTACATCACAGTGGGGACATTTAAAAAATGGGGGTCCCTAATTTCAAAGGCTAGTTCTTCAGATTGCTTCCCCATATGTGCAGTACTTTCCTTTCTGAGAGCTGCCAGTCTTCTTTGTAAGGCTAACACGCATACATTTGCCCTTTTCTGCACTGAAACTGGGGCTTTCTTCTGCTTCTTCAGCATATTGCAACCTTGGCTTTAAAAGAAAAAATGCCAGAGTCAACTGTATAAGCCATAAGACGACACTGAATTCTATTGGATGCAGTGATGTATTAAAAAAAATGATTTGTTTCCATATTGCTGTTTCCTCAGCAGAATGCCTTGTACATAATAGGGCCTTGATGAATGTGTTTTTAATTCCTAGTTAGCCCTCTTCTATATGGAAATCTTAAAATATTATTTCACTCTAATTTGAAGGTGTTGTCAAATCTTTGTGAAATTTTAGAGGATTGTAAATTTTAGAAAGACGCAAAGGAAACATTGTTAATACTAATAAAGACTTTATATCACCCAAATCAGATCCTATTTTTCAAGAAATATTCACTTCTATAGAAAGTTTGGCCCTCAGTCAGAATGACTTCTTCATTCAGTCAACTTTATAATAATTTGAAAATGAAAACCAGTCAGCATTTAGTGGTGATAGTTTACAGAAGTTTCACCAAAACATTACTTCATCACAAACAAAGAAACCATTCATTGCCTGTTAGGCATCATCTCAACATCTGTCCACTATTGGCTTGCCCATTTTTATATTGTTTTAGAATATAATATAAATGACGTTTTTATTATTTTCTCTTTAGTTTAAAATTGTACTGTGCCCCAAATTGGTATTGGCTCAGAAATGAGATAAACATGTTTTAAAGTAAGTCCTTTTCATAATACATTTAGTATTCTTTGTCAATCTTTTAGTTGGCTTAGAGCTTGATATTATCTTTAAAAACAGAAATTAATACTTGTCATTAGAGTAAAACAGTGCTGTAGCAGAGCTCATGGTTACATTGATAAACTATACATACATATTTGTATTATATATTTATTTTAAGTAGAAACTATCAGTTTTGGTATTGTGTTACAAGGGAGATCTGTGGTTTCTATAACATGACTTCTATGCATACATATTTACTTTATTAAAAGTGAACATTTGTTACAAATTAATCGTTAGAGTAAAATATTTGGTGACTGAAAAATTCCAAATGAAGACTAAGTAAAATACGTTTTGGTTGAACTGCGAAGTTTGAGAATTTGCAAAGCCATAATTATAGAATCAACCCAAAGGTCCCAGAAATTTTCAATAATCTATCATCCTTTCTTTAAATTATTATATAATCAAAAAATTGTGCTTTAATCACTAGTAGACAGATATTTATGCTGTTATTCAACAAATCTTTCAAAAGTGAGGGTAATTCATAGAATAAAAAATGCTGGAAACATGCTTTCTTAAAGGACATAGCAGTTGAAGTCCATATATCAAAGACAAAGGTGGGAAATTGTATTGCATTTTATAATATTTTGGAAAAATTTTGTAAACTGCTATTACTAAGATTATTTTGTAAGATTTTTACCCCAGATTTTCATAGGTGATAAATGGGCAAATAACTTATCATTTTCCCTAATCAGCTCGCAGGTGTTAAATTAATATAAAATTTTAATATAAGGGATTTTTATTAATAAAGTCTTTTGGTAACACTCAACATGTAGTTTATTTGCTTTTGGATATGTTTTTGATTCAAATATAGAAAAGAATAAGATACTTTGGTATTATATATGGATATAGTCAACTTAGAAAATTTTACACATTGACTCTTTTTATTGTGCTTACTCATAAATGAATTGGTTTCATTTCTTTGCTGATGGAATATTGAACAAATTCTCACTCTGATGTACAATTACAGTGTATATCCGGTAAGAAAAGAGAGTCCCAGGCCAATTTAAACAGTGATAGGGTGTGCTTTTCTGAATTCCAAGAAACTAGTTTAGGGAAAGAAATGAAACCACAGTGTAGAGGGTCGAATGGTGAAGCTGAGAAATTAGTATCAAGCCTCAGTTCAACAGGAAAATGTGTGTGGAAATGGAAGAATGAAGGTAATATTGGTAGATAGGAGAATAGTGAACAAGCCTTTCAGAGTTTATTGGAAAAAAAAAAAAATGGTTGGAACAGTTGGGTAAGAAGGAAAATAAATCTAAAGTTTAGTTTTTAACTTGATCAGAGTCCTGGATCAAACAGTGGACCTCAAAGGAACTGTTCAAAGCAGTACTCCTAGTATGGTTTCTGAGACTTTCTGAATTTTAAGATTCAGAAATATGGGAGGAAGTCCTATTAGCTTAGCTTCAACTGCACCTTTATATTATGAGAGTTTTTCCCATTATCTACCTAGTTTTTCAAATTTAGATATGAATGTAAAGAAATTTAGTATAGCCTCTACTTATTAAAATGTTAGTACTTTACTTTTTCCAAATAATTCCCTGCATATCATCAAAAATTTATATTTTTAGCCAATTTAATTTTAGAGAACCTTCAAATGAGGTATTGACACTGGATAGAAAATTAAATGAATTTTTAAATAAATATTTCTTTCCAAGAAACTGATTTATATATTCATGTCATAATTTGTATTACCCTAAAACATATTTATATCTCTAAAGTAAAATTAGTTTCTAAGGTGGATATGAGAGTTGGCTAGTATTAACAGAAAATTTGAATATTCACCACATATTTTAATGTACCAAAAATACAAATTCTTTTGATCCATCTCATTACAGAATGTGTTCCAGATATAATTCCAAATGCATGTAGGTAAATGGAAAGAAAAATTGGATCCTGGAGTTCTACTGATTTGATGGAAATAGTATTACAAACTTGGTTTGAGTCTCAGCTGTTTTTACTAGCTTTATGCCCTTGATCAAGTTACTTGATTTTTGTTAAATTATGCTTTCTTATCTGTGAATGAGGAAACACCCATGTTTGGGGTTTTGTAAAGATTAGAGAATGTAATTTATACATGGCACACATGCCTCTTATGATACAGGTAAAATATTTCGCAGCTTTATCTCATTTGTTTCTGGTGATGTATAAACGGTAGGTCATTTTTTTTTTTTTCTCCAATAATCAGTGGACTCAATGGAATTGGAGAAGGGGTTGCTTGGTGGAAGAGAAAAAATATATGGCAATGATGATGATGATGATGATGATGACGATGACAAAGCTGATTTGCAGTTTTTTAACAGATTGTCTTTCTACAGGGCCAGACGCCATATTGTCTCTTCCTTCCCTGAATATTCTTACGTTAGAGGATTTTTTTCTATCACGGTTGCACCCCTTGGTTGACCTATAGTAATATCCTATAAGTAGCAGCTCTGCTGTATGGCTCATGTTTTGTTTTCTGTCGGCAGTGTATCACAAGTATTTTCCTCAGTGTCCTAACCAGACCCTGAGTGGGAGGCTGGTAAAAGCAACCTCATCTGCATGCATCACTTTGAATGATATCAAAGAGGAAAGAAGCAGCTCTGACAGTGTTCACATGAGCCACTCAGGGTGGTCTTATCTTTGTAGTCTAACAATAATAGTACACCCTGGTTGCATTACTCTGCTTCAGAAGAGCAAAGTTGCCTAAGAGCCATATATTTGTATACCTTGACATGTCTTAAAGTTGGATATATGATAAAACTAATGACATCTTTACACCCCTGGGTAATTTGTCTTGAAAGTAAATGTAGAGAAATGCTCTTTATGGATTTATTGCATGTGTGGTCAATATTTATTTTATGCAGATATGTGAACTAATATGTAACACTGTTATTTACAAAATAAATTTTTGAAGTTTTATTTGTTTGACTAGCTAAAGAAATATAAAAAATTTTCTACATATGCAGATCATTATAGAAATAATATTCTTCTCTAAATTTGTAGATATAGGGTGATTTTTTTTTATCATTTATAGGTTACAATCCATGTTTAGGTATTTCAAAGTGCCCCATATATGAGTTATTTTAAAAAGTGACAACATTACAGGTGACAAGACTAATATAAGTAGAATGTAGTTGAGTTACAGAATATGTTATAACAGTCTACAATGCACATCCAGTGACCATCATATAGACAGATATTAATATCAATATATCTACATATAATTGATACACATTATATATTATAATAAATATAATGAGATATGATAATATAGCAGATAATTTAATAGAAATCATAGACATCTGTATATCAATAGATATAGATTATAAGTTGATGGTGGGATATTGCACATTGCATTAAATCTCCAGTAGTTCTTTGTTGAACATTCATGAATCTAAAAATGTAAAAATTAAGTCCCTTGAGTGTGTAACTATGTCTTTGCATGCCTTCTATTTTATTATCTCAGTATAGCTCCCCCAACACTTCCCATTGTGTGCTTTTATACAAAGCAACTAGTAATAATGCTGAATGAATAAAAGTGAACATAGCATATAATGTATTCCATATGTATAAAATGATATTCACGTGGAAGAAATTGATCCATCAGTGTGTTCAACTCTCTGTGTTTCTGAGTACCTGTAAACAAAAAGAAGCATTGAAACCTTTTAGGGGGTTATGAGAAATAATAGAGTAAAATGATAGATACAATTTTACTGAATAAATATGCCTGAATGAGTTATTTCAGTTTTTTCATGAATTTAGGCAAATGTACAATCTGTTGATTGATAATAAAATTTGTCATTTTCTCACTTAAATTGATACAGATTCTTGTAGAGCCAAAGGACCTAAAGATAAGATTTGGGATGGATTTATACCTCCCGGGTAATAAGTAGATTATTCTGGTCCTTTAATAGTAACAAAACAAAGGAATCAAATGGAATTTTAATTAAATTGATTTTACTAATATGGTCATTAGCATTAAGTAAATGAGATACATTTGCCATTTCAGCTGTATTTGTTAACATTAGATTTTCATACAAAGACAAGACATGTTATTTTAACTGCTCATTCTTATGGATTTTACTGCTTTCACTAAAGAGTTACAAAATATTTTATCTCCTCATTACAATTTAGGCTTAGAGAGTAACAACTAAGCATATACATAGTTGAACACTGCTGGCATGTGCTCTGTGAATATGTTTGAATCAAGGGTCTTTACAAAGGGCTCAGACCTTCCTCCTAGGGGGTTGTCATTTACCATGGATACTCTCGCCTTTGTTGTGGTAAACAGCCTCTGTAAACGTCTTGACATTGTCAATTCCAACAGATTAATGAAGTAACTGGGCCATACATCCCTTCCCTTTTGCTTATGAAAGGAAAAGCTAACTACTTCACAGAGCTGTAAGATTGTTTCCTTTTGTTCCTCGGTATTAGTTTCCTTTGGAGTCAGTAGAGTATGGTTCTTTTAAGTAAGCCAGACCAGAATTCTTTTAAGTAAGCCAGCTTGGGCGGGGGAACTCCAGTGTGATTATAAGTGAGTATACAGGAAAAAAAGAAACGAAAATGGCCTTTTTTTCTTTAGAAATATTGTGTTTAATTTGTGTTTCAATGTTTTAAATAACTGAAACCTTACTTACTATGGACAAATGTACCTGTTATGTTAGGAGAAATGAGTTTCATTTACCATCTTCATCAGCAGTCCCCAACCTTTTTGGCACCAGGGACCGGTTTCATGGAAGACAATTTTTCCATGAACCCGGGTGTGGGGATAGTTTCCGGATAATTCAAGTGCATGACATTTATTGTGCAGTTTATTTCTATTATTATTACATTATAATATCTAATGAAATAGTTATGCAACTCATCATAATGTAGAATTAGTGGGAGTCCTGAGTTTGTTTTCCTGCAAAAATAGATGTTCCCATCTGGGTGCGAAGGGGCATAGTGACAGATCATCACCATTGGATTCTCATAAGGAGCGTGCAACTTAGATCCCTCACATGCGCACTTCACAATAGGGTTTGTGCCCTATGAGAATCTAATGCTGTGGCTGATCTGACAGGAGGCCGAGCTCAGGTGGTAATGTGAGTGATGGGAAGATGGGAAGCGGCTATAGAGATGAAGCTTTGCTCCCTCTCTCACCGCTCACCTCCTGCTGGGCGGCCTGGTTCCTATCAGGCAGATTTACTATCAGGTAATGGTCTGTGGCCCAGAGTTTGAGGACCCCTTATCTACACCCACGTTTTCTATGTTCGTGAAGATTTGGTGTGGGGTTATGGGTTTGAGGAGCTAAAAATTATAGCTAGTAGAAGGAAAGGCAGCTAGAAGTGGAAAGTAAAACCACTTACATTTTACTTTTATTAGAACTTATATTGTAGGTATTAGAAATCATACAAACAAGTTTGTTATGCTAAAGGTGATTACCTTATCATTGTTTTATTTAGAAAGTATTTAATCATGCGTAAGTAATCATTGCCATTGCCATTGATTTGCCCATATTAACTTTATGATCAGACTTGGTGGACAAATTTCAACAAATAATAGAAGCAGCAGCATAAATCTCTATAGAATTAGCCAGGTTCTACTCTGGCACATCATCACATAGGAGCACATTTAATGCCCCCAATTGTTCTACCACATAGATACTACTAGTGTCCTCATTTTTCTAATGAGAAAAGTGAGTCGTAGTCACACGGAGATAATTCACCCCACGTCTTAAGGCCAAATGCAAAAAATCTTCTTACTCTGGAATTAGGTGGTTAAATATCTTGATTTTAATGGATGTTATTGTTTTCCTAATAATTGAGTTATTTGTATTAAAATACTAAACTGGCAATGTACACTGAAGGCCAATTTACCTCCAAATATATTGAGTTCATACATATTCATTAAGTGGGATATTTTAGAGAACATACTGCTTATATGTTCAAATGCAAATAATTGAATTCGCTGTGACTTATCATACTGTTAATAAATGGACTAAAAGGCAGGGTAAGATTTATCAGTCTTAAAAATGTAACTATGAGATCATTATCTATAATCCTATTGTCTTCTAATCATCCTTTTAAATCAAAAACATACTTTCATGTTGGTATGAGTATCATAACCAAAAGAAAAGAGACACTTCAAAGAGAAAACTGAAATAGTGGAGAGTAACTTAATTTCAGAAGAAAATCATACTTTCACATAAATTCGAACTATGTGATACCAGCATTCAGGGAACAAATGCCCTTATGTTTTTGCCTGTGTGTTTGTGGGGAGGGAGGTTGTTTCATTTTGTTTTTATTTCTTGCCTGTTTAAATTTCTTTTACTCACAGGCTCCAGCCCAGATCTCTGGGAGGGAGAAGTAGTTCCAAAGATTACAGTGCTTACTCTTAACTCTGAAAACACTACTTATTTACTCTCCACTGGATTCCACTCACCCAGATTCCCTAGATGGATTATGCCTCAGGATGAAACAACCTAAATTCAAGTGTCCTAAACTCTCTTCCCCTCCCTCCTGCCATTGCCTTTCCTTGTTTCTCTAGTCTAATCCAGTTTATCTTTTGCTCTTTCCCATTAATCAGGTCTCTGACATTCTAAAAGCTCTCATGCCCCTTCTCAATATTTCCTCCTTTACACATTGCTAACACCAGCACTTCCACTACTCCAGGAATTATCGCCTCTTTCTCTCTTTCCTAAATGGCTAAGAGACCTGGAGTCATCATGTCTGGATTCATATTCCACTTTCCCAATTTACTGGCTTTGTGACCTTACCAAGTCAGTTAACTTCATTAAGTTTTCATTTCTTCATTTTCAAAACATTTTCATCACGTTTCTCACACAGGCTTGTAAGGAGGACACAATTATGTCATGAATATAAAGTTCTTAGCAGGGAGTTTGGCACATAGATCACAGATTAGCTGTTCTTATTATAGCTCCCTCGGCAAAGTCCCACTGTGAAGTCATTATTTCTCACATAACTCACTAATTCAGGAACTATTTAATCAAACGTATTATGTCCTAGGGCCTGAGTAAACAGTTACTGTTCTCAAGGAACTCACTGTCTAGAAGAAGAGGCTGACCAGCAAAGTGATAATTACAATAAACCTATACTATTTGTATGGAACAATAATATATATGCACTTAATTGTAGTCATCCCCCTGACTATACTCATAAAATTTAACATGTCTTTAGGGGAGGAGGATGGATTGCAGATATACTGTTAGAGGCATATCCATCTTTACTTCATTAAAAGTTTAGTTTGCTAAAATTTGCAAATGTATAAAATACGGTCTTGCTTAATTTCACAAATTCTGGGATAAATATTTATGGATTTGAGTGCACTAATGTATATTGTTTCAAATACTTTTTATTATATTTAGTGTCAAATTGCTAGCTACTGTATGACTAAATATTACATTTTTCCCCAGTGGGCAAAGTTCAATTCAATTAGCTGCAATGAATATGTATTAGATCTCTGTTCTCTCCTGTGATAAGTGTTGGAGGGAATTCAAAAATAATAAAAATATGTCTCTGTTCTTTGGGATTTCAGTCTATTATTAACTAAGCATCTGGAGCAGTTACACCTATGAAATAGTTCGGTATGACATGACAGTGAAAGCAGTAACAAGGTACAACGGGAATAAAAAGAATTCGATCCATCAAATTGTTAATCTGGAAGGCACAGGGAGTGAGATGGCATGTGACAGAGTCAATGGTTAGTGATGGGGTGGAGGCCCATAGGCTCATGAGAGGTTTGGGAAATAGAAAGTCATTGTCGTTGTTTAAAAAGATGGTGTGACGCGGTAAATACGGAGAGGTGATCTGATAAATGTTCATTCAAACTCTGCAACCTTGATTGAGACTGTGCTAGATAATATAAAAATACATGTGCCCTAACAGGGAGGATAGGCAACCAAACAATTCATATTAAAATTGGGATTTTGCATACTGTGAGCTATTGTATGCCACAGAAGCCACATGGAGAAAGAGTTATTTTCTCTGTTTCAGGAAAGAATAAAGGAGATGTGGGGAGGCAAGATTGTCCTTATAGAAAAGTGGTCATTTTATTACCTGCAACCGTTCTGACCTGCTTGTCATTCTATGTCTTCTTACGTCAGTCACGAGCTCTATTTGTTCTCATGTGCAAATCCCAGCCTCACTAGAATGAACTCCAGTTACCCATGAAGCACAGAGATTCCCACAAGCAATGGGACAAAATAACTATTGAACTTCTATCTCAACTACTTGTGTAAAATGTTGCCTCATTTATTTTGAGTTCCAGATTCTATTATTTTCCTTACTAACCATGGGTAGACTCTGGATCAGACCTCTCATTGAAAGACATTTGAAGTTTGATTATACTCAATTGCCATTTCAGTCCCCTCTCTCACTAGATGTTCTTGACTACTGTACCACTCTTCAAATTCATGATGTGGTGATAATACACTGTTTCCTTCCATTGTTATTCCATTATATTTACCCTTATATTATCATGATTCTTGATTAAAAGTGTATATGTGTGTTTACATAGAAATATATTTTTCCTTTCTCAATTTTTTAGGGATATGCAGACTATATATTTCTTTTCAAGAGGGCAAGGCTGTAAATAGATTGAGGGCAAGCATCATGTTCTGTCCAGTGAAAGAGAACATTCTGAAAACCTAGCCGGACATCAGATAAACATTGAAAGATATTAGTTGAAATTATAGGTGGCGATGTCATGATGACTAGGTAATATTTTCAGAAGTTCGGTGGTATGATATTAGAAGAGAAATAATTCTTCTCTTCTGATACAGGGATAAAGATTCCCAAAATCTTCAAATGAAGAATTGGTTAGAGGAATCATTCAGTTTAGGATCTGGTCTGGAGATATACAGATTTACATTTAAACTCTTTGGCCTTTTTTACATGGTTGAATATCATATGAATTTTAAATATTAGTAAAATACCCAAAATTACTTTTGATAGAGGAAAATGTATTGCACTGTGTATTCTTCTTTGAATACAGAACGTTGTCAAATAAGAGAATAAAAAATATAGGAGAATTTCTCTATTAAACATACAGTATTCAAAAGCTATGTGAGGAAATCCAGCTAGTATGATTATTTCAAAATGGAAGATAGCTGGTCTGAAGGTAATGAGTTATCTCAACTGATTGATCATAGCCAATTACAGATAGAACTCATTATTTTACTTCCCCACCTCCCCACTACTGCACTTGACTAGTCAAAAAATAAAAGAAACACCAAAACCAAACTAAAGGGAAGATAATCTTTTCCCAGCTTGGCATTAGTTGGATGGTTTATATAAATGTTGTGAGCTCGTTTGAAAAAAAAAATTTAGTAAAGCAAGAAGAAATTTTTGTAGTAGTTAAAAACTTTAAAAGACTGAAATTATCAAATCAGTTTTCACAACAATAAAAATTGTATGCAAGGCGAACTATGTACATATATGTGGGGGTCCTTAGCAATATGTTAATGAAATTGGGTGCTTGTATGTGTGTGTGTGTGTGTGTGTATAATTTCTTAATTTGAGAGAAGCAAATAGAAGTATATATGTATATATGTAGCTACTTTTTAATATTTGTATTCAGCTATAATTCCTTCTGATTTGCTCCTTGTTTTAGAGTGAGGTACTGGGAATGGAATCCTGAAATTAATTTTAGATTAAATCATACCATGTTACTTAGTTTAATTTTTTCAATTTTTTCAATTCTATATCAATATAGTTTTTTTATTATATATATATAATAGATAATATTATATATATAATATATATTTCTTTTCAAGAATATATATATATATATATATATATATATATATATATATTTTGAGACAGAATCCTGCTCTATTGCCAGGCTGGAATGCTGTGGTGTTAGCTCACTGAAACCTCCGCCTTCTGGGTTCAAGCCATTCCCCTGCCTCGACCTCCCAAGTAGCTGGGATGACAGGCGCGTGCCACCACTCCCGGCTAATTTTTTGTATTTTAGTAGAGACAGGATTTCACCATGTTGGCCAGGATGGGCTTGATCTCCTGACGTCGTGATCCTCCCACCTTGGCCTCTCAAAGTACTGGGATTGCAGGTGTGAGCCACCGTGCCTGGCCTATAGCTTATTTTTTAAAAACTGGATTTGATTTTGGAATTGTAACGATTATGGATTATTATATTCACTACTTATTATCTCATCACTGTTTAGTTTGCAGAAAGGCTTACTTAATATTTCATTTATATGTTCCCCTCTTGATAGTTCCTGGAAAACTTTTAATGCTGGCCATTAATTTAACAAATATTTGTTTAGAGTCTGCTATGCATTACAATCATTCTAGATTTCAAGGATGCAAAAGTGAGCAGAAACAGTTGTCCATCGTTGAAGGACTGATGGATGTTCTTAAAACTTGCTTATTTTTTGCTTACTTTTGTGGATGTTCCTATTCCTTCTCTGTCTCTCTCTCTCTCTCTTTGTCTTTTCTCCCTACCCCATGTGTGCCCTCACTCTAGCTTCCCCTCTTTCATCATCCCTCTTGCTGCAAATTAAATGTAGTTTTTTTCAAAGACCTTTTCTTGGACTTCTTTCTCTCTATAGTGATTCTTGAGTAATCTCATAGCATCATCTGTCACATTTATGTTGATCTCTCTTTACTTCTGTCTCTTCTTCAGCATCACAGTCTGTTTATGTGCTGGAAATTTCTACCTGGAAATTTAGCCGCCAGTGAATTTCAACTTCACCCTGTCTATTAAGAAAGCCAGTTATTAATAAGATATTTCAGTAAATTATGATAAGCATATGATAAGGAGAAAAAATAGGAGACTTTCAGAATATATTAGAAGGGAACCCAAACTAGACTGTGAGTTACCAGGTAGTCACTAAAGGAGTCTTTGTGGAAGTGATATTTAAACTGCGATACGAAGGATCACTTGAATTAACTAGGCAAGCTTCAGTGGTCAGGAGTCAGTGTTCTGAGCAGAAAGCATGGCATGCATAAATACCACGAGCTGGAAAAGCATACAGCTCTGTATAACTGAAGGAAGTGAGGTTTCTTGAGCTAGTGCATGGTGTGCTGAAAGGAAAATGAGAGGAGACCCTGGAAGGGCAGCCTGGGTGTGAGAGTGAAGAGCACCCAAAATAAGACCAAAAGTTTGGTATTTCTCATACCAAAATGAAAAGCCATAGAGAGTTTTTATCAAATTACTGATTATATTCTTATTTGAGTTTCATTAAAAGCTTACTGACTACATGCAAATAAAACAGAGGTTGGGGGCATTGCGGACTTAGAAGTTGAGCATGGAGAACCTGGAGCCCTGGACTAACAGTTGGTGGTGGGGTTGGAGGTACATGCATTGAGTGGAGATGGTTGAAGATGTGGTCCTGGTTTTCTTGATAATGAATTGAATATAGATGTGGAATATGATGGAAGAGTCAAAGATGATGGCTCAGTTTCTGCCTTGAGCAACTAAGCAGATGATGAGTTAGGGAAAATTGGATGAGGAGTCATAACAAGAAAAGAACAAATTAGTTCAGGGCCTGTTAAATGTGAGGTCACTCTGAGATACCAGTGGTAATATCCAGCAGGAAGATAGATATGTGACCTGGAGCACAACAGAGTACTCTAGATTAAAATTTGTATTTGGAGTGTGATATCCATGAAAGTAGCCATGAGCTTGGATATGTCGTCCAAAAGAAAGTGGACTCTCTTCTCATCATTCAAGCTGAAAACCTCAACTTTATTCCTTGACTCCTCTTTCTCTTTTTTTCCTTCTTCCTATATGTAAATAAATGGTCAAGTCTTATCAGTTTTACTCTCTATTGTCTTTCCTATTCATACCATCATTTCTCTTTCCAATAGTCTAACTAGGTTCTTGTTATTTCTGACGAGAGAGCTATTATATACTCGAGGATAGCAAGACTGGTTGCCAGGAGATTCATAGACTATTGTAGTAAGCTGGAGAGTTGTGACTGTTGTTTAAACAAGATTATTAGCTGTAGGGAAAGAGGAAGGTATATTTAAGAAGAAAAACATATGAGAAAGTAATAGAAAATGAATATTTGACTAAAATTAGTATGGGAAACATTAGAAATGCCTTGAACATAACTAAATTAGAATTTTCCCCCTTTATAGATGTAACTTTTATTTTACGTTCAGGGGTAAATGTACAGGTTCGTTATATAGGTCAGGAGTCCCCAACCCCGGGGCCACTGACCAGTATAGGGCTGTGGTCTGTTAGGTACTGGGATGCACAGCAGGAGGTGGGCGGCCCGCTAGTGAGCATTAGCACCTGAGCTCTGCCGTCTGTCAGATCAGCCCCTGTTTTGGATTCTGGTGGGAGCATGAACCCTACTGTGAAGTGAGCATGTGAGAGATCTAGATAGCGTGCTCCCTATGAGAATCCAATGCCCGCCCCACCCCGCTCTGTGGAACAATTGTCTTCCACGGAACCGGGCCCTGGTGCCAAAAAGGTTGGGGACTGCTGATATAGGTAAACTTCTGTCATGGGGGTTTGTTGTACAGATTATTTCATCACCCAGATATTAATTAAGGCTAGTACTCAGTTATTTTTCCTGATCCTCTCCCTCCTCCCATCCTCTGCCTTTTAATAGACCCCAGTATGTGTTGTCCCCTTCTATGTGCTTATATATTCTCATCATTTAGCTCCCACTTATGAGTGAGAACATGGAATATTTGGTTTTCTGTTCCCAGGTTATTTGGCTAAGGATAATGGCCTCCAGCTCCATCCATGCTCCTGCAAAGGACATGATCTTGTTCTTTTTATGGCTGCATAGTATTCCATGGTGTGTATCTACCATCTATGTATTTTTTAATCCAGTCTACCATTGATGGGCATTTTAATCCAGTCTACCAAAGATGTGGATTCCACATCTTTGCCTTTGTGAATAGTGTTACAATGAACATAACATGTGTGTCTTTATAACAGACTGATGCATATTCCTTTGGGTATATATCCAGTAATGGGATTGCTGGGTTGAATGGTATTTCTGTTTTAGGTCTTGGAGGAATTGCCACACTATCTTTCATAATAGTTGAGCTAATTTACAGTCCCACCTACAGTGTACACATATTCTTTTTTCTGTACAACGTTGCCAGCATCTGTTATTTTTTCGACTTTTTAATAATAGCCATTCTGCTTGTATGAGATGGTATCTCATTGTGGTTTTGACTTGCATTTCTCTGATGATCAGTGATATTGAGCTTTTTGTCATATGCTTGTTGGCCATATGTATGTCTTTTTTTTTTTTTTTTTTTTTTTGAGAAGTGTCTGTTCATGTCCTTTGCCTACTTTTTCATGGTGTTTGTTATTTTTAAGTGTAAATGTGTTTAAGTTCCTTGTAGATGCTGGATATTAGAACTTTGTCAGATGCATAGTCTGCAAATTTTTTTTTGCATTCTATAGGATGTTTGTTTACTCTGTTGATAGTTTCCTTTGCCATACAGAAGTTTTTCTTTAGTTTAGTTAGAATGTAAATAAACCAGAAGTTTCCCTTTTAATTTTAATATCACAAACATGCATCAAATGATATTAATTTATTTTACCACACTGCTCCACAAAGTCTCATCTACCAATTATAATTCTTTGAGGTAAAATTTACTGGAAGCAATTCTTGGTAGAGCTAGAAATAGTATTTGCCAGACAATTTTCTACACACTGTACATATATTAAACCATTTAATATTTATAAACAGTCTATGAAACATCACATGTTACAGGTGAGGAAATGAAGAACACAAAGGTTATATAGAAGGTATTTTTCAAGGTCACACAGTTTGTAACTGACAGAAATAGACTTGAACCCAAGTATTCTGGTTCCAGAATCTATACACTAATCCAGGAAAGTAAAGGACTGCGTATGTTTTAAGCACCTATTAATGTGCCAAGAACTGTGGAATATATGAAAAATGCATAGGAGTCAATATGGAAATACACATAGTTTAAATATCAGGTTGGGGGAAAAAGAACATACTCTGTAACTAGTTTTTTCAACCATATATCATAGAAAGTGAAGTTACTCAGTTGTTCAAAGTCAGTCACTTTCCATGAGAGATGGTTCAAATGAAAAACGTTCCTTGTAAGGGAAATTTAGGGTGACCATTGCCCTTTTAAATCAGACATCTCCAAAATTCATCTTTCCTTGACTAGCGTGTAAGAAACTACTACAAGATGGTATATGCAAACATTGGCTTTGGTAACCTTTCTCAACTACCTTGCCATAGTTTTAATCAGGGAAAATGGTGAATGCATGTGTGGAAGTTCTACTCTGACTCAGGTAGGTAGAGATTATGAACAAAAAGGGAAAAGGCAATTTCCTACCTGATGGTGTGGAACTCTCTAAATCTGCCAGTTCAGTTTTTTCCCCCTTCCGTTTAAGGTTTTATAAGTCTTTCTAAATAGGCAATTTAGTATTTGTTACTAGTTTGGAAATTATTTTTCTGGAGCCATATGAAGTGCTAAGTATTTATAGACAAAAATGTTGGCAAAGAATACAGAGGTTCTTGAAATGGCCTTTCACTGTGGCAGAAGAGCTTGAATACATTCAAGTGCAAACGCAGATTTGTAGAGAGTGGTGTGGGTTTATGGAAATAAAGCATATGATTGAAAAAGTCATTTTTTCCAGTATGACTTAGTGATTATTAAATAACCGTGTTTTTAATCTGACTCACTGGAGGGAAGCTCCATAGCATTAGTGGTAAACAGTTTATGCTGTTAGAATATGAAAAAGACAAAGAAAAGCAAACTAAAAAGACATTTTAGAGTAGAATGGGAATTGAGCCAATACGCCTGACTGGTAAAGTCTTTGGAGAGAAGCCAGGAAGTCTGTGATATTTCTCTAGTTAGGATATATATAATCATATTGGATAAAAAATGTTAACCCTTTCTATCAAATTTGAGACTTTCCTGATTCTGAAACTCAAAACTGAATGCAAATTAAGATTGTTTTAAAGTATGATTAAAAAAAAATACCACATGCACACATGACATCTGGCAATGCCCTAGATGTCTCTAAAATGTCAAGATAGGAAAATATCCAAAACCATTTGTTTTTTTTGTTTTTTGAGAAAGAGAAAGAGAAAGTTGGCTTCTAGCCATATGCCTGCTGAGGAATTCTTATGAGAATTTCTGGAAACTGTACTTTTTAAGGCAATCATGTTCTCCATGCTTTTGTGGCCTCAAATGTTACTTGAATGAATTTAAAGTCTCATCTATTTGTGCTTTGTTGCTGTACAGCCTTTTAGACTTCAGTGGTCAAGTTTCACTTTGGAGAACTGACAAAAGAAAAATATTGTGTTTGGCACTACACAATCTTAGAATACTTTAAGAATGAATATGCCAAGGGAGAGTCATATTATGTAGCTTGAATTGTATTTTTCATGCATGATATGTGCATCACCTTATGTCAGACAAATCTGTATCAGCGTTTTGCTTTTCCATTAAAATAAATACCCATCAGATACTTGATATACATATTCTGTGGTTGGAGGGCATAAGTGAGATGCAGTTTTAGGTAAATAACATAAAATCAACAGACCTCTAACCTGAATTGAATGTGTTAAATCTTATCAACGTGGAATTTTAAGGAAGAGGAAACAACTGTCTTCAATGAGAAATGGCACGTGCATGTAATACCAACTACTCAGGAGGCTGAGGCAGGAGAATCACTTTAACCCGGGAGGTGGAGGTTGCAGTGAGCTGAGATCGCATCATTGCACTCCATCCTGCCTGGGCTATACAGTGAGACTCCATCTCACAAAACAAACAGACAAACAAACAAGCAAACAAAAGAAATAGCCAAGAGGAAAAATGCCTGCTTTCCTGCAACAATTTGGGAGATTAGCATCTGTATTGATTCATTCATTCTGTTGTTTAACGAAAATGGCTAAAGTGTGGCCATGCCATGGAGGTTTTTAAAAATTCTGGTAAAATGTGCATAACACATAAGTTGCCATTTTAATCATTTTTAAGTGTATAATTCCGGGTCATTGAGTAATTTCGAATTGCTCTGCAACTGTCACCATCATCTATCTCCAGAATATTTTTGTTTCCCAAACTGAAACTCTCTACCCGTTACACACTAACTTTCCATTTCCTCCAATTCCCAAGCTCCGGGCCACCACTGTTCTGCTTTCTGTTCCCATGAAGTTGACTACTTTTGGTAACTTATATAAATGGAATCATACATATTTGTCTTTCTGTGTCTGGCTTATTTTACTTAGCATGATGTCCTCCAGGTAGATCCAAGTTGTAGTAAATGTCAGAATTTCCTTTTTTTTTTAAGACTGAATAATATTCCATTATATGTATGTACTACATTTTGTTTATCAAAAATGGGCAGTTGGGTTCCTTTCTCCTTTTTCTGTTGGGTGTATTGGGTTTTAATATTACATGTTTGTTATAAAGGCAGGTATAGGGTGATAGAGTTCATACTCGATTTGGAAATAATCAAACTCAGCTTTGTTCTGCCACAACTAGGTACAAATGTTACTTCTTTCTGACTCTTTGTAAAATAGGGATGAAAATATGTTTCATATCATTGTTATAGCTAATAGCTATTAAGCACTTGTATGTTTCATGCTGGTGAAGGGTTTTTATATATTTCTCATTGTATTCTGACAGGAATCCTACAAAGTAGAGGCAGTTCCAAATTTCCAGAATGAGTGTGAGATTGTGATACATATGACAAACTGCTTATTAAACTGTACAGCACCTAACAATGTGGGGATTATGCCCACTTCCCTACACAGTGCATGGCATACACAAGGACTCATGAGATACTGTTGGAGAATAGAAGCAGCTCTGCTTTACAGCCATAGGAAGCACACATATTCAGTCATTTGAAAACAGTGTTTCTTGATGAAAGAGGATTGCAGTTGGATTAATATGAACAGTCACTAAAAAATAAATGAAAACCAAACCTATAAATCACATATACAGACAGTATTCGCAATATTGGTAATATTCAAATTGTGTAAGGCAAACCTGATTACTCAGCAGAATTAAAGTTTCAGTGGTGGTATTGGGGGTGGGGGCAGTGTCGTCTCTCTGATGTCAAAATTTTATAGAAATCATCACAGTTCCCTTTATTAATCAGAAGTTTAAATGTTAGGCTGGGCGCAGTGGCTCACGCCTGTAATCCCAGCACTTTGGAAGGCCGAGGCAGGCTGATCACCTGAGGTCAGGAGTTCGAAACCAGCCTGGCCAACATGGTGAAACTTTGTCTCAACTAAAACTACAGAAAAAAAATTAGCCAGGCATGGTGGTGCATGCCTGTAATCCCAGCTACTTGGGAGGCTGAGGCAGGAGAATCGCTTAAATCTGGGAGGCAGAGGTTGCAGTGAGCCAAGATCATGCCATTGCACTTCAGCCTGGGCAATGAGAGTGAAACTCCATCTCAAAAAAAAAAAAAAAAAAGAAGTTTCAATGTCTACTGATAGGCTGCTGAGTTATTTTACAGGAACTTAAAAATTTATACATGTCAAATATGTAACATAAATATTGCATCACATTGGTCTACATCTCTGTTTTGGTACCAGTACCATGCTCTTTTGGTTACTGTAGATATATATTAATTCTGCAAATAATTATACAAACAACATTAAATATATGAATAATTAATTATACAAATAATATTATACTGTGTATGCCTTTTTAGAGAATTTCTTCCAAAAATCAACAGTGGATAAGTTGGAGAGAGCCATGAAATTCCCCAGGAGAGTGGCTGTGAAGGGTGGCCGGGGATTGAGGCATAGGGTATCTTCCTAGAGTCCATCCAGCTGAGAAACTGACTTGATTTCATGCCATCTGCTATAAATGCTGTAAGTAATAATATGTAAATTGTTGACCTCACAGTTAATTTATTAAGCAAATAGTGGAGAAGACACTAGTAATTTCTAGACTTTGTCCCAGGGACTGTGAATATAGGAGGGGATAAGATACAAAGTGGCTGTTTCATTGGAGTATCAATTGTGGGGAGAAATTGAATATACTAAATAATATCTTAATTAATATATAAATATATATAAAAAATACATAAATTGGATAATTACAGATAGAGTTTTTATGAATAAAACTGAACAAAGGGATGTATGGAGAATGATAGCAGTTTATGGGGCATATTCTTTAGATGGAGTCATTTAAGGAATGCCTTCCTGAGAAAGGGGCATCATAAACACCAGTTGTTCAACTACTCTACTCCATCAGGTGGGAATCACATATTCATTGTTGGCTAGTGTGTCTGCAGTGCCTAGGACAGAGCCTGGCACTTGGTAGGCATTTACTGAATATTTTTTCAATAAAATAAGAATGAAATGGAAGACAGTAAATAAGTCTTCTTTTAAAAAATGTTAAATCAAGGCTGGGCACAGTGGCTCATACCTGTAATCCCAACACTTTGGGGGGCAGATGTGGGAGGATCCCATGTGCTCAGGAGTTCAAAACCATCCTGGGCAATATAGTGAGACCTCGTCTCCACCAAAGAAAAAGAAAGAAAAGCAAAAAGGAAAATTATCCAGGTGTGGTGGTACACACATGCAGTTCCAGCTAATGAGGAGGCTGAGGTGGGAGGATCGCTTGAGCCCAGGAGACTCAGAATGCAGTGAGTTATGCTTGTGCCACTGCACTCCAGCCTGGATGACACAGAGGGAGACGGGAGACACTGTTTCAAAAAAAAAAAAAAAAGATGGATTCACAAAAGTAGTGATATCAATAGTAATGACACTAATGAAAACAACAACAAAAAATAGTGAAATCATGCCTTGCAAGTACAAATCACCCTAAATGATTATTTTAAATGAAAACATGTTGATCTTTGGAGCTACCTGAGGTAGTGTGATAGGAACTATTAACTACATTTGATGAATTTGAGGTACTTAGAACATATTACTGGTGAATGGGGAAGCTGGCTTGAAAAACAGGGAGAGTCTTCCCAAACAGTTCTCTTTTTACATATGTGGCACAACAATTCATGATTTGTTATGTTGTGAATGCTGAATATGGAATATTTATAAGAAAGCAAATCACATTTCCTTTACACAATACTATTGAACTGATTTCAAAGTGTTTTGATATATGCTTCTAGCCTTACAATGGTCCAGTGAGAAAGAAAATATAGTATTCATCACTGTAGATGTGGAAATAGAAGTTAAGAAAAGTTGTCTTGATCAATATCATATGCAATAGCAAGTGAAAAACCCATGTTTTTAATTTAGAATTTAATGCTAACGGTCTATGGTCCCATGGATGTTTTATGTAGTTTAATGCTTTTTTTAAAAATCTAAGCCTGACAAATTTGCTATTTAAAATATTTAAAATAAAAATAACTTTGCCATTCTTTAAATAAAACATTACTTTTTTATTATAACAAAATTCAGAACATACACAAAATAACAAAACAGAAATGACCACCGTAATCATTTAATATGAATCATTGAACTCCTTTCTTTCTATGAAATTACAAAGTTCAAATGTGTTTTAAAATTATGTAAAAGTTAGAGGATGATTTGATTTAAATCTATTATTTAAATTTATTTTCAGTCTAATAATAATTCAGTGAATTGTTCAAATCAGAATTGCCACGATGCAGCTTCACATCAAGTTAGCATGAGGAATATTCTTTCCTATACTTTCGTTTTTATGTTGTTTTCATCTTTTTTTATTATTATACTTTAAGTTCTCGGGTACATGTGCACAACGTGCAGGTTTGTTACATATGTATACATGTGCCATGTTGGTTCGCTGCACCCATTAACTCATCATTTACATTATATCTCCTAATGTTATCCTTCCCCCTCCTCCAGTCCCACAACAGGCCCCAGTGTGTGATGTTCCCCTTCCTGTGTCCAAGTGTTCTCATTGTTCACTTCCCACCTATGAGTGAGAACATGCGGTGTTTGGTTTTCTGTTCTTTTGAGAAGTGTCTGTTCATATCCTTCACCCACTTCTTAATGGGGTTGTTTGTTTTTTTCTTGTAAATTTGTTTGAGTTCTTTGTAGGGTCTGGATATTAGCCATTTGTCTGATGAGTAGATTGCAAAAATTTTCTCCCATTCTATGGGTTGCCTGTTCACTCTGATAGTAGTTTCTTTTGCTGTGCAGAAGCTCTTTAGTTTAATTAGATCCCATTTGTCAATTTTGGCTTTTGTTGCCATTGCTTTTGGTGTTTTAGACTTGAAGTCCTTGCCCATGCCTATATCCTGAATGGTATTGCCTAGGTTTTCTTCTAGGAATTTTATGGTTTAGGTCTAACATTAAGTCTCTAATCCATCTTGAATTAATTTTCGTATAAGGTGTAAGGAAGGGATCCAGTTTCAGCTTTCTACATGTGGCTAGCCAGTTTTCCCAGCACCATTTATTAAATAGGAAATCCTTTCCCCATTTCTTGTTTTTGTCAGGTTTGTCAAAGATCAGATGGTTGTAGATGTGTGGTATTATTTCTGAGGGCTATGTTCTGTTCTGTTGGTCTACATCTCTGTTTTGGTACCAGTACCATGCTCTTTTGGTTACTGTAGCTTTATAGTATAGTTTGAAATCAGGTAGCGTGATGCCTCCAGCTTTGTTCTTTTGGCTTAGGACTGTCTTGGCAATGTGGGCTCTTTTTTGGTTCCATGTGAACTTTAAAGTAGTTTATTCCAATTCTGTGAAGAGTCATTGGTAGCTTAATGGGGATGGCATTGAATCTATAAATTGCCATGGACAGTATGGCCATTTTCGCGATATTGATTCTTCCTATCCATGAGCATGGATTGTTCTTCCATTTATTTGTGTCCTCTTTTATTTCATTGAGCATCGGTCTGTAGTTCTCCTTGAAGAGATCCTTCACATCCCTTATTAGTTGGATTCCTAGGTATTTTTTTCTATTTGAAGCAATTGAGAATGGTAGTTCACTCATGATTTGCCTCTGTGTTTGTCTGTTATTGGTGTATATGAATGCTTGTGATTTTCGTAGATTGATTTTGTATCCTGAGACTTTACTGAAGTTGCTTATCAGCTTAAGGAGATTTTGGGCTGAGACGATGGGGTTTTCTAAATATACAAGCATGTCATCTGCAAACAGGAACAATTTGACTTTCTCTTTTCCTAATTGAATACTCTTTATTTCTTTCTCCTGCCTCATTGCCCTGGCCAGAACTTCCAACACTATGTTGAATAGGAGTGGTGAGAGAGGGCATCCCTGTTTTGTGCCAGTTTTCAAAGGGAATGCTTCCACTTTTTGTCCATTCAGTATGATAATGGCTGTGGGTTTGTCATAAATAGTGCTTATTCAGATACATTCCATCAATACCAAATTTACTGAGAGTTTTAGCATGAAGGACTGTTGAATTTTGTCAAAGGCCTTTTCTGCATCTATTGAGATAATCATGTGGTTTTTGTCTTTGATTCTTTCTATATGCTGGATTATGTTTATTGATTTGTGTATGTTGAACCAGCCTTGCATCCCAGGGATGAAGCCCACTTGATCATGGTGGATAAGCGCTTTGATGCGCTGCTGGATTTGGTTTGCCAGTATTTTATTGAGGATTTTTGCATCAATGCTCATCAGGGATATTGGTCTAAAATCCTCTTTTTTTGTTGTGTCTCTGCCAGGCTTTGGTATCAGGATGATGTTGGCATCATAAAATGAGGAAGGGAGGATTCCCTCTTTTTTTATTGATTGGAATAGTTTCAGAAGGAATGGTACCTGCTCTGCCTTGTACCTCTGGTAGAATTCGGCTGTGAATCCATCTGGTCCTGGACTTTTTTGGTTGGTAGGCTATTAATTATTGCCTCAATTTCATAGCCTGTTATTGGTCTATTCAGGGATTCAACTTCTTCCTGGTTTAGTCTTGGGGGAGTGTAAGTGTCCAGGAATTTATCTGTTTCTTCTAGGTTTTCTAGTTTATTTGCGTAGAGGTGTTTATAGTATTCTCTGATGGTAGTTTGTATTTCTGTGGGATCGGTGGTGATATCCCCTTTATCATTTTTTATTGCGTCTATTTGGTTCTTTTTCTCTTCTTTATTAGTCTTGCTAGTGGTCTATCAATTTTGTTGATCTTTTCAAGAAACCAGCTCCTGGATTCATTGATTTTTTGAGGGGTTTTTTGTGTCTCTATCTCCTTCAGTTCTGCTGTGATCTCAGTTATTTCTTGCCTTCCACTAGCTTTTGAATGTATTTGCTCTTGCTTCTCTAGTTCTTTTAATTGTGGTGTTAGGGTGTCAATTTTAGATCTTCCCAACTTTCTTTTGTGGGCATTTAGTGCTATAAATTTCCCTCTACACACTGCTTTAACTGTGTCCCAGAGATTCTGGTATGTTGTATCTTTGTTCTCATTGGTTTCAAAGAACATCTTTAATTCTGCCTTCATTTCGTTATGTACCTAGTAGTCATTCAGGAGCAGGTTGTTCAGTTTCCATGTGGTTGAGCGGTTTTGATTGATTTTCTTAATCCTGAGTTCTAGTTTGATTTCAGTGTTGTCTAAGAGACAGTTTGTTTTAATTTCTGTTCTTTTACATTTGCTGAGGAGTGCTTTACTTCCAACTATGTGGTCAATTTTAGAATAAGTGTGACGTGGTGCTGAGAAGAATGTATATTCTATTGATTTGGGGTGGAGACTTCTGTAGATGTCTATTAGGTCCACTTGGTGCAGAGCTGAGTTCAATTCCTGGATATCCTTGTTAATTTTCTGTCTCGTTGATCTGTCTAATGTTGACAGTGGGGTGGGAGTCTATGTCTCTTTGCAAGTCTCTAAGGACTTGCTTTATGAATCTGGTTGCTCCTGTATTGGTTGCATATATATTTAGGATAGTTAGCTCTTCTTGCTGAATTGATCACTTTACCATTATGTAATGACCTTCTTTGTCTCTTTTGATATTTGATGCTTTAAAGTCTGTTTTATCAGAGACTAGGATTGCAACCCCTGGCTTTTTTTGTTTTCCATGTTCTTGGCAGATCTTCCTCCATCCCTTTATTTTGAGCCTATGTGTGTCTCTGTATGTGAGATGGGTCTCCTGAATACAGCACACTGATAAAGAGTCTTGACTCTTTATCCACGTTTCCAGTCTGTGTCTTTTAATTTGAGCATTTAGCCCATTTAAATTTAAGGTTAATATTGTTATGTGTGAATTTGATCACATCATTATGATGTTAGCTGGTTATTTTGCTCGTTAGTTGATGCAGTTTCTTCCTAGCAT
This sequence comes from Colobus angolensis palliatus, assembly GCF_000951035.1. Lineage (NCBI taxonomy): Eukaryota > Metazoa > Chordata > Mammalia > Primates > Cercopithecidae > Colobus > Colobus angolensis. Next base: position 4,089,625 of record NW_012116044.1, read on the forward strand.
CAATGGTCTTTACATTTTGGCATGTCTTTTGCAGTGGCTGGTACCGTTTGCTCCTTTCCATGTTTAGTGCTTCCTTCAGGAGCTCTCGTAGGGCATGCCTGGTGGTGACAAAATCTCTAAGCATTTTCTTTTCTGTAAAGGATTTTATTTTTCCTTCACTTATGAAGCTTAGTTTGGCTGGATGTGAAATTCTGGGTTGAAAAATCTTTTCTTTATGAATGTTGAATATTGACCCTCACTCTCTTCTGGCTTGTAGAATTTCTGCCGAGAGATCCACTGTTAGTCTGATGGGCTTCCCTTTGTGGGTAACCAGACCTTTCTGTCTGGCTGCCCTTAAAATTTTTTCCTTAATTTCAACTTCAGTGAATCTGACCATTATGTGTCTTGGAGTTGCTCTTCTCGAGGTGTATCTTTGTGGCATTCTCTGTATTTCCTGAAATTGAATGTTGGTCTGCCTTGCTAGGTTGGGGAAGTTCTGAATAATATCCTGCAGAGTGTTTTTCAACTTGGTTCCATTCTTCCCGTCACTTTCAGGTACACCAATCAGATGTAGATTTGGAGTTTTCTCATAGTCCCATATTTCCTGGAGACTTTTTCATTTGTTTTTACTCTTTTTTCTCTAAACTACTCTTCTTGCTTCATTTCATTCATTTGATTTTCCATCACTGATACTCTTTCTTCCAGTTGATCTAATCGGTTACTGAAGCTTGTGCATTTGTCACGTAGGTCTCGTGCCATGGTTTTCAGCTCTATCATGTCATTTAAGGACTTCTCTACATTGGTTATTCTAGTTAGCCATTTGTGTAATCTTTTTTCAAGGTTTTTAGCTTCTTTGTGATGGGTTCAAACTTCCTCCTTTAGCTCGGAGAAGTTTGATTGTCTGAAGCCTTCTTCTCTCAACTCTTCAAAGTCACTCTCCCTCCAGCTTTGTTTCATTGCTGATGAGGAGCTGCGTTCCTTTGGAGGGGGAGAAGAGCTCTGATTTTTAGAATTTTTAGCTTTTTGGCTTTGTTTTTTTCCCCATCTTTGTGGTTTTATTTGTATCTACCTTTGGTCTTTGATGATGGTGACATACAGATTGGGTTTTGGTATGGATATCCTTCCTGTTTGTTAGTTTTCTTTCTAACAGTCAGGAGCCTCAGCTGTAGGTCTGTTGGAGTTTGCTGGAGGTCCACTCCAGACCCTGTTTGCCTGAGTATCAGCAGGGGAGGCTGCAGAAGAGTGAATATTGCTGAACAGCAAATGTTGCTGCCTGATCGTTCCTCTGGAAGCTTCATCTCAGAGGGGTACCCCACCATGTGAAGTATCAGTCTGCCCCTACTGGGGAGTGCCCCCAAGTTAGACTACTCAAGGTTCAGGGACCCACTTAAGGAGGCAGTCCATCCATTCTCAGATCTCAAACTCCGTGCTGGGAGAACCACTACTCTCTTCAAAGCTGTCAGACAGGGACGTTTAAGTCTACAGAAGTTTCTGCTACCTTTTGTTCAGCCATGCCCTGCCCGCAGAGGTGGAGTCTACAGAGGCAGGCAAGCCTCCTTAAGCTGTAGTAGGCTCCACCCAGTTTGAGCTTCCTGGCCACTTTGTTTACCTACTTAAGCCTCAGCAATGGGGAGCGCCCCTCCCCCAGCCTACCTGCTGCCTTGCAGTTAGATCTCAGACTGCTGTGCTAGCAATGAGGGAGGCCCCAGGGCATGGGACCCTCTGAGCCAGGTGCTGGATATAATCTTCTGGTGTGCCATTTGCTAAGACCCTCGGAAAAGTGCAGTATTAGGGTGGAAGTGACCTGATTTTCCAGGTGCTGTGTGTCATAGTTTCCCTTGGCTAGGAAAGGGAATTCCCTTACCCCTTTTGCTTCCTGGGTGAGGCGATGCCTCATCCTGCTTCAGCTCTCACTTGGTGAGCTGCACCCACTGTCCTGCACCCACTTTCTGACACACCCCAGTGAGATGAACCCAGTACCTCAGTTGGAAATGCAGAAATCACCTGTCTTCTGTGTCTTACGCTGGGAGCTGTAGCCTGGAGCTGTTCCTATTCAGCTTGGAACAGCCCCCTGTTTTTATCTTAACTACTCTAACAGAGACAAATTTTATCTAAAGAGACAAATTATATCTAAAGGAAATGTAGAGATCAGAATATAGGACAGATTGTTTAAAAAAGTTTGACATTTATTATTAAGTACCTAATAAATGCTCCTTCTAGTAAATGAAACTTTGTTTCTAAAACGATAATCTATGTTTACGTGTGTTTATTGAATATTTGTGTTATGTTGGTAACAAATGAAATTTAAGTGTATCATTAAGTAATACTAATACCAATATCAGTTCTATTTTGTCAAACACTGTGCTGCCTACTATTCCATGTGCCTCACACACTTTTATCTCATTTAAATATCATTAAAAACCCTATGACTGAGGTACTTTTATTAGAGATTACTTGATTGAACAAACAGGGCATAGGGAGGCAAAACAATTTTCCAGGGTCATACAGGTGAACATGAAAAAGCCCAGAATTAACACCCATCATTAGGGCTATAGCATTCATGCCTTCCTTTAAAAAATAATTAAGGGCAAGAAACAACCCTTGTTATGCAATTTCAAACATCTAGACGAAGAAAATATATGTATTAGAAAATAATGAGGACTATGTATATATGATTTCAGACTATTTCCTATTTAAATAAACTAGGATAAATGACATATTTGTTAAAGGGTGAAATGTTAGGGAAAATCTCGGTTCCAGTCACAGGTCTCTACTAACCTTGAAATCAGAGATACCAACTTAGCTCTTTGGCTTGGGATTCTTTATTCAAAGGCATCAGATGAAATGAGCTCAACAGTCTGCCAGTTCTAAAGTTCTTTGTCACCTTCTGTGTTATCACTTGGTGGTCTGTGAATCTTTCAGAGATTGATGGCTTCAGTCTTCTCCACATGTTTCTCCCACATCCCAAATTGTAAAGGGAAACTGAGTGTAAGGACAGAATGTAAACCCATAATCACATTTGGATATCCTTGAAGTTGCAACACTCCAGAAATTTGGTGACAAGCAAATGCCCCTATTTTCAAAATGATGAAGCATCAGTGTATTAGTGTAAGTTGATAAGCTTGGAAATATTCCATAATAGATTATTGTAAGTATTATTTGGAAAAAGAAAGAGAGGTGCTATCAATAAGAAGCCATCATGGCTTCAATACAAATAAGTTATGTGAACAGGATTCACTTCCTTGTTCTACAGACATTACTTGCAAAACGACCTTTACTTATTTTTAAAGAACTTTTGAAAAATGTAATTCACATGCCACAAAGGATGCAATGCAGTGGTTTTTAGCATATTCACAGAGCTGTTCAGATTGACCCTTATTGAATCATTTTGCTTATTCAAGAGAATCTAGCCCAGTGAAGTGTGCAGTGGTAGGACTGCATCAGTATTTGCTGAATTCTCCACTTAATGAATACAAGGATATAGCAAAAGAGACCAGATAATTCTAGCTAAACTCAGATGAAATAATTGTAACAATCAGAATAATTAAGTATTCAGATATGATCAGGTAAAGATTCCGGAAGGATACAAGTAAATGATTAAAACAACACATTTATTTCTAATATTAGCTATAATATTAACACATAGAAAAACAATGTAGGCTTGTTAGCATCAAGTAAGTTGCCAAATATGATATTGCCCCTTACGTAACTTGAATAACTTTATGTATGACTTAAATTCATTGGCACATCTTGGCATCTTCAGAACAAGATGAATTAACACTCTGGAGTTTTCATTTTATTTATTTAAAAAACAGATTATCACTTGAGAAAAGATAGCATCATAACATTTAGTGACAAAGTGTGAAATTTTCCTATAGGCCTTACTGATTTAGCAACTCATAAAACCAAAGAAAGGAGAGTTTAATCATTATTTTAGGTTCTCTCATGGTGACTCTAAATTGTAAGTAAGAATAGCAAGAACATTTTCACTGGCAACCTTATTTATCTTAAAATTTAATGTCATAACACGTTTGGTAAAGCAGCTAAATGATTTCTCATGTATATGTTTGGCTGAGGCAGTTAATACAAAGAGAAAGACAAAAAGTCATGAAGCTTTTATTTTCTATCGTTTCACCTGTGCCTCCAGTGAGCACTGGCTTGGAGTGCTTATCGTCATGTCACTGAATAGTCATTCTTTACATTGTTGCTCAGGCCTTGGCAAACCGCTTGGATACCCTGGTGAATGAGGTTTCTGGGGCTTTGGCTTGGAAATATGTATTTTGAAAATTATATCCGGTGATTCTAATTTGTAACTAGTTAGACATCACTGCACTAAGAGTAATTAAACTTTCAGCTCTTTGCCCTAGTTCAGTAGTTTTCTTTATCACAAACACGTCTTTCATAACTTGGCTGAAAAGGCATTCATGACTTTCGATGTCATCCATAAATGCGTTTTAGGGAATTAATTTCTGCTTTTAACCAATTACAAGATTTTCTTAACAATTCATTTAATGTTTGAAAAGTATTAGCTTTTTATTTTAATGTCATTACTGAGATTTGAAGTCACCTGCACTATGTTTAAACAAAACCTATTCTTACGATTACAATATATTTACCTGACATTATGCAAAACTGCATTTTTTTTTTTTTTTTTTTTTGCACTTGGGAACACCGTTTTCTATATGAAGTTGTTGAGGCTTATAAAAGTTCTCAAGTAACTGACTAATAGCATCAAGACTAGAACCCAGGTAGTGTCGGCATCTGTATAAAGGAACCTGTGTCAGAACCCACACTTCTAATGGAGAGCTTAATTTCAGAGAACGTTAGCCATATCTAGCTATTGCTGTGAATTTAAATTGTTTTGAGTGTGCATTTAATTTGCAAATTTGTATTGGTTTGTTATTTTTGTAAGAATTATACACCTACAAAGATTTTACCAAGTTTATATTTTTACATTTTGAAGTAGTGTTTTAAAACAAATAAATTGACACTTGGCAATGCAAGATTTTATTTTTCCTTTTATAAAAGGTCTTTCCAATATTTAAATTCAAATCAAACAGTTCTCACTGAAATAATTAGGGGTAAAATGGACCTCTGTTGATGCTATTTGAAAAAAACTATTTGAACAATGAGAACACTTGGACACAGGATGGGGAACATCACACATCGGGACCTCTGGGGGGGATAGGGGAGGGATAGCATTAGGAGAAATACCTAATGTAAATGGTGAGTTAATGGGTGCAGCAAACCAACATGGCACATGTATACGTATGTAACAAACCTGCACGTTGTGCATGTGTACCCTAGATCTTAAAGTATAATTAATAATTAAAAATAAATAAGTAAATAGGCTGGGTGTGGTGACTCATGACTGTAATCCCAGCACTTTGGGAGGCTGAGGTAGGCGGATCACCTGAGGTCGGGAGTTCAAGATCAGCCTGACCAACGTGGAGAAACACTGTCTCTACTAAAAATACAAAATTAGCCAGGTGTAGTGGTGAATGTCTGCAATGGGCTGAGGCAGGAGAATCACTTGAACCCGGGAGGTGGAGGTTGCGGTGAGCTGAGATCGTGCCATTGCGCTCCAGTCTGGGCAACAAGAGCAAAATTCTATCTCAAAAATAGATAAATAAATAACAATAAAATAACAAAACAGAAAAAATTGTTTGGATGTCACGATTAAATACAGATTTGTTTTTGAATTTGCAGGCAGTCAGAGCAAAATGGGCACAATAGTAAATTTCCTTTTATCACAAGGGAAGAAAAACGTGGCTCCCGAGGTGGTTGTTACTTTTTTGTGTGTTTTTCGTCTTCTAAATTCTAAAAGAAAATGTAATGTGAGGTTTCATATAAACGACACAGATGTCATAGTCCTTTTTTTTCAACATTTTTATGGTAGTTACAAGCACAAATTACCAATGACTATTTGTTATAGAACTTTTTGATCAAAAACTTACATCATGTTTATAAATATGTGTATGCACAAACATGTTTTGGTTTAAAAACAATTTTTTTTCTCTCTAGAGGATTTTCAATGAGGAAAAAAAGCCTTTACTATTTACTTTTATATTTCATATGTAGCTACAAAATTGCTTAAATAAAATGAGCATTCTTTATCAAAGAAAGAAAAAAGAAAAATCCATTCACTGAGACTTTGGTGATACTCATCTTCACGTACAGTTTCCAACTCTGATTAGACCACTGCTCCTCCCTATATTTATGCTTTGCTTGCTTTATAATCAATATCATTTCTGAAACTAGACCCCAAACAAGTCAGATTTGGTTTTGCTAAGATTTGCTTAAATGTAAACCTTTAGAAAATCTTAAGTATATCATTTTATGACTCAACTGAGTACATACTTGAGTGGTTATTCTGCTGTTACATTTGTTCTGAAGAATCATGCACACTTTAATAGGCAAATTATTAATGCAACCAAACCTTTAAATTTTGGAGTTTTATAGGTAAAATCTAGAGGTCTTTTTATAGGTTTTTCTAGAGGTCTGTTTCTAAAGTTAAAAGCTGTTCTAATAAATAATAAACATTCAAAAATCTTGGCAAACTCTCACAAACCAAAGCAAAATTAGGACATTTTGGTTGATTTTTAATATTACTTTAGCAAATAAAAAAAGTTAGAGGTTATAAAAATATTTTTAAATGTGGAAGTGATTTAGTTCAGTTATCACACATTCTCTCCAATACACACTTGAGTATAAATTATATGTTGTTATTTACTTTAATAACAGTTTGCTCAAGCAGAAAACCTGAAAAAACTATTGCATGTATGCCCAGGGTTGTATTGCTTATTACCACCTGCAAAATAAGGCACAATTACCTTTCTATTTAGAAAATAACAATTAAAAACTTCGATAGACATAAGCATAGTTATTGCCAGATAAAAATATGCCAATCCTGCTCCCGATTAGCAGATGTATTATTGATTCCATGTATGTAACAAGTTAGACATATAAACCAATGGGTTTAGGAATTGTTAGTCTTTTAAAATCTAAACTGTAACAAAATGTCATTGTAAAAGCCCAATATAAAGAATAGCTTTAAGAATTCATTAAAATGTAAGGTATATGAAAGCAGAGCACGTGGTTGGTTTTGTTCATTGCTGTATATTTATCACCTATAACAAACACATAGTAACTCCTATATAAATATTTATTGGATAAGTTAATGAAATATAATTATGGAGGCATAGTTATTTTTCAGAAAAGTAACTATACATCACATATCAACCATTGTTTACATAAAAATCAGATATAATTTCATATGATTTGGTGAGCTAAGTATGGTCAAGAAGTATGTGTTCTTATCACAGATAATCATACAACTAACTTGAAAATTATAGAAAATCTCAAATTACATGCCAAAATGGACAATTATTACTTGTACTATATTTTCTCTTAGTAAGATAATATTTGTTTTATTATAGAATATTTGTTGTCATTCCTGCTCGTCAATGTTAGTACAATTTCTCAAATAGATGTAAGCATAACTTCTAAATTTAACAGTCAAAATATGGTCTAATAAACTAAGATGAATTCCATACTTAATATTTGTCTTTGTAACATAGAATATTTTCTCAATCGCTACTATGAAAATTAAAAAAAAAAAATTTAAATGTAGGAGGTACACTGAACTGAGAAGATTATTTTCCTAAAGGGAAATTCCATTGGCTATTGAGTAACTGGGAACTCTGTCCTTTATTTATGTAAAGCATTTATGAAAATTACTTGACTTGCAACTTCATTGGTTGCTTTGGAGAATTCATTGTATAAAAAAGTGATGCATCATGTGAACGAGAAATGTATCTACACAATGCTCAACAGAAAAGCCTGGATTAAATGAAGTATAGTAAATGGTTATTGGTCCATTCCAATTTCCTTTAATTTGCAGTTGCTTGGAAGCATAAAACTTGTTATGTCTTTGTTTTGACAAAGAATTCACTTAAAAATGAGAACAAATTTAATTTATTAATATAATTTAAAGACAAGTTAAAGCAAATTAAAAAATTAACATGCAGAACAATCTTTTAAAAAGTGAAAGTAATAGAGTGTAGAACCTTAATAAAAATACATTGATTTTTATTTTATTTATTTATTTATTTTTTGAGATGGAGTCTTGCTCTGTCGCCCAGGCTGGAGTGCAGTGGTATAATCTCGGCTCACTGTAACCTTGGCCTCCCGGCTTCAAGCAATTCTCTTGCATCAGCCTCCCCAGGAGCTGGGATTACAGGCTCACACAACCATGTCTGGCTAATTTTTGTATTTTTGTAGAGATAAGGTTTCACCATGTTGGCCAGGCTGGTCTTGAACTCCTGACCTCAGGTGATCCACCCACCTTGACCTCCTAAAGTGCTGGGACTACAGGTGTGAGCCACCGCACCTGGCCAGACATGGATATTTAACTTTCTCTTAATCAAATTTTGAACTTATTTCATACCTTGTATATTCTAATATATATATATATATATATATACATGCACACATATATGTGTGTGTATATACACACACATTGCTAGCTTTTGTGCCCATGTGTTTATGGAGTTCACTCTTTGTTTTATTTTGTTTTGAGATGGAGTTTTGCTCTTGTTGCCCAGGCTGGAGTGCAGTGTCGTGATCTGGGCTCACTGCAACCTCCACCTCCGGAGTTCAAGCAATTCTCCTGCCTCAGCCTCCTGAGTAGTTGGGATTACAGGCATATGCTACCACATCCAGCTAATTTTGTATTTTTGGTAGAGACAGGGTTTCTCCAGGTTGGTCAGGATGGTCTCGAACTCCCAACCTCAGGTGATCCACTTGCCTCGGCCTCCCAAAGTGCTGGGCTTACAGGAGTAAGCCATCACACCTGGTGTTCACTCTTAGGGAATTTAGGTGAATGCAGATAGTTACCTACTAAAAAGACAAAAATTGAAAGAGCTAAACTTTGGCTGTTGTGAATATGGTTAAATCAATCAAGCAGCAATATTAACCTATGAAGGGCAAGTCACTTTTGTCACAATAAAAAGGCTATGTTGAGGTTCTTACAGAAAATACTTTTAAAAGTAGGGACCAACACAATGTAATGTACAGGTGTTTTTTGGCAGTTTAAGGGAAATATAATGTAAAAATTTGCATAATGATTTTACATATATAATCCATACAATATTAAAAACCATCAATAAAAACATGTTGAAAGTCCTTAATTACTCTTTAGTATTAGTTTAAAAGTTAACAGAGACTATTAAAATTGTAGTTTATTCTTTTATTACAAACTATTATCTGATTTACTGAAAAAACAATCACAGGTTTTGAATATCTAAAAACAAACCACTAGAGGAAAGCAATAGATTTCCGGTAACAATTATTAATGTAAATAGACTGCACGAGTTCTATTAATCTAGACAGGAGAACTGTAATGTTTCTGTAGTCTTCTTCGTTAAGTTTGACAAATTTGAAATGCTTGCAATTCTACACTAACAGGATTTCATAAATACCCTACACTGACACATTTTAATATTTGTGTATTTACTGAATATTCTTAAAATGCAATCATTTGTTATATTTCAGGGCAGGAAAACCTAATTAGTAGTAAAAGATTATATGAAACATTTGCTTTTTTAATAAACATGGCTTTATATTACCTTATTTAGATATCATGAATTCATATTAGTACTAACTTCTAATTACCTATTACAGAAACATTCCAATTCAATAAAACTAATGTTAGTAGTCAAGTAGTTTCTCTAAGCAACTGAAATAAATTTGCAAGTGATGGGCTATGCATTCTTAGTATTAACTGCAGTCACATAAGGCCATCAATAAAACGATATTAAGAGAAAAGCAATAAATTTACCCAGTTAGTCAGTCTCTTGGTATGTGAGTAGAAGAGACAAAAAAAAAAAAAAAAAACTAACAATACAGTTGTCACGCATTATTGACCATTTTCTGCCCTTGTATGCTTTTCTAAGTCTGTGGTTATATTGCTATGATCAGTTCCGGTAGCTAGTTGAATTTTTGATCTTTAAATGCAGGTATACCTCTGAGACGTTTCAGATTTAGTTCTAGACAACTGCAATAAAGTGAATATCACAATAAAGCAAGGCATACAATTTTTTCTTTGTTTTTTCATTGCATATAAAATTATGTTTATGCTATACTGTAGTCTGTTAAGTGTGCAATAACATTACATTTTTAAAAAACAATGTATATACCTTAATTTAAAAATACTTTATTTCTAATAAATGCTAACAGTTACCTGAGCCTTCAGCAAGTTGCCATCTTCTTCTTGGTGGAGGATCCTACCTTAGTGTTGATGGCTGCTGACTGATCAGGGTGATGACTGCTGAAGGTTGTGGTGGCTGTGGCAATTTTGTGAAGTAAGGCAACAATGAAGTTTGCTGCTGTGATTGAGTCTGACTGTCATGAAAGATTTCTCTAGTATTCAATGCTGTTTGCTAGGATTTTACACATAGTAGAATGTCATTCCAAACTGGAGTCAGTCCTCTTAAACGCTTCCACTCTTTTATCAGCTAAGTTGATTTAATGTTCTAAATATTTTGTTGTTATTTCAACAGTATTCACAGCATCTTCACCAGGAATAGGTTCCATCTCAAGAAACCACTTTCTTTGCTAATCCATAAGAAGCAAATCCTCATCTGTTCTAGTTTTACCTTGTGATTGTGGAAATTCAGTCACATCTTTCGGCTGTACTTCAAATTCTAGTTTTCTTGCTATGTGTACCACATCCGTGGTTACTTTCAGCACTGAAGTTTTGAACCCCTCGAAGTCATCCTTGAGAGTTGGAAACTTCTTCCAAACTCCTGTTGATGTTGATAATTTTACCTCCTCCCATGAATCACAAATGTCTTTAATGGCCTCTAGAATGGTGAATTCTTGCCAAGTTTTCAGTTACTTTGCCCAGATTCATCAGAGAAATCATTATCTATGGCTGTAGCCTTACAAGATGTATTTCTTCAATCATAAGACTTGAGAGTTTAGATTACTCCTTGATCCATTGACTGCAGAATGTATGCTGTCTTACCGGGCATGTAAACATGAATCTCTGTACATCTTTTTCAGAGCTCTTGGATGACCAGGTAGATTGTCAATGAGCAACAATATTTTTAAAAGAATCTTTTTCACTGAGCAATACTTGTCAACAGTGGGCTTAAGATATTCAGCAAATCATGCTGTAAACATTTTCGGTCATCCAGGCTTTGTTGTTCCATTGGTAGGGAGCAGGTAGAGTAGACATAGCATACTTCTGAGGGGCTTCAGGATTTTCCGAATGGGGAAAGATCATTGGCTTCAATTTAAAGTCACTAACTGCACTAGTTCCTGACAAAAGACTCACACTGTCCTTTGAAGCTTTGAAACCAGACATTGATTTCTCCTCTATAGCTATGAATGTCTCATGTGGCATCTTCCAGGAGAAGGCTGTTCATGTACATTGAAAATCTGTTTTTTAGTGAAGTCACCTTTATCAATTATCTTTGCTAGATCTTCTGGATAACTTCTTGCAGCTTGTACATCAGCATTTGCTGCTTCACCTTGTGCTTTGATGTTATGGAGATGCCTTCTTCCCTTAAACTTTATGAACCAAGCCCTGCTAGCTTCCAACTTTTGTTCTGTAGCTTCCTCAACTCTCTCAGCCTTCAAAGAATTGCAGAGTTAGGGTCTTGTTCTGTATTAGGCTTTGCTTTAAGGGAATGTTGTGGTTAGTTTTCTTCATGTCAGCAATAAGCCTGTTTTGTTTTCTTATCTTTTGTGTGTTCTCTGTAGCAGCACTTTTAATTTCCTTCAGTATCATTGCCTTCGCATTTACAACTTGGCTAGCTATTTGACACAAGAGACCTAGCTTTTGATTTACCTTGGCTTTCAACATATCTACTTCACTAAACTTAATTATTTATACTTTTGATTTACAGTAAGAGATGTGTAGCTACTCCTTTCACATGAACACTTAGAGGGCATTGGAGGGTTATTTCAATATTGTGCTTCAGGCCTTGTTTCCATATTGTTGTTCTAAGGAACAAGGAGACCCTAGGAGAAGGTGAGAGATGGAAGAATGGCTGGCCAGTAAAGGACTCAGAACACACACAATATTTATCCATCCAGTTCACTGTCTTATGTGGGTACAGCTTGTAATTCCCCCAAGAAAATAGTAACCTCTAATCATAGATCACCTTAATAATGAAAAAGTTTGACATATTGTAAGACTTACCAAAATGTGACACAGAGACACAAAGGGAGCACATGCTACTGGAAAAATGATGCTGATAGAAACTTGCTCAATGCAGAGATGTCACAGACCTCTAATTTGTAACAATATGCAAATATCTGTGAAGCATGATAAAGACAAGTGCAATGAAACATGGTTTTCTGGTACCTGATGTTAAACCGTATCATGAAATTCTATACTCAGATTTAGAAGGGACTGAAAGCTCAATCAGTTCAGCTTCTTATTTCCACTCTTAAGAGGTACCTCTTTAAATAAATAAATTTTAAAAAAGCCTATTATGATCTTTAAAACAAGTCCATGGAAATCCTTTTTATTAAGCAAAATGTGATAAAATTATTGGAATAAACAGAATGAAAAAGTCTATCATTGTCGCTGCCCTATCAGACTGATATATTTCATTGAGCATAAGAGGGATACTAAAAACTGTACTAATGTGACTTTATTTCTTTTTACTGCTGAATATGGTTCCATTGTGTGAATATATCACATTTTGTGTATTCATGCATCAGCTGATGGACATTTGGGTTGTTTTCACCTTTTGAATATTATAAATAATGCTGCTCTGAACATTTGTGTACAAGTTTTTGTGCAAACATGTTTCCTTTCTCTATGGTAGAATTCCTATGACTGGAATTACAAGTCATGTGATAGCTATATTTAACATATGGAGGAACTGCCAAAGTATTTTCCAAAGTGGTTGCACCATCTTATGTTCTCACCAACAACATATGAGTGTTTCAATTTTTTTATATACTCACCGACACTTATTATCTGTTGTTTTTAATATAGCCATTTTTATGTGTGACATTTTATTGTATTTTTAATTTTCGTATCCCAGTTGACTAATGAATTTAACATCTTTTTATGTGTTTTTAAACTGTTCTCACATTTTCTTTGGAGGATTGTATATTCAAATTCTTTGCCCATTTTACATTGTGTTATTATTTTTAATATTGAATTGTATTAGTTATTTATATATTTTGGATATAAGTCCCTTTCAGATACATGATTTGCAAATATTTTCTCCCATTCTTTGAGGTTTTCTTTCGTTTAATAATGTCCTTCAAAGCAAAAAAGGTTTAAATTGTGATGAAGTCTAAATTTCCAGTCCTTTGTCACTTGTGCTTTTCCTTCAGACGCTCCGTAATTTTTTACTTACAGCAACATGTAGTGTAATTTTGGTTTACGTGACTGTACTTCTACTAGACAGAAAATGTGAACACCTGGGTATTTTGTATCCTAAGCAACAAGCAAAGGTTGTTTAAATTCCAGTCTAAATTTCCAGTCCTTTGTCACTTGTGCTTTTCCTTTAGACTCTCCGTAATTTTTTACTTACAGCAACATGTAGTGTAATTTTGGTTTACGTGACTGTGCTTCTACTAGACAGCAAATGTGAACACCTGGGTATTTTGTATCCTAAGCAACAAGCAAAGGGCCTGAGCTCTAGTAAGATATCAATGAATGTTTGTTGAATTCATTCATGCATTTTTTGATACGCATTTTCAATAAGTAAATTTAACACTGCTCAGTAACAAAATAATTTTTACTAAGGAATGACAATATTTGATCTTTGAATAACTAATTTTAGAAACGTCTTTTTTTTTTTTTTTTGAGACGGAGTTTTGCTTTTGATGCCCAGGCTGCAGTGCAATGGCATGATCTCCGCTCACTGCGACCTCTGCCTCCCGGGTTCAAGTGATTCTTCTGCCTCAGCCTCCTGAGTAGCTGGAACTACAGGCTTCCTCCACTACACCTGGCTAATTTTTCACATTTTTAGTAGAGATGAGGTTTCACCACGTTGGCCAGACTGGTCTCAAATTCCTGACCTCGGGTGATCTACCGGCCTCCGCCTCCCAAAGTGCTGGGATTACGGGCATGAGTCAATGCGCCCTGCCAATTTTAGAAACTTCTTGGTCATCCTCACACAAAATTCAGATATTGATTCCTCAAATTCAATTTTAGTGTGCATATTTAAAAGCATGTTTCAATGATAACATCAAGTAGTTAATTGCCTTGCTTTATCTTGGAAAAACAGAATGAGTGATGAAGTGCCATCTGTTTTATTTTTCCAGTGTTTTTCCGTAGAACATACCTTTATTTGAAAACTAAAATCAAAGTACCCTTTGATGTCACAGGGTACTTTGAACTTATAGATAATCATATTTATATAGTCATAAGTTGAGGAAGAGTGAGAGAGTATTAGAAAAAATCATCAAACCATATTATTTCATGGAGATGGTAAGTTGTAGTCAGTAGTTATAATTGATGGCTTTTTCCATTACTCTGGAGTCTAACTTCAAATCTTTTATAAGTGTACAGATGTTTTATCTGATTTCACACATTATTTTCTTTCTACATTTCCATAGTTGTTCAGACTTCTCAAAAGTTAATTTTAAAATAATATATTCAGCTTTTCATTCAGCTTTTTGTCATACTCTTATTCCACTAAAAATGTTGGTACCATGGTTTTGACAATGTAAAATATAAAACAGCCTTTTATGCTGAAACATCTTATTAAAGAAAATTTATTTTGTCATTTATTTCTTTATTTTTCATATTAAAAAATATTTCCTCCTGTTAATTAGTTTTAACTCTGATGGTCATCAGTGGATAATTCTTAGGACTTTCATTACTCAATGTAATTGTAATAGTTGCTGGTTCACTCACTTCTTCATTTGTGTGTGTGTAACAATAAAATGTACTAGTTCAATGGACATACTGGTTTTTACATCATTGAATAAACATAAATTAAATGTCTTCTGTATGCTAGACATTATATTAGAAACTGAAAAATGTTTCACTGTTTGAACCTTAGAAAAGAAGCAGGCTTTCTGAGTTTTGTTTTGTTTTGTTTTTTTTTTTGAGGCGGAATCTCACTCTGTTGCCCAGTCTTGAGTACAGTGGCACTGTCTTGGTTCGCTGCCATCTCCACCTCCCGGGTTCAAGGGATTCTGCTACTTTAGCCTTCTGAGTAACTGGGATTACAGGCACACGCTTGGCTAATTTTTGTATTTTTGATAGAGATGGAGTTTCATCATGTTGGCCTGGCTGGTCTCAAACTCCTGACCTCAAGTAATCCACCTGCCTTGGCCTCCCAAAGTGCTGGGATTATAGGTGTGAGCCACTGCACCCGGCCCTGAGTTTATAAAGATAGGATTTCTAAATAGAATTAAAGAACAATGCACTTCCAAAAAATTTATTTTGATAAGTTGAATTTTTTAGAACATACACTTTACATTTTATATCACATAAAAATTGTATTCATTACTGTTTATTGGTGGGCTAAAGCTGTTTCATAGAAATTAAATTTGTTGTTGTTTTGAAGTAGAAACAGAACACAAGACTCTAGAAAGAGACTTTAATTTTATAGCTTGAGATAGCTGTTTAAAAGATACAAGGACATATAAATATTAGAGACCAGCGGTCCCCAAACTTTTGGCAGCAGGGGCCAATTTGGTGAAAGACATTTTTCCACAGACTGGGTGGGAGGGTGGTTTTGGGATGAAAGTGTTCCACCTCAGGCCACCAGGCATTAGATTCTCATAAAGAGCATGCAACCTAGATCCTTTGCATGCACAGTTCACAATAGGGTCCACCCTTCTTTGAGAATCTAATGCTGCAGCTGATCTAACAGGAGGCAGAGCTCAGGCAGTAATGCTCACTTGTCTGCCCCTCACCTCCTGCTCTGGGCCTGGTTCCTAACAGGCCACAAACCAGTACCAGTCTGTGCCCAGGGGATGGAGACCCCTGTTATAGACTATTAACCAAATGAAATAGAATAGCATAGCTATGAGTCAAAAGTTTGTCTTTTGCAACAAATAATAGAAATGTCTGCAAAGGTGAAGACTACTATGCAAAGGTGAAATGAAGAAGAGGGATTATTTTGACATTTCAGTCATTCCATAAAAGAACTATAGCCAAGTCTTGTGTGGGTTCTAGAAAACCACTAAAGATGGAGACCATGTTATTGTGGGGGCTGCATTGTTTCTTATTGTACTTGTGCCATTATTGTGTTCTTGTAGTGTTCTCTGTGTTTTTGTTTAAATTTTCTATTTTTTTAAAAAAACCACAATCTGATGAACTCGCCCCAATCTATGATTTGTTCCTCTTGGATCATGTATTCCCACCACTCCTCTAATCTTTAGATTGTTGGAGGGGGAGGAAGAACTTAATATGTCTTATTTCGAGTTGCTCCTTCTGACAGATAGCAGTATGGCATGGTAAGTGAGAATGGGTAGCTATATAGAGTAGGAAAAGGTGTTAATAGAGTCAGAGAAATAAAACTCTCAGTACAAGGCATACCACAGATCAGTATACGTTAGCTTTTTACTCTTCTTTGTGTCTCTCATGTTAGACCAGTAATTATTTATAAGATGAAAACAAAGTAAAATAACCAGTTAATGAATTCATTGTTCTGGCTGTTGTATCTGTTAGCTATTGCCAGAATAATGTTGCATAATAAAGAGCCATAAAAATCTCAAAGGCCTACAAAAATTCACGTTTAACCTCATGCATTGCTGGATAACTGCAACTGGGCTTCTCTAGGCTGGACTCAGCTAGGAAGCTTGGCTTCAGTGCAAACATCTTTCAGCTGAGATTCCTCTACTCAGTATCTGTAGTCTTTCTGGTAGTGGTGGGCTAGCAGAAATATATTGTTCTACTGACCATGGCAGAGGTAAAAAAGAATAAGTGTATTTTAAGCTGCTTTTTGTGCTATTTTTATAAATAGCCTATTGTCCAATGCAAATATTATGAAAGAGCCCCAAAAAGGCAAGGAGAGAAATCCCACCTTTAGTGGGAAGGACTGCAGAGTTGTTTATGGGGAGGGGTATTGGGACCATTAGTTAAGTCTGCCATAGCTTGTACCTTGAATAGAAATCAAACCACTTCTTTATTTTTCAGTAGTTTTAATGGAAGCCTTTATTTCATAGTATCCAGTACACATTAGGCAAAAAAAGAGAAGAAAAAATTTAGTGGCATTTTTTGTTTGTTTGTTTTATACTAAAATTTCCCTTTGATATGTGTTTACCACACTCAGATTAACATCTATTGAAACATACACTACAGGATGCTTTTGCACGGTGTTTGTTTTGAAGGGTAGTATAAAAATTTCCGTAAGTTTCTTATGCAACCACACATATTTTAACTTGATCTTTTATTCTGCATTTACTTTTGAACGTCCTTAAGAATTTGTTAAAATGCAGAAATTATGCAGTATTGATTTCAGGAGAAATTGAAGTGGTTACACATGGTTGCCTGTGCCTTAAAAGAAATCCTTATTTGGTTCTAATTTGAACAGTATTGAAAGCACAACAAAACTAGCTTTTCATTATGTCACCACACATTTAGTGAGTTATGGAAAGCATTTTGTTTTAAGAATGGAGTTAACTATGTGTTATCCACACTTCTAGCCATTCTTGTCACTCCTGGCTACTCTCCAAGCCTGCCTGTTATTCATACATATGTCTTCCTAGTAAGAAATGCATCAAAATCCCAGGAACATGTGCTGCTGACTATTAGAAGAGTTTTAGTGGTGACAGATTAATGTAATTGCTTTTGTTTGAGAAATATAATTGGTCACAGTTATATACATGTAGCTTATATGAGAAGTCCATTCAGTTTTAAAACTCATTATGATTAATTTTACTTTGCTTAAAAAATGAAACTAAAGAGAATCTAAAATGTATATGCTTCCTTCATCCCTAATATTCCAGAATACTTAGATATTTTTATGTGAAGTGAATGCTCAGATATCTAAATGGATATATTATTTACATTTAAAGTATAAACTTTTACATGAGAAAAAATGCTTAATAGCCTATAATCTTAAAAACAGAAGTATTGTAATTCCCATATTGTATGTTACTTCATCAAATATTACCATAGTATCATGTTTCTTGTACTAAAGTGTTTCCTGTGAAACAATATAATAAAATTGCCTTTAGTATGCATGATAATATTTAAATACTCATTTTCTAGTAAAATATAATGCTTATTTATTTTTTTCTTCTAGTTCTAAAAATAAAATGCACCAAATGCATACTTACATTATGATAATTTCTGAAACTTAAGTAGAGTTTTGGCCTGCAACAGATTTGTGTTTTCTAGTAGTTATGGTTCATTCATACAGGTAGTAGTGGTCCTATCAGTTTTCCTTAATAAGTTCCACATAGCCCTGGCCAGTCTTTCACAGAATGAGATGGTAGGTCCTTCCTCCAAAGTTTGATTTCTCCCATTTTTTTTAACATTTCAATTTCAAGCTTTCAGTAATACCATCAAGATGAGATAGTAAACTATTATTAGAGTTACCACAAGTTTGAACAAAGTTGATATACATCGTAAACAAATAAATACTTGAAAGCATCGTTCATGGAGTAAGATCAGGCCTTGCATACCTACATAGTCCAAACATTACATTCCTGACATTTAGAACATTTAAATGCAAACCGTTCTTTGTTAGGGCATTCTCATAACTGAAATATGAGTCACTTGCAAACCATAATAGATTTTGGCTCTGCTACATGATGAAGTGTTCTGGATGTCGTGAAACATTTCACCCAGACTCATGGCAGTAGAATTCCCAGTGGTCACCCAAAATAGGGAAAAAAATGAAGAACAAACTTAAAGGAAATATGCAGACTCTGGCACCATCCTTTCGTGACAATACAGCTCTCTATTGTTGTTAAGAAATGGAAGTATTTAGAGCCTAAATCCGTCAACTACAGTACAAGTAGGCATTGAATTTTTTGTTGTTGTTGTTTCTAATGACTAAATTTAACTTGATACTTGATTCTCACGTTTAAGGTCGGGTCATAGAGTGTTCCTTTGCACACATCACCCCGATGCAGTCATACTGAGTTGTCCCCCAGCACTGAGCCTCTCACTGCATTGTGGGCAAACTCATATTCCACACTCTACACTCATCTCACGCAGGAAAGGTGGAGTTTTCCTTTTCAGGGCCAAAGGAAGCGAAAGCTGAGGCGTGATGGTTGTACTGATATTGGTGTGGGTTTCAATTTGGTGAATTTGCTTTCAATTTCAACTCCTCACTTGAGATTCCATACAGAAAAGTAAATGGTAGGCTTCCAGCTTCTTGTTTCACTCTGGTGAATAAAAATTGTTTTGAGTGGAAGATTATACTTTTTCCTTGCTTAATTTCATTAGTACATACACAACATAAACTGAGGCAGCATTTAGCAAAATGTTATTGAGATGACATCATAATGACTTATAAAGGGCAATACACATTTGAATTAGCTCAATTATTCTTCCAGGTTTAGTAGTGCCTTTCATGGTGTTTAGTGTAGCAGCTTTTGAAGCAGTGATGGGCACTATGTAGGACCTTTTTATTCCAATCTCCTAAGTGGGAGATATTCTGAACAAAATATATTATATTTTTTTCTGAAGTTTTTTTAAATTTTAAGTCATGATTCACTTTTCAAAAGAAGACATTTACGTGGCCAACAAACATGAAAAAAAGCTCAACATCACTGATCATCAGAGAAATGCAAATCAAAACCACACTGAGATACCATCTCATGCCAGTCCGAATGACGATTATTAAAAAGTCAGGAAACAGTAGATGCTGGTGAGGCTGTGGAGAAATAAGAACACTTTTACACTGTTGGGGGGAATGTAAATAAGTTCGACCATTGTGGAAGACAATGGCAATTCCTCAAGGATCTAGCACCAGAAGTACCCAGCAATCCCATTACTGGGTATATAACCAAAGGAATATAAATCATTCTACTATAAAGACACATGCACATGTATGTTTATTGCAGCTCTATTTACAATAGCAAAGAAATGGATCCAACCCAAATGCCCATCAATGATAGACTAGACAAAGAAAATGTCGTACATATACACCATGGAATACTATGCAGCCATAAAAAGGAATGAGATCATGTCCTTTGCAGGGAAATGGGTGAAGCTGGAAGCCGTCATCCTCAGCAAACTAACACAGGAACAGAAAACCATGTACTGCATGTTCTCTCTCATAAGTGGGAGTTGAACAATGAGAACACATGGACACAGAGAAGGGAACAACACACACCAAGGCTTGTTGGGGGCGGTTGGAGGTGAGGGGAGGGAACTTAGAGGGTGAGTCAATCAGTGCAGCAAACCACCATGGCACATGTGTACCTATGCAACAAACCTACACATTCTGCACATGTATCCCGTTTTTCTTATTTAGATGAAATGTTTTTTTAAAAAAGGAAAAAATAGTAAGTCATGATTATGAGTAGTTATTGACTTATCATAAAATATGGTTTCATAACATAAAAATTATATATGATAGCATGTGGGACACACAAAAACTAGGAAATCAATAGGATTGAATTGCTTTAAAATATCATTGTGACAGTTGACAACTTTGATTAATACATTCTTTATATGCCAGTAGAATGTCTATGTTATTATTACATTTGCTGAATATGGGACTCTAATAAAAATGTAAAAATGACGTGGATTTCCTTAAAAACAGAAATATCTCTGGAGGAGAAGTTACATGCTAGACATGGATAAGTTGTCAGAATGAGCAGGACACATTATTGATCTTGGAATCTCAGAATATAGAAGTCTCTACTTTAAGGAATATAAATGATCTTCAGTATCCTGAAGATATTTGCAATTACCTATTTCTGTAATATGTAAACTTAAATCAGAGCTACAAAATGCTATTATTGAAATAAATATTTCTGACAAAACTGTTAATTGCTTATATTTAAAAGCAATCTTGATGGAATTTTCTTAACATCTTTAGAGATGACCCTTGTGAATTCTAAACATTATTTTTAGTGCAAAGTTTGTCATAATTTATGTGCTTTAAGTGACAATATTACATGAGACAATTAATTTTGAAGTGTCAGTTCCACAAATCCAAAAAGTCAATAAAGTACATAATTATTTTTGCCACTAAACAAAACAAAAAATTAAGCACCATTTGCCTTGATGCATCAGGTCTTACTATTTTATAGTTTGTGCACTTTCTGTTTACCCTGCCAACTATTTAGATGTACTCCATTCTGAAAATGAGTATTTATATGTTGCAACTTTTAAGAAAAAGAAACAGCTTTTTGTATACATTTTACTAGCAATCACTTTCACTGATATTTACAGAGAATTTAATTATAGTTTCTTTATTTGTAATACATACCTATTGTCTTCCTGCTGAATGTCTAATAGTTTTCCAGTGACATTGATAAGACAAACTCTCACAGATTATTTTGTCTTAATATAAATATAAAAGAACCTAAAATAGGCAAGAAGTGAATAAAATGTTTTTTAAAGTAGCCCATCAAATATTATTTTCATCAGAAATTATTTTCTTGTTGACATCAAATGCGTATTTATATGAAAGATCATTCTCTCTGTGCAAAGATCAGAGGCATTGTGTCTTAGGCACATGATTCAACTTGCTCCACAGCCCTGACTCTCTCCACAACTCTGGAAAAATCAGTGCCCTGGAGTAGGAAACTTAACATTGTTTTTCTTAGATAAATCACTTGACATTTTAGTGCCTCAATTTTGACTCTCCATAAAATAACGGAAATGGAACGGAAATGGACTTGATGGTATTTAAGATTCCTACAAAAAGTATTAATATGTTGACTTGCAAATGAATGAATTTCTGAACTTTCACTGTACTACAAATACTACAGTCTCCCAAAAGAAAACAAAAGATTGTTTTTCTTCTTTATTTGAGAACCATTTTATGTAGATTGCAGGAAGGTTGTGAATTAAAATATGTTTAGATTTTTTCATCCCATTCATTAAGAATCATTTGATTTAAGTTGCAGAGAGGATATGCATTTAATAATATGTTTAGAATTGTGGTTGAGGTGGTAACCACCATGCAATTATCTGTTTATTAACTGGGGAATACGCTCATGATGGACTTTGCTATTTCAGTCATTTCCTTTAACTTGAATATAATCTTCTACTTTCGTAATATCAATTTAAATCAGAGAAATAGAATGTTTTATAGTTAGATCTACAAATATATAATGGTTTGATATTAGCTATTGTTAGGTAATGATTGCTCCTTAGTTATGTAATTGTATGCCTAAACATTTAAAAAATTAATCCCCAAGTATAATATCATTCTTAATGTAGAGCAAAATAAAATGATAGACTGCATATTACAGAAAAAATGAAAGGGAAAATATTATATTATTTTATGCACTATTCCCACAGAAATGTTTTTTAGTTTTAAAATATCCATTTGACTCTTCAGTAAGCTGAATACCAGGGATTTTATTCCTTTTGCATAAAGTAATTCGGTAACAATATTTAAAGGCATACTTCTAATTTAAAATTAGAAATTTTAAATTACCAAAAGACAGACCATTTGTGAACTAGTTGGTTATTAGCTCCTTTAATCTCAGTCATGTGTTTGTCTGTAAATAAAATTATTTCATTTACCAGAGTTTCACTGCTCAGGGCTCAGGTGACTCAGTCAAGAAAGTCATTCTTGTGAAGCTACCTAAATGGTAACAATGGTAGTGGCAGTGGATGATACCTGTGGCTCAACCATTAGCTGCAGCTGAGGTATTTATTGTACGTCAAACACAGAGCTACCAAGTACCTTTCTTCTAATTGTACCAGGTGAAACCACACACATTTTTAAAGGACCAAATATCTAAGCACAAAGGTCAACATTTGGTAGGCGTGCATGAAACATGAAAGGGCCTTATCTTAACAGGGCCATGAGTCTTTCATCTTTAAAGGTCAGTTTTTACGAACTTTCAGAATTGATACCTTAAGTTGTTCTGAACTTCAATTATAAAAGCTATTGCCAGATTTTGCTTTGTTTTTATTCAAAATGTAGCCACTCATGAAGAGAAACTTCTGAGTTTGAAATGTGATTTGTGTTTTTGCAAAATGTTTATTTGAATGAAATTATTTTACCTCCAGTCTAAACAAATGCAAAGATAAATGTAAAACACTAGGAGGGGCAATGCTGACACTGAAAGCATAACTATGTAGTGGTATTTGGTTTGTCCTTTAATTTTTACAACTTCTGCTTTTTTAGTTTAGAAATAATATTGTAGACTATTTTAAGATCTTGGAATTTTAAACTAAACCACTAATAGCCACTGTCTACATTATTTAAAGTGATCTAAATAGTATAGACATAAAACAGTTTTAAGAATTATAAAAATGTAGTTATTGTTTCCTGATATTTTCTCTAAACTTCTAATGTTCAATTCCTGTGTTTTATATAACATTTTAAAATAAATCACACCAAACCTTAATCTAAAGAAGGTATAGTAATGGTTGGTGTCAGATCTCAGAGTGAACCAAGCACATGTTAGGATTTAGAATCATCAAGAGAAATAGTAACAGCCAATGGCAAGAAGTAAGGCAACTTAAAGAATATTCATAGTGTGGAAGACAAACTTCTGGAATCAAGATGTCAACAGTGTATTTTCCCAGGGATGACTGCTTCCATTTGTAAATACTGCTATTAAAGTACATCACCTATTTTCTACAGGGGATGGTGACATGTCTTATTTTCTTTTGTATATTTTGGTGGGTGACACATACTTGTTATGTGACAGATTCTAAAATAGTCAATGAATAAATGTTATATTTAGTGACCACATCACATGTAAATGGATCCAGAATCTTGCAATTTTTGGTAGATAGAACCATGGTACTAAGGATCTGGATAAGTGAAGAAATGGCAGGATAACACTTATCTATGCTAATGAGTTCAGATCTTCTCTCCTGGATAATTAAAACCCCAAGCTACTGAGAGAACTTTGCCAAGCCATGCTGAAAGCTTTTCCGTTATATCTAAGGAACTGTGGAGTAGAGAAAAGGGAATGGGCAATTACGGAAAAATATCTAGATTTTCAAGAAATAGAATATGAAATTATTCACTTTTCTTTTTTATTCTTTTGTAAGACAGAATCTCACTCTGCAGCTGAGGCGCCATCTTGCCCCACTGCAACCTCTGCCTCCCGGGTTCAAGCGATTCTCCTGTCTCAGCCTCCTGAGTAGCTGAGACTACAGGCGCCCGCCACTATGCCTGGTAATTTTTGTATGTTCAGTAGTGATGGGGTTTTGCCATGTTGTCCAGGCTGGTGTTGAACTCAGGCTGGTCCTGACCTCAGGTGATTCCCCTGCCTAGGCCTCCCAAAATGTTGGGATTACAGGCGTAAGCCACCGTGCCCGGCCGTTACTCACTTTTAGAATGGCAAGATGACGCTAATTTTGGGAAAGAGGATAGCCTGCTTTGTTTAATAAATGACCTGTGGAATTCTTACTAAAAATATAAACTTTACACGTATCAGAATATAATGATGATGAAATGGTCTAGATCTGTATATACAACTGGTCTATATAGATTCATTCAAAAAGGTATAATTTTGAACTCAATAATATTTAACTAAATTTGCTATCTCTACTAAAGCAAAAAGAAAGACTTTTCTGTATCTGAAATGACCAAAATCTCACAGCACATACAGGATCAAAGACTTCTAGAACACTATGTAGTGGTCACCTAGTCTAGTTTTTAAAAAAATTTTTGACAGAGTGAGATTAATTAGCTTACCCATGATCATATAGCTAGTTATTTCTTAAGTAAGTGTTCCAGATTCCAGATGTCAATGAAATGAACATTTATGAAAATATATTTGTATAGCTGTAGCATATATTTTAAAAACATGATTCATTATGTTTTTTGAACACACACACATGAGAGCGATGGATGTGCATGGCAGTAAAGAAAACTTGCTGACCGATTAGCTCTGTGACACTAGGTAGTTCCTTGCCACTGGACTTTCATTAACTCATCTCTCAAATGGGAGATAATTAGTTCTTAGGTCACAGGGCTCTGCTGAGGTTTTTAGATGTATATATGTGTGTGTAGGTGTGTGTGTATATACACACATATAACCTAAAACAATGTCAGGTATGTTTATTAGTTATTTTATTAAAACTATTAAAATATAGAATTGGCTTGCTAAATTCATGGACTCACCAGTTACAATGAGACATCTTTTAGGTACACACAACTTGTTTCTAGTGTGTAACTCTGTTTCCTGATGTGCCTTTGATGCCTAGATTTAATTAGTGTCAATCTAGACCCTCCTTTACTCTCAATTTAATGTTCTTCCCTGCACATACACACTTACAAGCACACATTTACACACATACACACATAGTTACATAAACACGTACTTTTTTTCACAAAGACATTTACAAAATCACACATGAACACGCAAGCATGCACACACACACACACACACACACACCCCAAGCATGCACAAGCGTGGCTTGTTGCTTTCCCAATAAAGTCATAAGATTACGGATGAAAGACAATTTAGAATTTTTTAAAATTCTGTGAATCTAAAAGTTCAGAGTTGAATTATGAGGCATTCAGTTACCTTTTATTTGTCAGTTTTCCTTGTTTTAAGGACTCTGCATATATATACAAAAATGTACGTGTATAAAATGAAGATATTTAGTAATTCCTGAAGAACATTAATTATATATATGTATATACATGTGTGTATATATATATGTGTGTATGTATGTGTGTGTATTTCAAAGCTCTTCCCACATGAAAGCTCAATGTACATTCAGTGTGTAACAGTTGAACCTGTTTGTGAGACTAGAATTCTGATTTCTAAAATATCTTTTCTCAAAGCCTTTCTCTGGTTCTAAGAAGCTTCCGGATCTGTCCTAATAGCTTGAAAACCAAGATCTTGATATTTTATAGAATACTTCACTCTATGCCAGAAACCGTGTTAAGCATTTTCTTTACCTATATCATCAAGGTTTAGTCTTCATAAAATACTCTAGGACACATATTATTATACTAATTTTAAAAGGATGTACTGATGCTAAGAGAAATTAAGTGCCCGAGTTCATTCAGCTAGTAAGTGTCAGACAGGAGTTTGAAGTCTGGTCTCTCTGATTCTAAAACCCATGATATTTACATTCCTGCAAGGAAGTTGGAAATGCATCTTACAGGCTGCAGTTGTAGTCATTGTGGGTATTTCCTTAAAGGAAATGGTGTCCACAATTGTTGCTAGCCAAAATCACAAGTGTCAGATTTCTAACTGCTGAGACTTGCCTGTCTTCACCATTCTCTGGACTCATTTGAGCCATTTGTTTTATGATCCACTCTTCTACTAAAAGGTGGAACTAGAGGTATAACAATTATTTAGGACTTAATTTTATATATTGTTTTCTGGGGTTTTCTATTTTTATCAATTGCTTATTTATTTATTTGTCTAGCTCTCTTATATTTCCCATTCATTCCTTTTCAGAGAATGATGACAGTCCTACTTACTGCCTCTCCCTTTCCCGTAACTTCCATTCTTCCTGGGAAAGGAGAAATCAGAATTATTTTGCTCTCCCCACTTCCTTCAGATTCATCCTCATCACTCATCACTGGTGGAGTTTTTATAGCATAACTATAAAAGATGACACTTTATCCTATGAAAAACATGCCCTGGTTATATCCTAACTAAATGGATGGCTGGGTTTTTCTCCGTGACTTAATTTTGTTATCCAACTGGGAAGACTTCAGTTTTATTAGCAGCTGTCTTTCCTCTTTTCTTACCAGAACTTGAGCTATTAGCACCTAACTCAAAAGAGAAAATACAGAGTTTGAAGTTATTATTTTAGACTTCACAAATCCTTTCTTCTAAACATTTTTTCTTAGGTGAGGAAACAAATAACTCTAGTTAGGGTCTTTTAAGCAAAGCTGTTAATATTTGCAACCTATATCCACACGACACCTGAGAGAAATGATGGCTTAGCTTTAGTTGCAAATAGAAAGTGCTGATATGAGTGGATATACAAAGAAAAGATGTGTTTTTCTTCCCCTAAAGGTTGAGGGTAGACTTTAAAGGAGGAAATTCTGAGTGATTCTTAAACAACATGTGAACTTCTTTATTTCCCCCAGACATTAGTTGCCAATATGTAAACATTTTGGCAAGAAATTTTACACCACCTCTTCTGTGTGTCAGACAGTATTTAATGGCTGAATGACAGACAGTGCTGAGCCTTGGCAGTTCCATAGTGATGTGCAAATCCTGGGATTGAAATGTCAGTTAACCAGTGGACCTTTTCCAGTTTAAACTCCATGGCCACTATTTAAAATCAGTTACTTATCAACAAGACAGATGATTTTTATTTCGACTTTATGTTTTCCTGTAAAGATTTCACAGTTTTTTCTTAGGAGTAGTTTCTGTTGTTTGGATGTTAGGTGCAAAGGTTCTGATTCATTTTGGCAGTCTTAACTGCATGGATTCCTGGCAGTCACTTTAATTGGTATTTTGCAGACACGTGGGAGTCATTCACACATTGTTTCTTTTTTCTTTGTAGGTAGAAATAACACTTCAGGATATCAATGACAATCCACCAGTATTTCCAACCGACATGCTGGATCTCACTGTAGAGGAGAACATTGGAGATGGCTCTAAGATTATGCAGCTGACAGCCATGGATGCTGATGAGGTAGCTCGAGCGTGTCTCTGAATTTGTGAAACTTAGTAGTGCAGTGATTTATCAAATTTCTAGGATATGTTGACTACTTTTATTACCCAATAATTAAGGTTAAGCATGTGTGCTCCTTTCCAAAGAACATTAATTGTTGAAATGCAACATAAAAATGTTAAAAAAGAGATTACTATCAAGAGGTAATTTTCCTCTGATCAGCAATCCACAACTCATTTACTTGCTGCCTGTACTTTAGGTTTCCTAGTCAAATTATTTTTTTCTTTAATAATAAAAATATCTAAAGACGTATTTCTATTTTATGCCTTTATTATTCCCCTTTGCTATCTTATAGCAGCTAAGGTTTGATTTTTATTTTATTTGTAATTGTTAAAAGCAAATAACTTAAAATTATAGAATTTTAAAGTTTAGATTACTATTTTCTTTATTTATGTATTAAATTCAGCTATGTAATTATGTTTCAAATGGCATGGAAACAAATAATGTGTGATTTATATTTTTTCTTATGAAAAAACTCCATAGCTTATTTTCTCCTTACTGGGTGAGGAGTTTAATTAATGTTCTGGAGTTTAGGAAAGAGGAATAACTTTCCAGACACCAGTATCTCCTTACCTCTTTCCCCTTAAGCCAAGCCCAACACAGAACAGAGAATTTAATTTTCTTCTTCTCATCTAAACTCAGAAATATCAGAACCTTGATTCTTGGCATACGAATAAGCACTTTATAAATGTATTTCTGTAACCTGAAAAATGTAAATGAATAAATAATAGAATAATTTTAACTGCTAATACAGAAATGTAATGACTCAGTCATTTATAAAGTTTGCCAAAATCCAACTATTACAAATGAAGAAAATAAAGCATAGACATTTAGGTAATTGCAATTTGCTATTAGAAAAGGTATGATGTTTTATGTTTAGTACATTCTACTCAATTTTACAATGTGAGTTCACACTTATTTCAGATTTAGCTAGCTTTGAAAGAGTTGTCTGACTTAATATTTCTATTATTGATAGATATATGTGATATCATTAGCCATAATTCAGTAAATATTTCATTCTCTTAAAGTTTATCATTGATAATATACATTTTGATTTTTCAGTTCATAAAATTTCATTAACTCTCATTTGAAAATAGCAGCAATAACAAAAAAACTCATGCAATTGGCATAAGACAATTGACATCAAATAATTGAAATTGTAATGGCTATTTTGTTGGTTATACTCTCTCTAGGAACAGAGCAAATAAAACTCATTTATTTGAAGTGATTTATTCTAATAACTTTAAAAGAATAAAGTAGTAATCATGTTAATTATAATAGATATTCTAATGGGATGGCTATTTACTCCATGGAATATTTTAATTAGAGTGGGATTATTCAATAGGAGTTACAGGAATAATAGGTAAAATTGTATTTGGAAATTTAGTTGTTTTAATCATCATACTGCTCTCTTAAGAAATTGTTATTTCAGAGATTCCAGGCCGGGCGCGGTGGCTCAAGCCTGTAATCCCAGCACTTTGGGAGGCCGAGACGGGCGGTTCACGAGGTCAGGAGATCGAGACCATCCTGGCTAACACGGTGAAACCCCGTCTCTACTAAAAAATACAAAAAACTAGCCGGGCGACGTGGCGGGCGCCTGTAGTCCCAGCTACTTGGGAGGCTGAGGCAGGAGAATGGCGTAAACCCAGGAGGCGGAGCTTGCAGTGAGCTGAGATCCGGCCACTGCACTCCAGCCTGGGCAGCAGAGCGAGACTCCGTCTCAAAAAAAAAAAAAGATTCCAACATTCAACCCTTTTAATACTATTCTCTTGATACTGTTATAATTTTATTTCCTTCTCAATAGTTTCTCTTTAAGAACATTTCAAATAAGTTATTAGTATAAATGTAATACTGCCAGCATTCTTATTTTTCTCCATCTGACTTCCGTGTGTGTGTTTATGTGTGCAGACACTTGCATTGCCTTCAAGTTTATCTTTTAAGCTATATTTACATTTATGATGAGACTAGAGGAAGCCTAGGAAGGTCCTTATACCTCTAGGTATTTAGACCAACACTTGTTTTTTGTGAATTTTTATTTTATTTCTACTTAGCTTTGCTTTTAAAGTTTAAAAAAAAAAAAATGTAAGTAACCATGCAGGTGTTACCACTTAGACATTCTAGTTAAGAAAAATACAGAATGTAAAGTGATGATAGCTAGGATATATAAGAAGTACTTTTGAGATGAGACAGAGTGGGGAATTAGGGCCAGAAAAGTGTAAGGCTATAACGTTGGAATAAACAAGAGAAATGGAGGAAAGGCTGTTAGCAATTCAAGGGTAGAGAGGGATGCTGACAGTATGTATGAGGTGTGACTGTGCCTGAAGGCATAAAAATCACCACATTCTTGTAACTAGATTTGTTTGTGTGTGAGTGTAGAAAGGCAGAAAGTATGGAAGGGAGTAACTAGGTGTGCCTACAACATGAAAGGAAAGGGGGGTATTTTAGTAAAACTACAACTGTTGTTTTTTAAAGAAAAAGCTCACAAAGCTGTTTTCCTTCTTAAATGCATTTTCCTTTAAACAATTTAATAATGTTTTAATAACTACTGACTGACTATAACTCTTGACATGAGGAACTCACATGTCTTTGGTTCCATGTTAAGTAGAATGGCTGCATATGTCATTTAGAATTTTGGGCCGTTTTCTTTTTGTTGTTGCTTTTAGTTGCTTATAATAAATATTAATGCTTTTAGATAAACCTTTGTTCTATTTTCTACTTTGTTCTCAGCTCCTTACCTCTTAGCAGAATTTGGAGAAAATATTTAAAATATTTTCTCTCTTTTCAAATCCTGGCTCTGTTTTCTTTCTTCATCTAGTTTGAGTAAGACTCAAGATTATATAGGTCATCAGTCAATTGTGTAGACTTTTAAAAATTATTTACATACTTTTCATTAATTACTTTACCTAACATATAAATGTTAGTATGCTATAGGAACTCTTGTAGGGCACTGTAGAATAAAGCCTGGGTAAAGGAATTACAATTTTATAAAACAACATTTACATGTTGAACTTAATTTAGATACCATTTGAAACGTGTTGGATCAAGATTTACATGTTTCAGAAGCACATGACTCTGTTTGTCTCTTGTTCTCTTTTATGAACAGAATTATGCTAGTAATGGGCCAGGAAACTCAAACTTTACTTCGTAGTACCATACATGTTTTTGAAAATACTATTTAAGGTTCTAATATGTATTTGAAATTTATGGCTATTTACTTTTAGAAATCCTTCCATGTACTTTTGTCTCTGTGGTTCGTCAAGAGAGCAGAATATTTTTTACCAGCATTATTTCCACTGTACTGCAGCTGGAACATGATATTTGTTTCTTGTTTTGTTGCTGATATGGCATATTTTGAATATTAAGTAAATAGACTTTTCAAAAGATCTAATTAAATCATTACTCTTGGCCAGACATTTTCAGACATTCACTAGTATTATGAATTCACCACATCAGCTGATTTTGAATATGAAAAAGATTGTTTTTTATCAACACAGTCTGGTGTGTTTACCTCTTTTCAGAAAAATTATTACAATTTTAAGAATATTATTATTTATTACAGCCCTTTTGTAGACAGGGCATTTCTAAATATCAAACCATTTTTGTAATAGCATTAAATAGGTTTTTGTTTCTTTGCTTTACCTTAATTTCCAAGTACTTACTATTTTCATGGGTCAGAATTGAGTGTAGCTACTTCCATACCTCACCCACTTTACTAAAATAATGGAATTCTTCGTGAAACAGAAAAAATAGTACAGAGTGTGGTCAGATTAGAAGTCTCACATTCTTATGGAATGTTTTTGTTAAACCACAAAATTACAATGAATATGTTAGATATTCAATGTACACCTGAATATACAAGGTAAATGTGGGTAATGTCTCAGACTCAGCTGTCCATTATTAAATTTAAATGTGCTTTGAGGCATTCATTTTACTAAATGTTAAGACTGGCCTGAAGAATGCAGTACAAACTAACACTAAATATAGAGGGAATATTTTTGCTTTAGACTGTTAGATATCATCTCCTTGAATGGCGTGAACCCAGGAGGCGGCGCTTGCATTGAGCCAAGATCGCGCCACTGCCCTCCAGTCTGGGCGATAGAGCGAGATCAAAAAAAAAAAAAAAAAAGGAAAAAAGAAATCATCTCCTTATATGTTCGATCATGAAGGAAAAAATGTATGTAAGCTATGATGGAAAAAAGATGTATGGAATCTGTGGATGCCATAATGCCCCAGTGTGTCAGCTTTACATGCCTATACGCTCCAAACTTACCTTCTTCCTAATATTCTCCCTGAGAGCTCTGAGTCTTAATATTTTAATAAATACATTCTTAGAGGTTAATTACAATAAATGGTATATTTGTTTTAGGTAAGTATATTAAATTAAAGAGTCATTTTTGGAGTCAACAATTCCAGCACTACTTATACCTCAGTGTCAAGGTCAATAATAACATATAATAGGAAATCCAATACCATAGTTTCCCATGGATATATAGCAACTCTAGTTATATTTTGATTCCAATTATTCATTTGCAGAAGTCTAAGTCATCAAATACATTTAAGCCATCATGTTTCTCTTAAAAGAAAATAGTAAGAATAAGAATAAAATAACAACTATCCTTATCCTGTGCTTACTATTTGTCAAGGTTGGTTCCAGGTTTTTAAAATATATATTAACTAAATTAACCTCTAAAACAATCCTTTTCGGCAGGTAATATTATCATCCCAGTGTACAGATGAGGAAACATGAGCTTGGAGAGGTTAAGTATGTGGTCCAATGCCACATGACTAATAAATGGAGCACAGATTCAACCCCAAAAGTATGGCCCCAGAGCGTCCTATCTCAATCAGCACAGGGTATATTTAACTCAATATTTTGATTGTAATATACAGAATTAAGAAATATCTCTCTTCCTTCTTCCTCTGCTGATCCTTGCTTCTCTTATTTCTTCCTATTCCTTCACCATCCTTATTCAGTCCTAATAAGGGTGTTCCTATCTCTATCTCTTCTAATTTAATTTCTGAACAACTCTTGTGGATCCAACTGACACCCACATAAAATAACCTTCAGATATTTTTCTTAAACCTCATTCCAAAATCTCTAATTGCCAGATAACCATTTCTATGAAGCTATCCTTTAATCCCTAAATACACCACAAATAAAATTTAACTTCATATTTATCCTGCATCAAAGCACGTCCTATTCTTGAAATGTCCTCAGTTAAGAGTACTCTCTTGTTTCCCAGCCAAAGTAACTTGAAATTTAAAAAGATTTTTTTTTCTTTTTTGTTTTTACTTTGAATATGGGGTTGTTAAAAAAGTGAGAATATATATGGAAATGTTGAGCAAATGAGAGAGCTATTAGTATTATTTCTATTTTCAATAATCTGTCAAATTTTACTAATTTGTCCCATGTATTATGCTGGGTTAATCATGATTCAGAGTAAGTTCTGGAGCGAGATGGCCAGGATTCCAGTCCCTTAATTTCTTTTAAAATGGGCATTCTAATAGTACTTACCTTGGTAGTTTGCCTTTAACAATTAAATTGATTAGTGCCCTGGAATTGATGTGTTCAAAGTGGCATTTAGCAGCTAGCAAACACTATGAATATTGTATTTTTCTCTCTGCCATCTCTTTAGTTCAGAATTTTGAGAGTCACGGCTCAAAGACCTGAGAGTACACAAGAAGGCACCCCTGTTTTCATTTTACAGAACAGGGACTTTCATTTTACAGAACAGTTTCACCAACTTGGGGGAAGTGAAGCCTCAATCTCTTGGGCCCAAACTGTATTCACACTCTGCCTTCTCTGGCCTCTCCCTGCACTAGTCCATACTGCAATATCAATATCCTTAAAAGATTGCTTCCAATTAAAACAGTATTGGGATTCCTTGGCTGTAGAATTGAGGCAAAGTTGTGTTACATTTGGGGTTCTCAAAAATATACCGATACTCTCACATTTTAACTTGACTTTCTTCTTTTGTTCTACATTAAAATTGTCCACTCTAACACACTGTTCAACAGTGAGTAAGCCAAGCACATGAATAGTGAAAGACTGTAAAATATTATATTCATTTGATATGCTTTTATTTTCATTTTATTGTGATAAGAACATTAATACGAGATCTGCCCTTTTAAAAGATTTCTAAATGTACAATACAGTGTTGTTAACTATAGGCACAATGTTGTACAGTAGATGTAGACATTATTCTTCTTGCATAAGTGAAGATGTATATCCATGGTTTATAAACTCCTGATTTCTTCCTACTGTCTGCCCTGGGAAACCACCATTCTACTCCTTGCTTCTATGTGTTTGACTATTTTAGATACTTCATATATGTAAATATATATAATGCAGTATTTGTTCTTCTGTGACTATCTAGTATAATATCCTTAAGGCTCATTCATGTAGTCACATATGGCAGGATTTCCTTCTTTTTTGAACTGAATAATATTCCCTTTTTTGTATATACAGGTTGAGTATTTGTTATCTGAAATACTTGGGACCAGAAGTGTCTCAAATTCCTTTTTTTTTTATTTTGGAAGTTGCATTATACATGCTGATTTAGCATCCCTAATCTGAAATGTAAAATCTGAAATGTTCCAACAAGCATTTCCTTTGAACATCATATTGGCACTTGGAAATGTTTGGAATTTGGGCATTTGGATTTGCTATTTGTTATTTTTTTGAGGACCTCCATACTGTTTTCCACAACAGCTGCATCATTTTGCATTCCCACCAATAGTGTACAAGGATTCCAATTTCTCCACATCTTCACCAACACTTGTTTTGGTTTATTTGTTATGATAGCAATTCCAGTAGGTGCGAGGTGATTTCTCATTGTGGTTTTGATTTGCATTTCCCTGATGATTAGTGACATTGAGTATTTTTTCATATACTCATTGGCAATTTTTAAGTATTCATTAAAGAAACATCTATATAAGATCATAGCCATTTTTTGATTGGATTACCAAACTTATAGCTATTATGTTGTAGGACTTATTTATATATTTTGAAAATTGATCTTTTTTCAGATATACAATTTGCAAATATTTTCTCACATCTCATAGATTGCCTTTTCATTTTCTTGACTGTTTACTGTAGAGAAACTTTAGTTTGATATACTTTCACTTGTCTGCTTTTGCTTATGTTGCTTGTTTTGGGGGTCCATATGTGAAATAATTGCCCAGGCTTCTTCTAGGAGTTCTATGGTTTCAGGTCTTAATTTTAAGTCTTTAATCCATTTTGAATTGATATTTGTGTATAATGCACATTTTCGTTCTTTTGCATATGGATATCCAGTTTTCCCAGCACCACTTGTTGAAGTGACTATCCTTTCCCCATTATATATCCTTGGCACCCTTATGGAATATCAATTAACTATCATACATGGATATATTTGTAGACTTTCTATTCTGTTCTGTTTGTCTATATGTGTGTCTCTATGCCAGTGCCATAATTTATTCATTACTGTAACTTTGTAGTATATTTAAAAATCAGGAAGCACGATACCTCTAACTCTGTTTATCTTTCTCAAGATTGTTTTGACTATTCAGGTTCGTTTGTGGTTTCATATGAATTTTCTAATTGCTTTAACTATTTCTATTAAAAATGCCATTAGGATTTTGATATAATTTGCATTGAATTTGTAAGTTACATAGATAACATGGACATTTTAACATATTAAGTCTTCCAATGCATGAACTTGGGATGTCTTTCCATTTGTTTATGTCTGTGTTGATTTATTTCAGCAATGTTTTGTAATTTGGGGCATACAAAGCTTTTACCACCTTAGTTAAGTTTATCTCTCATTACCTGTTTAAGTCTTATAATATCATATCAACTTAAAGACAAAAAACCTTATTTTGTCAAATACGTGTTCAAAAGAAAATATAAGGAGCAATGCTTTTCTACTTTCAATAGCTCAGATGCTTGGTCTCTTTTTTTAGGGTGCAAATGCTCTCGTCACATACACTATCATTAGT
Organism: Colobus angolensis palliatus; assembly: GCF_000951035.1. Classification (NCBI taxonomy): domain Eukaryota; kingdom Metazoa; phylum Chordata; class Mammalia; order Primates; family Cercopithecidae; genus Colobus; species Colobus angolensis. The sequence continues at coordinate 4,125,335 of NW_012116044.1, forward strand.
GGAGCTGATGATAGTTTTCGCATTGACCCAGAATCCGGAGATCTGATAGCAACCAGGAGGTTGGACAGGGAACGCCGTTCCAAATATTCATTGCTAGTTCGTGCTGATGATGGTCTTCAGTCCTCGGACATGAGAATTAATATCACTGTCAGTGATGTGAATGACCATACACCCAAGTTTTCTAGACCTGTGTACTCTTTTGACATTCCAGAGGACACAATCCCTGGTAGGTGATGAGTCTCTTAAGTGTGTTTTGCAAGAATCACCATTGACTAAAATTACATACTATGTTTTGGCTGGTCTTAGTCAGTGATTAGTTTTTACCATATACTACTAGTTATAAAAATATATGTGCTGGATTTTTGGATCTTTTCATTAATGCTCTTTGGTAAAATTTCCAAGCAAATGGCTAGATTTTTTAGGATGGATGAAGTTAGCCATTTATGTGTCTGAAAGTATTTGTGACATGGTTTATTAATTTTCTGTCAACCACAGTTTTGGTACTCTTTCTGCTTTAAAAATGTCTAATGTGGCCGGGCGCGGTGGCTCAAGCCTGTAGTCCCAGCACTTTGGGAGGCCGAGACGGGCGGATCACAAGGTCGGGAGATTGAGACCATCCTGGCTAACACGATGAAACCTCGGCTCTACTAAAAAATACAAAAAACTAGCCGGGCGAGGTGGCGG
>NW_012116044.1:4126108-4145578 GCF_000951035.1 Colobus angolensis palliatus
AAAAAAAAAAAAAAAAAGTCTAATGTGATTTTGCTGCTATGTATAAAAAGAACAGCAAAAAAAGGTACATGAAAAACTGTGAATAGTGATTCTAACACTCACTAGCTGTGTGAACAAAGGCAAGTTAATTCATTTCTCTTAGTTTCAATTATTTATCCTGTAAATGGAAACAGTAATTCCTGTTAGAGTTAAGGTAAAGGATAATTTAGAAAGTATATTGAGTTTGCTAACACAGGGCTTGGGTATTAGCAAACACCCATTAAGTGTTATGAGAAACTGAATCTTTAATTATAATCTTGCTTCTTTGAACATATTATATTGTGATTTTTTTAGTCTGAGTACTCAATATCCATGTTTCTGGTGTGTGTGTGTGTGTGTATGCTTCATTCCCATTGTTGGAAATTTTTATGTAAAATTAAAATTTTATTCTGAATTACATTTGGAATGATTATTCGTGATAAGCCATACATTTTTGAAACTCCATTTGGCAAAGGAATTAAACATCTATAAAGGATTCCTTCTACCTGTAGTGTTTTCTTCACTCCCTGAGATACTTTGTGTGTGTCCTTTATGGAAATTCCACCACACTTATTTCTTGCCTTAGTTATTGCAATGACCACATGAGTTCTAGAGTGGTATCATCAGGGCATACGTCTATATATTTTTGGAATCCTCAGTTCCTAACACTAGCAATATGCTGACTTCAATGTTTGTTGAATTCTTCAGTATATTTATGGATAGTTACTGCTAGATGGAAATGTAACATCAGATGTATTAATAATTCCTCAGGAAATTTATGCTGAAACCTGAGGTCCACGGGATATCTGGTATGTCACATACTTTATTCAAATAGGGAAATGGTAAAATATAAATCTGCAGAATGTAATGTTCACTGTATTTTCATAGCAGTTCTCTAGTTAAGATATTTTACCGTACAAATACATTTTTTGGTCTCTTTCTATATATTCACTTAGTAATATTTCTTGCTTCCTTGATTTTATACTATTATTCTTTTGATAGGTTCTTTGGTAGCAGCCATTTTAGCCACAGATGATGACTCTGGTGTGAATGGAGAAATTACATATATTGTGAATGAAGATGATGAAGATGGCATCTTTTTCCTGAATCCCATTACTGGGGTCTTTAATTTGACTCGAGTATTAGATTATGAAGTACAGCAATATTATATCCTCACTGTTCGAGCAGAAGACGGTGGGGGACAATTTACTACCATCAGAGTTTATTTCAATATTCTAGATGTAAATGATAATCCACCTATTTTCAGCTTGAATTCATACAGCACATCTTTAATGGAGAATCTACCTGTAGGATCTACTGTTCTTGTGTTTAATGTTACTGATGCAGATGATGGTATGTATTTTATTTAATATAATTTTAAAAATAGTTGTAAACTGTCATCAGATTTATATTACACTTATTTATTGTGTTGAGCCGTCATAAAAATGCATTTTGTGAATATAGTTCCAAAGTTGATGATTAGAATTATAACTGAACTATAGAGGATTTTAAAAATTAAGTACTTTATCAGTTAAATTATTATTTATAAAAAAAAGTGCCTTTTATTGTTTTATAAATTTCATCTTATTTTTCCCCCTAAATGTAGGGTAGTGTTTCAGTTTAGTAATGTAGAAGTCATAAGGCCACTTTTTTTTGAAGATTTTTATTAGATAAATAAAAATATTTAAGTTTACATATATTATTTTAACTTGAAAAATGAAACCAAAGACTTAAATAAAAATGCTTGCGAATGCAAAATCTAGTTTCATATTTTTGACTGACAAATAGCTAACAATTTTTTTTTTTTTTTTTTCTTGAGACGGAGTTTTGCTCTTGTTGCCCAGGCTGGAGTGCAATGATGCAATATCAGCTCACCGCAACCTCCACCTTCCAGGTTCAAGCGATTCTCCTGCCTCAGCCTCCCAAGTAGCTAGGATTACAGGCATGCACCACCACGCCTGGCAAAGTTTGTATTTTTAGTAGAGACGGGGTTTCTCCAGTTTGGTCAGGCTGATCTCGAACTCCTGACCTCAGGTGACCCACCTCTCTCAGCCTCCCAAAATACTGGAATTACAGGCATAAGCTACTGCACCCAGCCCAGCTAATAATATTTTAACCAGGTTTCATTTTAACACAGACAGTCTCAGATCTGTTTAATTTATGCTAAATGATCAAGTTAAAATTTTGCATTAAATTTATACTTTGCATATGTTTGATTTGTGTTTATTGCAAAAGCAATTGGCAAACTTTATTTTAATAGCTGACTCCTTTGGCCTTTCTTCTAACACCTGTTTTGTAAGTACACACATTATATAATACAGCATTAGAGAAAACATTGTATGGATTAGCAATCTTTAACTGAATTGTCTGGAAAATTAGTACTGTGTTTTCCCTTACATTGGATGCAACTAAATTGTCTTGTCAATATATAAAACACGGGACAGTACTTTGAAGAGGAAATAGGTCTCTAGTGACAGGCATATCTATCTCAATTTAGAATTTCCTTATTCTTTTGACTTGGATGATTTGTGAAATCTCAAAATACTATTCTATTTTAACATTCTATTCTATACTTAGTTTCCTTTTCATAGTGTCTATAAATGGCACTTGGAACGATATGAGAAGCAAAAAGCACAGTATTTTATATATGTTTCAATAAGTAAAATGGGAAACCCTTTCTTTAGAATTCATTGAGTAAGAGCATTTTGAAGTTTCCTCCTCTAGTTCAAGTGCAGTTAAAATTAAACACAAAGATATATCTAAAATAGATACAGCTGTAATGCTAGTACTAATACTATTACTACTACTATTGCTAGTAACAGTACTTTAATGTTAACGATGTTGATAATAATCTCAATGACCAACATCTGTGAAGCGTTTTGCATGTACTCAGTCCTGGCCTAAGAACACTGCACACACTGTTTCATGTACCTCATGCCAGGTCTGTGAATTCCCTCCAATTAGACATCTATATATAATTGAGGTTAATCTCTGTTTTGGAGATTGACTTCTCTGTTAGTAGTTAGTTTACCTATTCCGTAGATAAGAATCTTTTCAAAGCCTATCATATATTCTTAAGTTGTTTGTCCTGTGACTGTGCTCAACTTTTCTATAGTGAAGAATTTTCTACCATGTTTCTTTGTGATTTATTAGTTATATATTAGAGACAACCCATTGTTTCATAGAATTGTATGATTTCCTGGAATAAGTTTTATTTTAATCATATCATAACTTAAAATATAGGGAAACTGGGAAGATACCAAAAATTTAAAAATAAAAAGAAAAGAACTTTGCTTGTCAAAAGCCTGCTGGAATATTCCATGCACATGTAAGCACAGAAATCCATTGACCATTGGCTCTAAGTCAGTTTTTGTGATATTTTTCCTTAATTGTATTGAGTAAAAGTTTCAAGCAATATTTATTCATTGTTTTAGTTTGAATAATTTTATCAGTGTAATTTCCTGCACCTTGACCTAAAATATACTACACAATTCCTATTCTTTCTGAATTTCAAGGACAGTGATAAGGCTGTACAAGGGTAAGCTTGTTTGTAAAATTTTCCAGCTCAGTTACACAAAAGGGTGTCAAATATTTCACAGACAATATTAGTCAGACATTTTTTAAAATAACAAATTAACAAATAAATCTCAATCTCTGATCAGAAGGTTCCAGTGAGGCAATACTGTCATCTTTTTAGATGAAGACATTTTATATGAAAATAAATATCACAAACTGTTATCTTTCTATAGATTCAGAGTTTAAAATTTAGCTTACATGATGATTTCATAAAAATAAATCAGATCTTTTACTGTTTTCACAAGAAGGGTAATACCTCTGTTAACATCAAGACTACTATGCATATGGTATTACATTGAGGAAAACTATTTAAATTGGAGCATCACGGAAATATTCTGGCTTTGATGGTTATTTTATTATCCTATAAATTCTTTATACTTTAAATATTGGGAAGTCATATTAAAATGTTTTGCTACTAATACAATTGGAACTTTTGCTGAATAAATGTAGCTATATAGTATTGGTGTACAATACACACCATTGAGATTCATATATTCCAGTGATCCGATGACCTTGTTGAAACTGCTTTATAAAGATGGATGTTATTCAAAATACTTCTTTGTGTTGCAGCTGTGTGAAAAGTTGATAAATATTAGTTCTTTATAGAAATTAGAAGATGGCATTTATAGATTGTGAGTAAATGTACACATTTTATAGCATGAAACTATACACCTATACTTTTAAAATATATTTTAGTATTTATATGTATTTTTATATATTTATAATATATATTTTATGTGCTGTGCTTCTTAGAACTAAATTATTCATGAGACTGAAATACAGTATATAGATATGTATGTATCTATATATAGTGTGTGTATGTGTATGTATATATGACAGAACCATAAAACCATACGTATGCAATAAAACTGCCAGGAAGAATCGTGTAACTAAATGACTTGGAGAACATTGAACACAAATGGTTCACAGTGGGCTGTTTGAAGTTTAAAGATCTGTTGGGCCATTAAAGCCCACTAAATTTAAATTGAAACACTTATGGATAAAGTTTAGAATTCAAAACAATGTAAAAATAATAATATTAAAATAATGTGTTTAGTGTCTCATCATTCAGATATTTGTCACAAAAATAGATTAAAATGGTCTAAGCTTAGTATTTTTCAGTATATTTCAAATATTCAGGGAGAAGTTTGAGTTTTTCTATGTCTGCATGTATTTTCTAGATGAGATGTGTATGGCCAAATTCACTTTTTAGACTTGTCAGAAACGAAAAGTTATCTTCATTACAGTAAAGTAAATGTAGACAGATTCCATGACCTGTAATTGCAGCAATTAATTTTCAGTTCCTGAGATAAGAGCTACTTCTTCTATAAAATGGCAATATTTTATGTAAAAAATTGTTATATTTTTTAGTTTCATCAATAATAATTATCTTCAGTTTATATTTGATGTTGTTAGTTAATATATTTGTCATTATGTATTTGAACATAAAAGCAAATTTTTCTTTTGTTATACTTTTAGTTAGTTAAAATTTATTACTTCGCTTACCCATTCATCTACCAAACTTTTTGCATTTATAAAAGAGGCTGTTCTGCTGTTTACAGCAAGGCTATAAAATTTTGGGATCACATTCTCTTTTTGCCTCTGCAATTTAGCTGTTTACTCAAGGAAAAAGCATACATGATGGACTAAGGATGTTCAGATACTTGATTTAATTGTTCCCATTCCTGTTGGTTTGTGTAGAAATGTTAGGCCATGTAAAATGTCAGTATTTTTAATGTATTTTGATCTTAGATATGAAAGATTTTATATGCTTCTCTAGAATTAAATTCTGTGTCTCTGCTTGTTGGTATTTATTTTCATTCAGGTGTTTTCATAGCTGCATTTCTCAATAATAATCGTGTCCCCAAAAGAATAGGGATTCAATATTTACTGATGAACTTTTTCACAGGAAATGCAGAAAATTTTCTTAAAAAGTAATTAAAAGTAATTATGTATGTAGACATTAATAGAAACACACATATATGCATAATTAAAAATAAATTTTGTATGTGTGTATATATGGATACTGAATATATATATGTTATAATGTTTGAGTAAATATATACACACACAATATAATGTATATATGTATATTTATGTTGTAATGAAAGTCCTAAAAGCTCTCTCTCTCTCTCTATATATATATGAAGGTAATGGAAATTTTTATCCTGTGAAGCCTGTGGAAGTTTAAGACAAGGGTTGAAATAGGCTGTTAACCTTGTTGTAGTCAGATTCTACAATTCTGTTTCTTTCCTGTGGATGAATTGACCTCTGACACCTATTAGCTTTATTTATTCATATTTTTCCTGATTTTCAGACTCCTAAGTATTCTGAACTTTATAACCTCTTCTTTGTTCACTTGTGAGTAGTCTTAAGATTAAAAGCCACAACTCATAATGAGGGGGAAAAATAAACTACCTTTTCAATGATTTACTCATTATTTATCCTAGAAATTTTTATTAATAAGTCATTGCCTGAAAGTTATATTCATCAATATTTTCCTATGTTTCAAATTAGGCGAAGGCTATTAGAGACAGTAAAGTCACAGAATACGAGTAACTGAGGTGTTTTTGAAAACAATGAGTTCTACATAGTAGAAAAAAATCTCATACTCAGGTTAAATTTAACTTCTTAAAGAACTTGATGAAGTTCAAAAAAAGGCAAAAGTTAACTGAAGTATTCATAGAATAATGAGAAAGAATTGTTTTCAAGAAAAGAGTGAAAGGGTGATTAAATTGTTCTAGACGACTTTTGCCAAAAATGAACATCACTTCTCATAGGCAGAATTCAGAAACCTAGATAGTTGAAATTAACATTAGAAATATAGAAGATAATTGTAAGTAATTCAGGTTAGTCAGTAGATATTTGCTAGTCCCAGAATATACATCTTTAGTAAAGATAGATTATCTACATGTACAGTATGTTTTTATCATAATATCCTATAATTTTTCCAATGTCATTAGGATAAGATACAAAAATGCACATGTCATTATAGTCCAGAGAAGAAAACACCACTCAGGCAGAAACTGACTTCTTTCTGTTTTCACTGCTTATTTGTTATTTACCTTTAGTTACTGAAACAATAAGATGATGTATATGCTCCACATCATTTTTGTTATAAGAATCTCTGCATTCGTTTTCTGAAATGAGGATTTAGAAACCATTTTTAAACTAAAATATGACACATGATCCTAAGAAAAATCAACAGTATCTAAATACAGTCCAATAATATCATGAACATTTATATTTGGAAAGCTTTATGTATAATTTTACTGCTAACAATTTCTTTAAAAATACTTTTTTGAAACATTAAATGTGTTTAATAAAATTTGAAAGATAACTATTATCTCAAAGGTCATTACTTAGCTAGATGCTTAATAGGAATTAATAAGTATTTACTGATTTTGACACGAAATATAAAAGTACACTTACAGCATTCATGACTAATGCCATACAACAGAAAATTTTATTACCCTTTCTTGAAAATTGGTTCAGCCTCCCTAAATTACTGAAGTTACAAATGTTTGGCTAATAGTATAATGTGTGGCACTGTTAGTGTTGGACAATCAAGAATTATGTGATAGAAACAAGGAAATATACAGAAAACTATCTGCTCTCTGGAATATTTTTCTCCTCTTTACTTTTGTAATTTAACATGTCAACACCCTAGTAAATAGCAAGCAGTATATAGATCATTTGCTCACAGGATTTCCTAAAGTGTGTTTGGGTGCATGGTATATCAAACATGCCAAATTACTTGCCAAAAGTTTTGCCGTAGCTTGTTCTGCAATCAGCATATGTTTAAGATATTTTTTTTTCTTCCCTTTAATTTCAGGCATCAACTCTCAATTGGCTTATAGCATTGCTTCAGGTGATAGTCTTGGGCAGTTTACTGTTGACAAGAATGGTGTACTCAAAGTCCTAAAAGCTTTGGATCGGGAAAGTCAGTCCTTCTACAACTTGGTTGTTCAGGTGCATGACCTGCCACAGATTCCAGCCTCCAGATTCACAAGCACTGCTCAAGTCTCCATTATTTTGTTGGATGTAAATGATAACCCACCAACATTTCTTTCCCCTAAATTGACATACATTCCAGAAAATACACCTATTGATACTGTTGTTTTCAAAGCTCAAGCATCTGACCCAGATAGTGGCCCAAACAGCTATATTGAGTACACTCTGCTGAACCCTTTGGGAAACAAGTTCAGTATTGGGACCATTGATGGTGAAGTGAGGCTCACTGGAGAACTGGACAGAGAAGAGGTTTCTAATTATACTCTAACAGTGGTGGCTACAGACAAAGGTCAACCATCTCTCTCTTCATCTACAGAGGTTATAGTTATGGTACTTGACATCAATGATAACAACCCCATCTTTGCACAAGCTTTGTATAAAGTGGAGGTTAATGAAAACACACTTACTGGAACAGATATAATACAAGTGTTTGCAGCAGATGGAGATGAAGGCACAAATGGACAGGTTCGCTATGGCATTGTTAATGGTAATACCAATCAGGAATTTCGGATAGACTCTGTCACAGGTGCCATCACTGTCGCTAAACCTTTGGATAGAGAAAAGACCCCTACCTACCATTTAACTGTTCAGGCAGCAGATCGAGGCAGCACACCGAGAACTGATACCTCCATGGTCAGCATTGTTCTACTGGATATTAATGACTTTGTTCCTGTATTTGAGCTATCTCCGTATTCTGTAAATGTCCCTGAGAATTTACAGACACTACCCAGAACAATTCTTCAGGTCAGTATATTTAAATAAAGCAAGTGTTGTCTTAATTATAAGACATCTATTTGAAAACTTTCCCTCTTCTACAGTGTTTATGCTTCCCCTCTTCTCTCCTCATTCTCAACCAGAAATGCTCAATTGCAGATATAGCAAATTTTGAAAAGGAAAGGTTTAAAAACATCATACCTAACAACCTCTTAATTTCCTCATCGATGAAACTGTTGTGTTTTACTAGCTTTCTTTTGTGGATACTCATGTTTCACACATTTATGTATTTGCGTTTTTGAATTTTGTTCCACAAGGATAATATCAGCACATAGTAAAAAATAAAATGATGGAAGTGTTTGAAAAATTTGTTACAAATATTGCTCTACTCTTTTCCTTCATATATTTAACTACCTAGGTGAAACTGTTCTTAAAATTTTTTATGACGCCTTCCAAAAATGCTGTGCATTAGCTTGATGGATATTTTTACACAAATAGACTCGGATGATACATACTATAGTGTGCCATTTTTATTTTTTACTTGAAAATCTAAAAATATATCTTCGGAATCTCTTAACATGGTTTTACCTCGTTTTTTTTTTTAGTGCAGGCATTTTATTTCATGAGATGCATTGTTTGTTTTACTCACATCATGATATGTACTATTCTCTAGGTGGTAGCAAGAGATGATGATCAAGGATCTAACAGCAAACTCTCATATGTTCTGTATGGTGGTAATGAAGACAACGCTTTTACTCTCTCAGCCAGTGGAGAACTTGGAGTAACACAGAGTCTGGATAGGGAAACAAAAGAGCAGTTTATCTTAATGATTACAGCTATAGATGGAGGTAAGTCCATTACGACCTTGTTCATCTGTAAATAATTTCTAGGCCAGGCACGGTGGCTCACGCCTGTAACCCCAGCACTTTGGGAGGCCGAGGTGAATGGATTACCTGAGGTCAGGAGTTCAAGACCAGCCTGACCAACATGGTGAAACCCCATCACTACTAAAAGTACAAACATTAGCTGAACATGGTGGTGTATGCCTGTAATCCCAGTTACTCAGGAGACTGAGGCAGGAGAATCACTTGAACCCAGGAGGCGGATGTTGCAGTGAGCCGAGATCGTGCCACTGTTCTCCAGCCTGGGCAACAAGAACGAAACTTGTCCCAAAATAAATAAATTAATTAAATAATAATAATTTCTTCATAGTATGAGTATGAAGTATTTTCTGTTTGCCATTAAATGAAATATTTGTTCACTTTTACTAATGCTCGAAATTCTGATTGCCTCTATATTATTGATGGCACATAATTCACTTTATGACATTTATATATAAGTGGCAAGGGCTAAAGGTCATCACCACCTAAGCCCTATTCCCATAAAACAGAATGAATTCTTGCCCTATAAGCCGATTGAGTACCTCTGGATATCACCTTAGCTCTACTTCCTGAGCCAGGAGTCATTTAAAGTACTTTAGCTTTGGAAACATTTAGATGGTTCCAACCACTTCTCTTCTGATAGACATGGGTGAGTCAGTCTGTTAGGAGGAGCTTTCACTAGAAGGTGGCTCAGTGTTCAGTGAAGCATTGATCTAAATGTGCAGGCTGCTCAAGAACCAAGTCCTGGTTCCAGGGAGCCAAACTACAAGTTCCTGATGCCATCAGCCTGGAAAATTGGGATCGGGGGAAACCAGGACTTGGAATTATTAGTATAAGGATAAGTAACAGAAGTCTAACCCTAATTTCTATTAAATAAGAAATATGCAGATCAGATGTGTGAAGATTCTGCCCAATAGAGTAATGGAGGATCCTAAGTTATGGAGGGTGAGCAATCAGATTATCAGTAACATTAGGATATGTGGAAGCCTGTCACTCAAAGCTTTAAAAATGATGCTGAAGACCATGATGGGAGGAACAAATGAGTTTCAGTGACATTAGTATCCCAAGTCATGGTGTTTCGGCAGCTCTAAAAATGAAAGCATTAATTAAACCTTGTTTCAAAGCACAGCTCTCTATGAGCACTGTTTTTCAAGTTGCTCTGAAATAGACTGACATTTCTGAGGCCACTGGTGGATAAATACTCAATTAGATGTCTGAAGTTCACTTGTTATGTGTGATACAGAAAACAGAAGTTATAAGGAAAGTTGAACTGGGTGACCTTGAAATTAATTCCCTTGGATACTCTTGATATGAATAACCACTTTTTTCAGGAGAATGTGAGTTTTAGACATCCGGTTTTAGAATCTACAGTTTAATCTTATTTTCCAAGAATGAGATCTTTAACAGAGGATTTAAAATACATATTCACTGTTTTAATTCAAAAGTCAAACTCGTAAATGGCATGAGAAATTTCAGAAAAATATGGCAGCTAATAGATCCCAGATGCAATGTTTTTCTCGAATCTGTAGTGTTCTAAGGACATGGAAAATATCAAAGTATTTTTTTAAAAAATTTTGAGAGTTTAATTCTTTATCTCATAAGTCACCTTTCCTTTGCATTTTTTTTGAACTATTACCTTAGCCCAGAGATAGGTCAATTTCATCAGTATGGCACGGATTGCAGTGGCAGCTTTTTAATCATGCAAACCACTAAATCTTTCAGTGTGGGAGGGAGAAAACATTACCATTTAAACTATCATCATATTTTTATTTATTGACTGCATGGTTACAAAGTAGCACATCTGGAAACTCTAACTACTCTTGTCTACTACTCCAATAAGCTACAACCACACTATCATGTGTGTGGTGCTAAAAGTTACATTACTAAATTACAAAACCGGAAGAGAGTATAATAATTATATCTCATTTTTCCTGTAGATAAGTAAATTGCTAAACAGACTACAATTCCATTACTGATGATATGTTGCTTAGGTATAACTGAAAGTATGGATATTCAGCCTTCATTATGCATTACTTATTGTTATTTCTTCTAGAAAGATTTACTTTACCAAGTAGAAACTCATAGGAGGCTCACACATCCACCTGGCATAGTAATACAGGTACTGCTACATAGTTTAAAGGAGAATTTGCTCTAAAGCAGTAATGTCATTCCTATGGGTTAGGCATTCTATTCCTAAGTAGCCTTTCTTACAAGAGTTTGCCTTACTATTTTCTCATATGTGCAATAAATAAAATAATGTTTTAAATGGAGTAAGTAGCAGGACATTATCAGGGAAACTAGAAGAGTATACTTTAAAAAATGAATTCAGATAGAAATGGAAGTATATCCTAGAGTTAAATACATAGACTTTATAGTTAAATCCCAGTTCACATCCTACCTCTGACATTCCCAGCTATATGGCCTCCGACAACTTTCCTATTCCTTCATGTTTGTATCTATGATTGGAAATACGAATATCTATATGAAAGTTTGTTGATCAAATAGATAAAAAGAATTGCTTATTTTAGCTATTAATGTCAGTCAGCATGTTTGCTAGACATTTCAAGCTTAGTAAGGCCAAAGTAACACTTTTGACTTCTATTCACCTCCCTACCTTAAACAAATTGCTCTGTAGAGCATTTCACAATTGCTGAAGGGAAACCTTGTTATTATTCTTCTTTTCTCTTCCTCTGTACACCATATCCAACAAATTCATTAACAAGTAGACTCAGCTTCAAAAATGTCCAAAATTGTCCTGGATGTATCCACTTTTCTTTACCTCCGATACTACCTCCTTAGTCTAAGCTAGGGGTAGTATGATAGCTTGCTAACTGCCTATCTTTTCTCCTGCATGGTGCATTTTCCAACAGGCAACACATGAACATTTAAAACTATAAATTAGATCATCATACTCCATCTCTTGCGTAGAGACCCTGCAATGATTTCTAAGAATAAAATTTAAATGTCTTACCATTGACTACATGGGATTAAATAACCTGGTCTCTGTCAATTTAACTGAACCCCTCCACCACCACCAGCTGCCACCTTTATTTTGAGCCAGTGCCATGCACTGGCCCCAGCTCACCCTTTGTCTCCTCTCAGTTCTGCATTTAGTATCATCACCTTCTTAGATTGCAATTGGCCAATGTAGAAGTATTTACACCATGAAAATCAGTAAATGCTTTGAATCTAGTTGGCCTGTTTCTTGAAAGCAGTTGCTAAACGTTTACTGCATATTGCCAATGCCAACCAATCAATCAGACTTCCTTAACAATGCCAACCTTTCTGCCATGTTGGCCTTTTGCACTTGTAGTTCTCTCTGCCTGGAATTTTCTACTCTACATCCAGCTGTTTGGTTTGGTTTGGTGGAGGAGAGGGGCATTTATGTCATGGTCATTTTTTCATTATTTTAGATAAAATGTCAACTTCTCAGAGAGGACTTATCTGACCAGCAGTGTTATGTTTGCCGTTGCCCTCTCCCCAGTGTCACTCTATCAACTTACCTATTTGTGATTTCTTAACACAAATTCCTATCTAAAATTGTATTCTTCTACATAAAATATATGAGTATATAGAGTTTGTTTACCTTATCCATCTCTATCAGATTTCCAGAGAAAGTGAACTTCCTAAGTCTTATTCAAAATGGGATTCTCAGAAACACTTAGAAAAGGACCTGCAACATAATAGGTGCTTAATAAATATTTGTTGAATGATTAAGTTATATTTGTTGAATAATGATAGTTATCATTTGAAAGACAAACTATTATTTTAATATGTAACTGTTATTTATATTTATTTAACATACTCATATTTAGTTTATTGTTATATATTCATTGTTTGCAGATTTTTTAAAAGAATCTTCCAAAATAAAAAAGTGCAAATCATTTTTAACTCATGGCTGAAATTCCAGAAGTTTTTGCTAGGTTGGCTGTGGTCATTCAAATTGATCTCTGTTTTGAAAATCAGCACAAGTGTTTAAGGCTTTGTGGTGTTTAGTGTGATGTGACAAATTGCAGTCATATGTAAGGACCCAGTGAAGCATTTTGTGGGTTTAATTCAGTTTCAAGTGCTTAAAATACTGCTTGAGCTATATTCTCATGACTTTCCCCTGAACCTTCTGGCTCTGATTCAATTCTGTTATCTATTAGATGTTTCTAGACAGGTCTTATTGCTACTCTCTGCTTTACTATCCACTTTTTCTTAGTCTGGCTCGTAAGATTTAATTCAAAACCTGCATGAGCAGGAACTACATGCTTTTGAATAGTTTTTGTTCTTTTTGTTTGTTTGTTTTGGAGACGGAGTCTCGCTCTGTTGCCCAGGCTGATGTGTAGTGGCGTGATCTTGGCTCACTGCAACCTCCACCTCCTGGATTCAAGCAATTCTCCTGCCTCAGCCTCCCAAGTAACTGGGACACACCGCCATGCTTGGCTAATTTTTTTGTATTTTAGTAGAGACAGGGTTTCACCATGTTGCCCAGGCTGGTCTCGAACTCCTTAGCACAGGCAATCCACCCTCCTTGTCCTCCTAAAGTGCTAGGCGTGAGCCACTGCGCCTGGCCTGAATAGTTTTATCATTCAACAACTCTTTTGTATCTGGGCTTCCCAAAGCAAACAATTGTGAATCTTTCATATCTCCCGAATATCTAAGCACCCTCTAAGCACAAGTGGCAGTTAGTTTCACATAGCTTAAATGTAAGGGCCCATTATTTCACATCAACTTAATATGAAAAATTTGCTTGTTTTAAATTTTATTATGGAAATTTTGGTGTTCACCTAAATTATTCCAACAGATGTATGTTTATTCAAGTAATTTGTCCAGACCTTTTAGAATTTTTTTAACTCAAGATGAGATTATGCCCTCAAAAATAAATTTAAATGCTGTGAGGCATTAATATCTGCCACTACTCTTTCAGGGAACTGAATTAGTGTGCAAGAAAGCAGTAAAACAAACTGATATGACAGTTTTGGGGTGCTACAGTTGTATTCAGTGTATATTTTGGAAGAGTTTTTAAACAAAGCTACATATGAAACAATTCTAAGTTAGAGAAATCTGACATTAAGTGATGATTTTTTTGGCCAGGAGGTTTCTTGGAGATGAGCCAGTCCACTTCCTTTATTTTCCAGATAAGAAAATTGAAGCCTGGGTTAGATAAGCAGTGTGCTAGAACTTGCAGACCCAGGTAGTGGCAAAGTCAAGTATAATATTTAGAATTTCTGGCTTGCAACTAAATTCTTGCTCATCCGTATCATATGTATTAAATATTTTTAAGGAAATCAGGATATTCCTTAAAACATATTCTAACTCTCTCTATGACACAAACTTATAAAAATGCAATTTTAAGCATCTTTTTTTATACTTTATTCATTTCACTTTAATAAATGAAACATTCAACTGCTATTTTTCTTTCCCTAAATAAATAAAAGTTTGAAATCATTTTTAAGTGAAGCCAAATTAAGTGGAATCAGTAATTTTAATTATTGGTATTTTGAAAATAAGCTTAAATTTAGACATTGTTTAAATTTAATAGTTAAATAAAGAAGATAGAAAGAATTTGTTAGGCATTATGCCTAGAAGATGATAATATTGGTAATTATCACTGCCAATTATCATTTTGCATTAATTAAAATCAAACTATGATGCTAATTTAATGCATTTTATAAATAAGTTCTTATTACAGTTAACGGTATGATTTGCCTGTGTCCCCACCAAATCTCATCTTGAATTGTGATTCCCATAATCCCTATATGTCATGGGAGGAACCTGGTGGGAAGTTATTGAATCATGGGGGCAGTTACCTCCGTGCTGTTCTCTTGATAGTGAGTGAGTTCTTACGAGATCTAATGGTTTTATAAGGGGCTTTCCCCCTTTGGTCAGCACTTCTCTCTCCTGTCGCCATGTGAAGAAAGATGTGATTGCTTCCCCCTCTGCTGTGATTGTAAGTTTCCTGAGGCCTTCTCAGCCATGCCGAACTGTGGGTCAATTAATCCTCTTTCTTTTGTAAATTACCCAGTCTTGGGTATGTCTTTATTAGCAACATGAAAGCAGACTAATACAGGTTACTGATATCATAGAGTAGGGCACTGCTGTAAAAATACCCAAAAATGTGGAAGTGACTTTGGAACTCAGTAACCGGCAGAGATGGGAACAGTTTGGAGGGCTCAGAACAAGAGAGAAAAATGTTGGAAAGTTTGGAACTTCCTACAGACTTTTTGAATGGCTTTGACCGAAATGCTGAGGTGGTATGGAAAATGAAGTCCAGTCTGATGTGGTCACAGATGGAGATGAGGAACTTCTTGGAAACTAGAGCAAAGGTCACCCTTGCTATGCAAAGAGACTGGTGGCATTTTGCCCCTGCCCTAGAGATCTGTGGAACTTTGAATTTGAGAGAGATGATTTAAAGTAACTGGCAGAAGAAATTTCTAAATGACAAAGCATTTAAGATGAAGCAGAGCATAAAAGTTTTGAAAATTTGCAGCCTGACATTGCAATATAAGAGAAAAACCCATTTTCTGGGGGAGAAATTCAAGCCCACTGAAGAAATTTGAATAAGTAACCAGGAGCCAAATGATAATCACGAAGACAGCGGGGAAAATGTCTCCAAGGCATGTCAGAGACCTTCTCGACAGCCTCTCCCATCACAGGCCAGGAGGCCTCGGAGGAAAAAATGGTTTCCTTGGGTGGCCCTAGGTCACCACTGCTGTGTACAACCTAGTGAGGTGTTACCTCGCATCCCAGTCACTCTAGCTGTGGCTAAAAGGGGCGAAGGCTCAGCTCAGGCTGTTGCTTCAGAGGGTATAAACCCCAGGCCTTGGAAGTTTCCACATGGGGTTGAGCCTGCAGGTGCACAGAGGTCAAGAAGTGAGGTTTGGAAACCTCTGCCTAAATTTCAGAGTATGTATGGAAACACCTGGATGTCCAGGCAGAAGTTTTATTCAAGGGCAGAGCCTCATGGAGAACCTCTGCTAGAGCAGTGTGAAAGGGAAATGTCGGATTGGAGCACCTACACAGAGTCCCCACTGGGGCATTGCCTCATGGAGCTGTGAGAAGAAGGCCATGCAGCTGGAAAAGCTGCAGGCACTCACCATCAGCCCATGAAGGCAGCTGGGTGTGGGGCTGTACCCTGCAAAGCCACAGGGACAGAGCTGCCCAAGACCATGGGAGCCTACATCTTGCATCAGTGTACCCTGGATGTGAGACGTGGAGTCAAAGGAGATCAATTGGAGCTTTAAGCTTTATCTGTTCTACTGAATTTTAGACATTTGGGGGCCTGTAGCCCCTTTGTTTTTGCCAATTTTTCCCATTTGGAATGGATATATTTACCCAATGCCTGCCCCCCTTTATATCTATGAAGTAACTATTTTGCTTTTGATTTTACAGACTCATAGGTGTAAGGGATGTACCTTTTCTCAGATGAGACTTTGGACTTGGACTTTTGAGTTAATGCTGAGATAAGTTAAGACTTTCGGAGACTCTTGGGAAAGCATGATTTTGTTTTGAAATGTGAGGACATGAGATTTGAGAGGGGCCAGGGACAGAATGATATGGTTTGAATGTGTGCCCACCCCAATCTCATCTTGAATTGTAATTCCCTTAATCCCCACATGTCCTGAGAGGAACCTAGTGGGAGATAATTAAATCATGGGGGCAGTTACTTCCATGCTGTTCTCCTAATAGTGAGTGAGTTCTCAGGAGATGTGGTGGTTTTATGAGCGCTTTACCCCACTTCACTCTGCACATCTCATTCTTCTCTCTTCTGCTGCCTTGTGAATAAGGACATGTTTGCCCCTGCTTCTGCCATGATTATAAGTTTCTTGAGGCCTCTTCAGCTCTGGGTAATTGTGAGTTAATTAAGCATCTTTCCTTTATAAATTGCCCAGTACCAGGTATGTCGTTATAGCAGGGTGAGAAGAGATTAACACAGTCAGTGAGACTATTACACTTCTATGGGCTTATTGATATTTAACAATTCTCTCTTTTTTTGATACATCTAAAATAAATTTATTTATAGTTATAGATATATGGGACAGGATTTTTTAATATATTATTAATCTAACATGGATTGCCTTTTATTTATTTATTTTTATTTTTTTATTATACTTTATGTTCTATGGTACAAGTGCACAATGTGCAGGTTTGTTACATATATATACATGTGTCATGTTGGTGTCCTGCACCCATTAACTCATCATTTACATTATATCTCTGAATACTATCCCTCCCCGGTCCCCCAATCCCACAACAGGCCCCCATGTGTGATATTCCCCTTCCTGTGTCCAAGTGTTCTCATTGTTCAATTCCCACCTATGAGTGAGAACATGCGGTGTTTGGTTTTCTGTACTTGCGATAGTTTGCTGAGAATGATGATTTCCAGCTGCATCCATGTCCCTACAAAGGACATGAACTCATCTTTTTTATGGCTGCATAGTATTCCATGGAGTATATGTGCCACATTTTCTTAATCCAGTCTGTCATTGATGGACATTTGGGTTGGTTCCAAGTCTTTGCTGTTGTGAATAGTGCTGCAATAAACATATGTGTGCATGTGTTTTTATAGCAGCATGATTTATAATTCTTTGGGTATATACCCAGTAATGGGATGGCTGGGTAAAATGGTATTTCTAATTCTAGATCCTTGAAGAATCGCCACACTGTCTTCCACAATGATTGAACTAGTTTACAGTTCTACCAACAGTGTAAAAATGTTCCTATTTCTCCACGTCTTCTCCAGCACCTGTTGTTTCCTGACTTTTTATTGATTGCCATTCTAACTGGTGTGAGATGTTATCTCATTGTGGTTTCGATTTGCATTTCTCTGAGGGCTGGTGATGATGAGCATTTTTTCATGTGTCTGTTGGCTGCATAAATGTGTTCTTTTGAGATCTGTTCATATCCTTTGCCTACTTTTTGATGGGGTTTTTGTTTTTTTTTCTTGTAAATTTGTTTGAGTTCCTTGTACGTTCTGGATATTAGCCCTTTGTCAGATGAGTAGATTACAAACATTTTCTCCCATTCTGTGGGTTGCTTGTTCACTCTGATGGTAGTTGCTTTTGCTGTGCAGAAGTTCTTTAGTTTAATTAGATCCCATTTGTCAATTTTGGCTTTTGTTGCCATTGCTTTTGGTGTACCAATAACAGGCTCTGAAACTGAGGCAATAATTAATAGGCTACCAACCAGAAAAAATCCAGGACCAGACAGATTCACAGGCAAATTCTACCAGAGGTACAAGGAGGAGCTGCTACCATTTCGTTTGAAATTATTCCAATCAATAGAAAAAGAGGGAATCCTCCCTAATTCATTCTATGAGGTCAACATTATCCTGATACCAAAGCCTGGCAGAGACACAACAAAAAAAGATAATTTTAGACCAATATTCCTGATGAACATCGATCCAAAAATCTTCGGTAAAATACTGGCAAACCGAATCCAGCAGCACATCAAAAAGCTTATCTACCATGATCAAGTGAGCTTCATCCCTGGGATGCAAGGCTGGTACAACATACGAAAATCAGTAAACGTAATCCAGCCTATGAACAGAACCAAAGACAAAAACCACATGATTATCTCAATAGATGCAGAAAAGGCCTTTGACAAAATTCAACAGCCCTTCATGCTAAAAACTCATAAATTCGGTATTGATGGACTATATCTCCAAATAATAAGAGCTATTTATGACAAAATCACAGCCAATATCATACTGAATAGGCAAAAACTGTAACCATTCCCCTTGAAAACTGGCACAAGACAGGGATGCCCTCTCTCATCACTCCTGTTCAACATAGTGTTGGAAATTCTGGCCAGGGCAATCAGGCAGGAGAAAGAAATAAAGGGTATTCAGTTAGGAAAAGAGGAAGTCAGATTGTCCCTGTTTGCAGATGACATGACTGTATATTTAGAAAACCCCATCGTCTCAGCCCAAAATCTCCTTAAGCTGATAAGCAACTTCAGCAAAGTCTCAGGATACAAAATCAATGTGCAAAAATCACTAGCATTCTTATATATCAATAACAGGCAGAGAGCTAAATCGTGAGTGAGCTCCCATTCACAATTGCTTCACAGGGAATAAAATACCTAGGAATCCAACTTACAAGGGATGTGAAGGACCTTTTCAAGGAGAACTACAAACCATTGCTCAACGAAATAAAAGAGGACACAAACAAATGGAAGAATATTCTATGCTCATGGATAGGAAGAATCAATATCGTGAAAAGGGCTATACTGCCCAAGGTAATTTATGGATTCAATGCCAACCCCATTAAGCTACCAATGA
>NW_012116044.1:4146300-4158426 GCF_000951035.1 Colobus angolensis palliatus
ATTAGAGACTTAAATGTTAGACCTAAAACCATAAAAACCCTAGCAGAAAACCTAGGCAATACCATTCAGGACATAGGCATGGGCAAAGACTTTATTTCTAAAATAAGAAGTCCCTTAACATTGCTTTCTCACAAAATGTTTATGGAGCACTCTACTCCAGATATTATTCTAGGTCCTGAAGATATGCTGGTGAAGAGGTCTCTGTCTTTATACAGCTTACATTACAATCACAAAAATAGACAGTAGAAATTAAACAATATAATATATAGATTGGGAATGTTATGAAACATGATGCAGTTAAATAAAGCAGATTAACTGTCTAGAGAGTGTTAAGTAGTTACATATTTTACCCATTTGGAAAGTTGAATCTTTGGACTTGATGATAGTATTGGAAGTATAGGAAGCTACAAAAAAGTATGAATCAAGCCCGAATACTAGAATATTGGGATGAGCAATTTGGAGATGGGGACAAAAAAGATTTTAGGGCAAATTAGCAAGACTTAGTTTCTGGACATACTAGATTTGAAATAATATAACTAATTGAGATGTCAAGCAGAAAGTTAAATATAAAAGTTTAGTTCTCAGAGAAGACATTCAAGTAGAGATGCATCGCAGGAAGTCATAAACATTAGATGGTATTCATTATATGCACACTTAGTGCTTGTAAGTTCCAGAATATGTACTATATTATCTCATTTAATCTCACAATAGCCCTGAAAGTTAGGCACTAGTATCTCAATTTTATGGATTTATAAAACAACCAACAAAAATTTGTGTTATAAAAGATAAACAACTTGTAGTGCCTATTCAGCTGTTTCTCAATGACTGCAGGATTTGAGACCAATTCACTTCACAGGGGTGATTACTTAACAATTATTTACCAATTCCCAAATGTCAGCCTGTCTACCATATTCTGTTTTATATAGACTATATTTATATGAATTTCTTCTCTTTGGATTAAAATTTATTTTTATATTAAAGAGAACACTGTTTTAGGAAGCAAAAATCTTGTGTTTCTCTGTAAGTAAAATACCTGGTAAAGTCATAATATTCATAAATTAGAAATCACAGCATTATTCCCCTCCATAAATAAAAAAAAGTGTATCCAAGGGTTTTATTAAGTATAAAGTGCAAACAAATCTTAGATATTATACTATGAATATACAATACATATGATATACACATACCTCCATAGACAATGCAGTCAGTTGGGCTGTATGTTTGCATTGAATTTGGGGGTAGGGGATTAATCTGTGCACAAATTAAATATGTTATCCCTTGTCCTTTATAGATAATTCACAGTCTGTTATACTAAAGGGATATAGAGATTCTGGCTCTAGATTTGGCACAAAAGTTTAGTTATGAAGTATTTATGTGTCAGCATAGTAGGTCTTCAGGGAACAGTTCAGTTATTAGCATTTCTAATTAAGGTTATTTATCATTCAACTGAAAGGGAATAAATTTCATTCTTGTGCAGGGATTGTAATTTGCTTTTTAATGGAGGGAAACATGCTGCTTTTGCAAAGTTAGTGCTAAAAGCTAAAAGGACTGATCATCATGCTTTATTTTATTGGTGAGCACCTGATAATATTTTGAATTAATGTTGTCTGTCACATTATTTATTTGAAGCTGGTCATTGCATTATAAATGGCTCTGTAATCAAAAGAGAGGTCAGAATTGTGTAATATGACATTTTACATCTGAAGATAATTGTTTTTAAATATTCCAGAAAGATCACATTTTGTCAATATTATTTGTGGGAATGTATGATAGAAAAGTTTGCCTTGTCTGTTACGATGAACATTTTTAATAATGAAAATTGCTTGAAAACTTTTAAGGGCCCAATAATTCTGTAAATCAAATCGTGCTAGAGTTGCCTTCAATTACCGGACATGAAATGCATTTGACTTAATTTTATTTTTGAGTCTAGGGCAGCTTTTATTATTTCCACTGGCATATTTGTTATAGATGGGAATCTTGTTTCCAAAGTTAATAATTGGTTATTGTTTTAATTCCTCTTACCTGTAGCAGACTTTATATGAAGTTTGTTAGTGAGCTAAGTATTATTCTAAATCATTTATTTAAATAGCATTCTTTTAAATCAGCTATTCTTTAGTCAGAAAAAAAAAATTTCTACGTAGAATTTTATTTGTGTTTTCTTAAGATAAAACTCCAAAAACATTTAATTTCCAAAATTCTATTGAATAAGAGCTAAACTTGCCATCAGTTTCCATAGAATTGAACTTTGATAAAATAGTTTCAATCTATTATTCATTTACTCCATGTAAACTATAAATCTGAGTATACAAAGTAAATTAAACTTTGAAATGGCAATAAACTATGTTCAATATTTATGATAAAATTTATATAAACTGTGTGATAAAGATTATATAAAATCAAAACCAACCTGATTTCATTACGAGGATTTTATTATTTTCAAAGAAGTTTTCTAATTTTATATTTTTAAAACAATTCTTTTTAAAACTTATTTTAATAAGTATTCTTAAATATATAATTTGATATTTTCACTCAGGAGGCAGGCAGATGTAGGTTGAGTTTAAAATTAGGTGGTAGCCTCTAGTGTTTCAGAGTTTCAATAACTGTGTTGAGAGTTTTGGGTTTCTTTAATGTCCTCCAAATAGTAATTCCTCATAATGTGCTTTTTGTAGGCATAAAATATTTGGTTATTATTATTTTTTATTTTATAATTTTTAAAAATTGTGATAAGATATAATTATCATTACATTTCTCATTTTAACAATTCTTTTAAGTGCATGGTTTAATGATTAATTCACTTTGTTGTGTAATTTTTCAGTGACATTGTCATGACTTTACTAAACTCATTATTTTAGTTTTACTTCATGCCTTGTTTTATTATGTAATTTATCTTAAGGAAATACAGTGTTTATGATAGATTCCTACGCAAAAATAATGAAAAAAATCAAGTGATATTTAAGTGTGTATATATCTAATTTATATAAGCATATATAGAGAACTAATTAGCAGCAATACGTTATTTTATAAAATAGAATTTGTAAAATACAGAGCTGTTGGTAATATTTAAAATGTTACATACTTTTTGTTTTGTGTATTTTTTTGTTATTGTTCAAATTTAAATCTAACCACATAATCTTCAATGCTGATATAGGATGGCTGAATTTCAGTACATTTTTTAGTGGGTGTCTTACTTACTGTGAGAAAAATGAGTTTATTTCATGGGAAAAAAGAAGCTAATACTTTATTACAACAAACACACCCCTAGTCGGGGGACCCATTCACCAAATATTTGATGTCAAGAAAAAAATGGCTTTGTTGCAAAGCGACAGAGTTAAGTTAAGTAGAAATTCTACTTCTGCTGAATAGCTTTTGATGTTTTAGAGAAGTATTTTTAATTTATAGGTGCTAACATAAAAAATATAATCTTCCTGACATTTGAACTTCAATCATTTAAACTCATTCATTACACTTATTATCTGTGTATTTTCTGATAGAGCAGTTATCTGAAACTTTTTTCTTTTTTAAATCTATTTTAAGTTTTAGGTCAGGGTGCAGTGGCTCACACCTGTAATCCCAGCACTTTTGGAGGCTGAGGCAGGAGATCACTTGAGGTCAGGAGTTCGAGACTAGCCTGACCAACAAGGTGAAACTCTGTCTCTACTAAAAACACAAAAATTACTCAGGTTTGGTGGCACGTGCCTATAATCCCAGCTACTTGGAAGGCTGAGCCAGGAGAATCGCTTGAACCCGGGAGGAGTAGGTTGCAGTGAGCTGAGATCACACCACTGCACTTCAGCCTGGGCAACAAGAGAGAAATTCCATCTCAAAAAAACAGTCTTATTTTAAATTTTCTTGTACTTCATTGAATATATTTGAGCTGATTAAGCTACCAGTCTTAAAGGCAATGCTAGTTATTAGTTTAATAGTTTTTCATATTTAAGAGTATAAAATGTGGCTCACACAAGGCCCAGGTTAACTGTGGTATCATGAGCAATTGGAAGATTAACTGTGTACAGTCTCTCTCTGTCTCTCTCCCCATGAGTGTGTGCATGTGCACAATTTGGTTTGTGTAAACTTTAGGATACGCCATTCAGAATGTGGGTTTTCATTTTTGGCTATTTTCTCTAAAAACTGAAGAAGATTTTTATCACTTTATCTATGTTTGTCTTATATTTATGTATATATATGAATACATATATGCATACATATGTACACACTACATACAACTTTACAAATTTAAATTTGAAATTATTTTCATCTATTAATTGTAATTAGGCTTTTGACTTTTAACTGGAGTTCTGACTTCTAATTCAAATATACACTGCGTCTTCCTAACCTCCACAATTACAAGTTTCTGAGACCTTGATTTTTAATTTTTATTTGTATATTTTACCCCTTTTATTGGCTCACTGTCCTCTATCAGGAGCCTGTGTCATTATATCCTGCCTCTTTGTGATTGCGTCTGGTTTTCATAAATCAATCCCAGATGGAATTGAACAATTTTGCCCTTCTACGCCACTACCTATATAATTCATCATTATCGGATCTATTTGAGCTAAACATTGGCCCTAGTATTCTGATTCTTCTCATGGGATTCATGTTTAATTGGGACCTTCTGTTTCTAAGTAGTACACTATCTATAAAACTTTGACCTTTGTCTGTAGTCTTGTTCTCTGACCCCAGCCTTAGGCTAAGTCCCAGACTATAAGACTGTAGTCCTAGATTGTATATTTCTAGAAGTGTTCAATTATTGGAACTTGCATCCATGTAATCACTAGACCACGTTTTCATATAGAAAATGAGAGAAAAGGTTAATACAGACAGAGCACAAGACCTAATGGTATGCATTATGGGTTAATATAAAAATTAATTAAACAATTATTCCTGTTTTCAATTAACTTAAAACTTAATAGGACGTGAGTGGAGTATGTTGATAATTGTAATAATATAGAGTGAAACATCTGCAATAAGAGTAGCATAGTTTTATCTGAGCTTAATTAACTTAGAAAAGATTTTTTTTTTTTTAAGAATTCAAAACTGGCTTTCTGTCTATTGTGGCTAAGTGGAAATTGGTTAAGTTCTTTGGGTCTTAAGTTGGTTAACAAAATTAAACAAGAATACCTACTTTGTGGCATCTGTGCCTTAAATGAGCAATACATGTAAAAAATATGTATAGATCTGATATCAAATGTGTTCAATAAAATATGTACAACACATGTATTTGTATATATGTACCTATATTTCAATTTAGATATAAATATATGAGCAAGGTTTACAGATAATGACTCTGATTTCAGTTTTTGACACACTAATGTTGAGGCTCTTCAGTAACTTGCAAGAGCAGACAAAGAAATAGGCAGTTGGATCGGACAGCCCAGAGGCAGTAGAAAGATTTGGATGGAAGATAAAGTTATAGTAAACATTGTGCAGCACTTCAAATAGGATGTATCCACTACATGGTGGGAAACAGTAATACTCCAGAGGATCTCTCCCCACAGTCAAAAGGAAAAAAAGTTAAAAAAAAAAAAAAAAAAAAAACACAGACACAGAAAAGCAACAACAAAAACACAGCATCTTCATTCAATTAACACATAAAAGAAGTGCCAAGATCTGTGGTCACCAAAGACTAGGGAGTTTGTGTCACTCATCTGGCACAAATGCAATGAAAATAAGATTCACTTGAAATTAAGGAACATTCCATTTTTCTCCCTTGATTTCATTTTGCTGCATAAAGCTGATTTGGAGGTTATGCTATCAGTCAGCAAGCAAGAGGTTGGAGTAGGTTGGAGAGTTGGTAAGCGCCATTCACAAGAATAATAGTCAAACACATTGGAGGCAGGATTCAAAGTTCAGGTTAGTTAAATCTCAATAAAAGACTTAGAAATGTAGAACAAAATTTCTGTAAGGTTTCCTATGAAAAAACATTTAAAACCTAACAAGATTTGTGTGCACATTTCCTGGGGCAACAAGAAAGTTGAGATAGTTGCAGAAATTGTACTTCACTTTTCTTGAGGTGGGAAGAAAAAAAAAATAAGAAGAGAACTCCAAGAGCTTATGAAGTGGGTTGTGGCTGATTATAAAGGGAGAAAAAGGGGACTCTGGAGAAGGTTCTTAGCTTGAAAACAGACTCATGTAGGTGTAGAATCACCTATGGGGCTGATCTTGGCTTTAAGGATTGTTTGCCAGTTTTGAGAATCATTCGCTAATCTTGAGGATCAACAAATGATCTTCAAGCCAGAATTGTCTGTTGTCACTTACATGCTTTGAAAATCATCTGGAAAAATAAGATGATATTCTTTGGTATTATCACAGTGAGATTGAACTTGCTGTAATAAACAGGGCTTGTTTTTTACTGCCCCCAGCATTTGCTTTCTAACTCAGAAAATGTATCTACAATAATATATGGTTTACAGACAAAGAAAGAAATCACATATTCTTGTCCAAATGAGTCAGTCGTAATTTAATGCAGTTTTCCATATGTGTATCACCAGACACTTAAGAATATCAAATATTAATATAAAGACTGACTGGCAGTTACTTATTTTCTAATTGTTAATTGCAGCACAATGTGTATATCAGAAATATTCAGATCTTTCTTGAAATCTCACAGTGAGTCTTAAAATATCACATTTAAAAATGTCCAATTTACTGTGTCTTCCATAAAACTGTGAATTTTTAGAGAGCTAAATGTCTCACGTATTTTTACCACATGTGAATCATTGAGATGAATTATGATTCAAAATATTTTCCTGAATAATGTAAGAGTGAATTGAAAGGTTTGGGGAAGGGGTGGAATCCTGAGAGCTATAATACAGAAAACTATATAATAAAAAATAGACTTTTCATATTTCAATTTCTGTGGGTTCTTTGGTCTCTAAAACAAGTACAAGAAGAACAATGAGAAACATAGAATATAATTTATGTACTAGGTAGTGTCCTAAGCACATTACATTCTTCTCAATACCCCTTTGGGATAGAGTCTATTATTCTCATTTCACAGATGAAGACTGATTTTTAGTGAGTAGAGTGAAGTATCAGTAAAAGAGATTAAAGAACCCTGCATCTCCTCCCATCCTTTGCCTCTCTGGAACCTTGATTAATATATCCCCTCTTTCGGTGTCTTTCTCTCTTCCATGGCACCCCCTTTTGCTCACACAAATGCACACATATTCCCTCGGTAATTTTGTTTGTTTGTTTGTTTGTTTTTTTATGCAACTGGTGGGAACTCTACTAACATTATTCAGAACATTAACTTCCATTTCATAAAATTTTATATAGTGAAACATGCATTCAAGAGATTTAAGCCAAACATTGGTACTCAACAATACACTCCAAAATATTTATTTTAACCTGAATATATTGCTTGTGAGAGATTTCAAATCTATGCCAAGATTATTGTGCTCAAATGTCCCACAAACTTAATCTGGCCAGTAGTGAAGGTCTTCCCTGTTGGGCCTTCTCTCCTCCTCCTGCCTGGTACTCTTCTAGGCTCAGCGACAGCACTGCTTGTCCAGACACCCAAAGCAGCACAGGGAGCAGCACTGTTCCCCCTACAGGCAGTACCATCCAGCTTCTTGCCAGTAGTAAAGACTCCAGGGCTGCTTTACCCGAGTCACATCTCAGTGACATTCCTCACTAGGTCTGTGGCCTTGAAAAAGCTACTTAAACTTTCTAAACTTGAGCTTACTTATATACTAAATGGAGATGACAGCAATGCTGATTTATGGGGGTTAGATAAGACAGTTTATGTAAACTTCTTAAACCAGTGCATGCATATCTAAGGACTAAACAAGTATTTACTGTTATTGATATTTCTTTTAATATGTTGCACGGAATTTTTACAGTCTTATTTGATGTGTTTCTCTATTGTATCCTATATTCATATCTATTTTGTTGTGTGTGTGAAATATTTGTTGCATAATTTTATCATTGCTTACAGTAAGCAAGTACTAAAAAGGCATTTAATTTTTTTTAAGTTTATAGTTCATTACGTATATTACCAATAGATTGAGGGCTATTTTTCCCTTTAATGTAAAATCAAACACTAATAGGTAAGATTTCTGCAGTCATAAACTTTACATTAATTTTTTAGATATTTCTTAAACATCAAATTTTTCTGACTATTTGAATGTTACTTTAAATGAAATACTTAATATAAAATATCTTTATATATATATATTTATGGCAACAATAATCAGTGTGCAGTCTAAATTTAATTGCATCATTTTCTGGGAGGTATCATGGTTCTTTATTGTGCTCTGCTCAACTGGGTATACACATTCTTTCATCTAACCTAGAATTCACAAAAATAACAGATCTCCAAAACCATTTCGTTCCATAATTTCTCCGTCTGTTGATTTTGGTTCCTATACATACATCTGAGCATACAAGCTCATTGGTACTAGGCCATGAGTAATTACAATCTAAGAACATAGAAAAACAATTGAATAGTGGTAAAGGAAACACCAGCAAATCACATGATTATTAGAAAATAATATTGTAAGGTTGTGAATCTCAATACCATTCTGTGATAATGAGGACATTCCATAAACATTTTACAAATAAATGAATGAATGGTTTTATTTACAGAATATCGAATGGTGAAGTTAAGTAGGATTTAAATATCATATTAAGGGAAATCACTTTATTGAAGGTAAAGTAGTATCTTAGGCAGAAAAGGAGAGTATCTGGGGCTTTATTCCATTTTACATAAATGCAGTTAAATGGATCTTTGTTGTTTCTATTTAGAAGAGTTTCAGTTTGAAAAACGGTTTTGAAAACACAATCAGTGACAGATAATTTGCCTTTCAGTTATGGGGACAACGCACAGAATTCCAAGCAATATGGCATCTAGCCTTCACCACAAAATGAGTCTCTAACTCTGTGTAGTACAGATAGTGTGACCTAAGTGTTTGGCAAATGTTGGGTTTTCACCGTATATTGATAACAGCTGGAACAGGAAATAAAAATGAATCATTTCACATTACACTGAATTTTAAATAGAAGCAGCACAAATGATTCTGTGTTAGCTCATCATTATAAAACTATTCTAGCACGTGGAAGATAACACTTTTTGAGATATAACTTGAAGCTTTTTTTCCTCCCACTGACAGGTGTTGATTAGTATGGGAAAGGGATTTAAATATCTCAGAAACTCTTGAATTTGCGATAGTAACAATGATAGTTACAGCTGAGAGTCCAGTTTTTAACATTGCCTTGTTAGTTGGCCAGCTCTTCCATGCCTGTGGGTATTCTTCAAATCTGGCTTTGAGCTATTTAAATGTAATTTCAGAGAAATTACCGGCAGTGCCTCTTTTGTGGCATTTAAATGATATTGTTCTGTTCTACATTGTCGAATCAGCACCTTTAAAATAGAATAAGAGCATGACATATACTTTTCGTGCAGAGTTACTAGGAAAGAGTTGAAATTCTAGTTCACAAATGAAAATATTTTTCTTGTAACAAAATTTAAAATGCTCACTTATGTGTTCAGAAATTTTACTTTGATGTTTCCTGAATTCTCTTTAGTAATTCTGTCTACAGCTAATTATCGTTAAATTTGTTATTTTTTGTTTATAAACATTGAGATTCGATTTTCTTTTCTTTTTAGGATCCCCTGCCCTGACTGGAACTGGAACAGTCAGCGTCATAGTAGATGATGTCAATGACAATGTCCCCACATTTGCCAGTAAAGCATATTTCACAACAATTCCTGAGGATGCACCAACCGGAACAGATGTTTTATTGGTAAATGCCTCAGATGCTGATGCTTCAACAAATGCAGTTGTAAGGTCAGTACGTTTTCTTCTGTAAAGTTTGGCTATTTTCTCATTAAACATTGATTTTTGAACTACATGAATATAATGTTTAATTAAATGAACGTTATATTAACACATATCCTATTATTGTTATCTATTGCTGGTAGCTCACAATTCATAAAATGAGGATTCAAACAGTAAACATTCTACTTAGTACTCTAAGATTTTATTTAATTTTTCTTTAATTTATATTTTTATCATATCTCATGGTTTTGTAGTTTGGGAGTACACTAGGTGCTGCTTCTGTGTCATGAGGTTGACTGATGGCACTTCACAGTATTTACGTGATAACTGGATGATCTGGAGGGCTCAGGATGACTTTGCATGCCTGCTGCCTTGGCAGGGTTGGTTGGAAGGTTTAGGATCATCTAGGCCCCCTCTGTCCTCGAGTAGTCTCAGAACTTCCTGATGTGGTTCTTTAGCAAAGTAGTTGGACTTTTTACATGGTGGTTCTCAACTCCAAGAGCCACCAGTGAAAACTCCCAGAACTCTCGAAGTTCAGACCCAGATGTGCCATAGCAGCACCTCTGTAATATTCTGTTGGTCAAAGCAGTGATGACCAGCCCAGATTCACTGTGAGGAGAAACATGCATCACTCATTGATTGGAGAAATGTCAAAGAATTTTGACCATTTTTATTCCACTGCTAGCCTTAATAAGAATATTTGTGTACTCTTCATTTAGTAAATGTATTTTACTTTGCTTAAATCCTCTTAAAATAGAGAACATAAATATGATAAAACTTGTTCAGAGAGGATGTGAAAGAAATTGAGTTGTAACATTTTACTGACCTAGCTTGTCCCCTTCTTCCGTATCTATTCGAAACTATAAGAAATGAAGATTTCCGAATATTCTAGAGAAAAACTCACACACATAAATATTTTATACCACTCCTCCACTT
Source organism: Colobus angolensis palliatus (assembly GCF_000951035.1). NCBI lineage: Eukaryota > Metazoa > Chordata > Mammalia > Primates > Cercopithecidae > Colobus > Colobus angolensis. The sequence continues at coordinate 4,157,016 of NW_012116044.1, forward strand.
TCTATAGGCTGGTATTAGGTAAATTAGAGTTGCTTAGAGGGCTATCAAAGTAGTGGAGCAGAAGATAAAATTTGAGGCATTAAGAATTATCAGCTATGGGTAACAGATATACTGATATGGTAATGATTTGATTGATGTCTTATTTTGTTGTTTGCTACCAATTTTCTTTCAACAAAATCATTTTGGAATGATTTCAACACACACATTTTAAGAAACACATTCAGACCATAATACTTGGTCTCTCTAAGGAATTACCTTTAAGCTGAAAGGACTGAGCTGTGGGATGGAATTAAGCACGTTGTGCTATCTAAGAAGGTCAGCATGTCTGGACCAGAGTGAGAAAGAAGTTAGAGAGGTAGGCAGGGGCTAAATCATAGGCCATGTAAGGACTTCTAAGCCATGATACAGAATTGGGGTTTTCCAATTTACCTTTAGGTGGGAAACTACGGAGGAGTTTTAAACAGAAGAGACACATAAACTGGTCTACATTTGCATAGAATCTGATGAGAGAGGATTTATGGAGAGAAACCAGTGTACCATTTAGGCACTAATGAATATAGTTATCCAAGTAGAGTAACTTTATACTTATATGGAAAAATGAAAATTGAGCAAATAGATTTGGGTCATGCCTTTTAAATTGGATGTGAGATCAAATGAAAGAGAGAAATCAGAATCATCTAAGTTTTCCACTCAAAACACCTAGGCAGATCATGATATGATATCATTTACTTTATTTACTCTGGTTTGATAAAATCTTATTGGAATATAATGTATTTTATGGTTGTTGTTAATAACTCCTTGCTATTCATGGTATCCTGAAGAAAATCTATTCTTTCTTCAGATTAAAAGAGCTATTGTTTTAATTATTTATCTCCCATTTAAATTTTACATGGCTAGGTTATTTACTGAACTACTGATGGGATCTCCAGGAACATAAACTTTTATGTGTCTTGTAAGTTACTTTTTTCCAACGATCTAGCATGATTTTGCATATAGCATCCAGCCAACAGATGTTTCTTTTTTACTTCTGCCTGTTTCATCAAACTTTGTATTTCTACAAATGGTGTACTTACTTCAAGTTATACATTTTACTACACCTTTAGCATTTTCCTTTCTAGAAAATCAGCCTATCCAGATTATGTCTTTGCCTTCCACATATCTATTCCAGAGCTTAGCTTTTACAGATAAGTATCCCCTTTTCTCCCAAGTGGACTAAATCTCTATTCAAGCTTCACTTCTAATTCTTCAATATCACAACCCTGGAGAAAGTCATGTATGCCACTGACAAAGTCAACATTCTAAGGAAAATTTCTTTCTTTCTTTTTCTTTTCTTTTCTTTTCTTTTCTTTCTTTCTTTCTTTCTTTCTTTCTTTCTTTCTTTCTTTCTTTCTTTCTTTCTTTCTTTCTCTCT
>NW_012116044.1:4158541-4162995 GCF_000951035.1 Colobus angolensis palliatus
CACGCCATTCTCCTGCCTCAGCCTCCCCAGTAGCTGGGACTACAGGTGTCCACCACCACGCCCGGCTAGTTTTTTGTATTTTTTAGTAGAGACAGGGTTTGACCGTGTTAGCTAGGATGGTCTCGATCTCCTGACCTTGTGATCCGCCCGGCTTGGCCTCCCAAAGTGCTGGGATTACAGACATGAGTCACCGCACCCTGGCCAGGAAAATTCCTTAATATGTGTTATTAATCTCTTCCCATTCAATGTCCTCCAACTCTTTAATTCAAAAGTTACTCATTTTTCTCATGTGTCTTCAAGTTATCTCTCTTCCTTGAACCATGTAGATATCTATATAAATGCTCATTTACCTAAGTTAGCATAGCTACAGAAATGCTCCAAATATCTGGTGTTGAATTCTGGTTCTTTTATTTGCCTGCCATGGTCTAGGAAAGTCATTTTAATGCCTCAAAGGCTTAGTTTCTGCATCAATAAAAATGAACTTAAAAATTTATACTTTACAGTTTGTGGACAAACTTTACTAACCACCTACTATGTATCAAACAGTATGTATGGAATCAGTTAATATCCATAAATATCTCTGGCATAAGTATTAGGACATAGAAGTCATTAAATTAATTCAAGATTTTTTTTTCTTTTTATTCTTCTCATATCATCTTTTTTACTCCTAATATAGTCTTTCTTTTACAATATCTGGTACATAACAGTGGTTGACACTTAAATAAATACATTGAATGATTTTAATATTCTCTAGACTAGCTGCTTATACTCATTTTATTTTTACTACAACATTCTTGAAAGGTTAGCTTCACAATCTATTTTCTCTGGTCATTTATTCCCGAAAATCTTTAGTCTGATTTTTTTTCCTTCATTGCTTTACTGAAAAAAGGCCCTGTCAGAAGACTACTGAAATTTTTCAAGTCCAGTGACTTTTCTAAGTCCTTATTCTCCTTTACTTTTCTCAGTGTTCACACTATAGGCCAGACCATCTTTTCTTTTTGGCATTTTTTTCTCCTCAATGTCTATATAAACATTATTTTTTATCATCCTGAATCTCTGATCACACACAGTTTGTCTTCTGTTTCTCCTTTTTCTCTCCCTGGAAAGTAATTTGAATACTTCTTACTGCATTATTTTCTCAGTACTTTCGCGTGTGTGTGTGTGTGTGTGTGAGAGTGAGAGATTTATTCCATTAATGCAAGCATCAATTCTGTGAACAAAACCTCCAAATCTGTGCTATCAATTCTGATTCCACTCCAAAACTTTCCACCCATATTTATAACTGGCTGATAGACATATTACACTGGAGGTTCTGTTGGCATCATAAACACAGTGTACCTAAAATTCCTTACTTTTCCTGTTTCTCATTTTGGTTTTCTGCTTTGTCTTAATAATATTGCCTTGGTTTGTTTTTTACCACACCTTGCGGCTAAGGGTCATCTACTCTCTTATACTCAATCAGTGGACGAATTCTCATATTTCTTCTTTCCTAATGCGTCTGGCACCCATTCTTTTCAGTGCATCCCTTCTGCCAAGATCTTTGTTCAGTCCATACTTACATCATGCCGGTACTATTATAATAAAAATTAACTCACTTCCACGACGCTAGTTTCTAATCCTTCCAATCTGTGTAACACACTATCCTGTAAAATTATGAAGTCTTGACTATACACCAAAAACTTTGTTAAACTCTAAGGAGTTTGACACTCTAAGGCCCATAAGAAGTACAATTTAATAGAAGAGATAGTTTTGTAATTTCTTAAGTATAGTACCATATAACAAGTATAGTTTAAGCACAGAATAGGTGGAAAGAATGGTGTAGTCAATGATACTTCAGTGATACTTGAGAAAATCAGTAGAAGCTTCAAATAATTAATAAGTTTTAGAAAGACAGAAAAGTAGTTTATATAGAAATAAAGTAATGAAAGATATTCTAGGCAAAAACAGTATCAGGTGCTAAGGCAAAGAGCTATGCAAAAGCATGGCATTAGAGAAAAGAAAGTATTTCCATATGGTTAGTGTGGGTTAGGAGTGGACTTTGTATATCATATAAAAAATTCAAAATTTCTTTCTGCATCTAACGAGAGAAACAATGGAAATGTTTTTTTTTTGTTTTTTTTTTTTTGAGACGGAGTCTTGCTCTGTCACCCGGGCTGGAGTGCAGTGGCCGGATCTCAGCTCACTGCAAGCTCCGCCTCCCGGGTTTACACCATTCTCCTGCCTCAGCCTCCTGAGTAGCTGGGACTACAGGCGCCCGCCACCTCACCCGGCTAGTTTTTTGTATTTTTTAGTAGAGACGGGGTTTCACCGTGTTAGCCAGGATGGTCTCGATCTCCTGACCTCGTGATCCGCCCGTTAAGCAGCAAGCATAAAAACATGACTAGTTTATATTTCATAATGATTTCTCTCTCAGCATTATGGGAAATACTTTGTGCAAAGCAAAGCCTGAGTCAGTGAATTAAAGGGCAATGGCAGAAGTATACCTCAACATGAGCATCTCTTGGCTCTGCTTTAACAATTATACTTCCTCAAAATCTTTCAATTACAGTTTGCCTATGGTATAACTCCAGGTCTTCAGATTCTAGCCACCCCATAAATGGCCCCAGCATCTTCCCAAGCTAATTCTGCAAAACTCTGCAACATATGGCCAAAAATTCAGCGTTGCTGGATCATTTTCTGCTCACGGGACAAGGATCTGTGCTTTCCCAAGCCTTATAGGTTTGTTCAATGTATTTGGTATCTTTGACCAGAGCTTGGCAAACTGCTACTTGCAGGCCAAATTGGGCCAAGTGCCTGTTTTTGTAAATAAAGTGTTATTGGAACACAACCATGCCCATTCATGTACCTATTGTCTATGGCTGCTCTTGCCATATGATGGTAAGCTGAGTATTGCAACAGAGAATATATGACCTGTAAAGCTGAATATATTTACTATCTGGCCCATTATATAAAAGGTTTGCTGACTACTAGCCTAGACCTTCTTTTTTTCTGCCTTGTTGAACACTATTGAAAGATGGGTAGCGCCTTTACAACTTATGTTAAATTTAGCCTTCTCTGAGAAGGCTTTTATTTTAATCGTTCCAGTCAAGAGTGTTCTGTCTTCTGAATACCTACGCCGACGCCTCTTTACTGTTTCACAGCACTTTACTGTTTTGTAGTTACTCTTTTTCTATATCTTTCTGTTATAAAGGATATGAACTTGAAACCAGGATATTTCTTTTACCTGCTTAACCGTGTCTCTGTTTTGGTTTTTTTAGTCCCCTTATCCATTTAACTATCGAAATATAGGTTGAGCGCCCTAATCTGAAAACCCAAAATCTAAAATGCACCAAAATCCTAAACTTTTTGAGCATCAACATGATGCCACAGGTGGAAAATTCCACACCTGATACCTTTGCTTTCTGATTTTTCAGTGTTCACAAACCTTGTTTCAAGCAATTATCAAAAATATTAGATAAAGTTATCTTCTGGCTTTCTATGTGAGGTATATATGAAACATAAATGAATTTTGTGTTCAAACTTGAGACCCACCCCCTAGATACCTCATTATGTATATGCAAATATTCTAAGATCCAGAGAAATCCAAAACACAACTGTTTCCAAGAATTTTGGATAATGGATACTAAACCTATATATAGATAGATTTGGATAGATTGTATATAATAGACTATTACATTATACATACATATTACATAGGTCCTATTATGTTGGTAAACTTAGACTTTTGAAGGCTCACCGTTTATCAATTACAATGCCCAGTGCTCTTTATAAAAACTATTTTTAATACTCAAAACTACCAAATAAAAAGAGTAAAATGTGATCTCCATTTTACAGATAAAGAAAGAAAGCTTAAAAATGTTAAGAAATTTTTGTGAATTTAAGTGCTATTAATGGGGTTTAAATTTATGTCCAAGTGAACTATGTTCTAAAGTCCAGTCTCTTTTTTTAAAAATTATTATACTTTATGTTCTAGGGTACAGGTGCACAACGTGCAGGTTTGTTACATATGTATACATGTGCCATGTTGGTGTGCTGCATCCATTAACTCGTCATTTACGTTAGGTATATCTCCTAATGCTATCCCTCCCCCATCCCCCGACCCCACAACAGGCCCTAGTGTGTGATGTTCCCCTTCCTGTGTCCAAGTGTTCTCGGTGTTCAATTCCCAACTATGAGCGAGAACATGCGGTGCTTGGTTTTCTGTTATTGCGATAATTTGCTGAGAATTATGGTTTCCAGCTGCATCCATGTCCCTACAAAGGACACGAACTCATCCTTTTGTATCGCTGCATAGTATTCCATGGTGTATATGTGCTACATTTTCTTAATCCAGTCTGTCATTGTTGGACATTTGGGTTGATTCCAAGTCTTTGCTATTGTGAATAGTGCCACGGTAAACATACGTGTGCGTGTGTCTTTATAGCAGCATGATTTATAATCCTTTGGGTATATAC
>NW_012116044.1:4167290-4191973 GCF_000951035.1 Colobus angolensis palliatus
CCAGGGATGAAGCCCACTTGATCATGGTGGATAAGCTTTTTGATGTGCTGCTGGATTCGGTTTGCCAGTATTTTATTGAGGATTTTTGCATCGGTATTCATCAGGGATGCTGGTCGAAAACCCTCTTTTTTTGTTGTGTCTCTGCCAGACTTTGGTATCAGGATAATGTTGGCCTCATAAAATGAGTTAGGGAGGATTCCCTCTTTTTCTGTTGATTGGGATAGTTTCAGAAGGAATGGTACCAGCTCCTCCTTGAACTTCTGATAGAATTCACCTGTGAATCCATCTGGTCCTGGAATTTTTTTTGGTTGACAGGCTATTAATTATGCCTCAATTTCAGAGCCTGCTATTGGTCTATTCAGGAATTCAACTACTTCCTGGTTTAGTCTTGTGAGAGTATTTTTGTCCAGGAATTTTTCCATTTCTTCGAGGTTTTCTAGTTTATTTGCGTAGAGGAGTTTATAGTATTCTCTGATGGTAGTTTGTATTTCTATGGGGTCGGTGGTGGTGATATCCCCTTTATCATTTTTTATTGCGTCTATTTGATTCCTCTCTCTTTTCTTCTTTATTAGTCTTGCTAGTGGTCCATCAATGTTGTTGATCTTTTCAAAAACCAGCTCCTGAATACATTGATTTTTTGAAGGGTTTTTGTGTCTCTATCTCCTTCAGTTCTTCTCTGATCTTAGTTATTTCTTGCCTTCTGCTAGCTTTTGAATGTGTTTGCTCTTGCTTCTCTAGTTCTTTTAACTGTGATGTTAGGGTGTCAATTTTAGATCTTTCCTGCTTTCTCTTGTGGGCATTTAGTGCTATAAATTTCCCTCTACACACTGCTTTAAATATGTCCCAGAGATTCTGGTATGTTGTATCTTTGTTTTCATTGGTTTCAAAGAACATCTTTATTTCTGCCTTCATTTAGTTATGTACCCAGTAGTCATTCAAGAGCAGGTTGTTCAGTTTCCATGTAGTTGAGCAGTTTTGATTGAATTTCTTAGTCCTGAGTTCTAGTTTGATTGCACTGTGGTCTGAGAGACAGTTTGTTATAATTTCTGTTCTTTTACATATGCTGAGGAATGCCTTCCTTCAACTATGTGGTCAATTTTGGAATAAGTGTGATGTGGTGCGAGAAGAATGTGTATTCTGTTGATTTGGGGTGGAGAGTTCTGTAGATGTCTGTTAGGTCCACTTGGTGCAGAGCTGAGTTCAATTCCTGGATATCCTTGTTAACTTTCTGTCTCATTGATCTGTCTAATGTTGACAGTGGGGTGTTAAAGTCTCCCATTATTATTGTGTAGGAATCTAAATCTCTTTGTAAGTCTCTAATGACTTGCTTTATGAATCTGGGTGCTCCTGTATGGGGTGCATATATATTTAGGATAGTTAACTCTTCCTGTTGAATTGATCCCTTTACCATTATGTAATGACCTTCTTTGTCTCTTTTGATCTTTGTTGGTTTAAAGTCTCTTTGATCAGATACTAGGATTGCAACCCCTGCCTTTTTTTTGTTCTCCATTTGCTTGTTAGATCTTCCTCCATCCCTTTGTTTTGAGCCTATGTGTGTCTCTGCATTTCAGATGGGTCTCCTGAATACAGCAAACTGATGAGTCTTGACTCTTTATCCAATTTTCCAGTCTGTGTCTTTTAATTGGACCAGTTAGTCCATTTACATTTAAGGTTAATATTGTTATGTGTGAACTTGATCCTGTCATTATGATATTAGCTGGTTATTTTGCTTGTTAGTTGGTGCAATTTCTTCCTAGCATCAGTCTCTTAACTGTTACTAAAGATCGTGTTCTTCCAGTAGACAGTACAATGCCTATAACCCTAGTAGAACTCAGGAAGAGGCAAAGAAGTTTAAAAAAATCAAATGGGGATATTTTAACTTTACAAAAGCTATAGTTGATTTAGGGTTCAGATCACAGTGGTCTCTGTTTATTCAAATAATTTAAAATATTAATGTATTCTCAAATTAGAAAATAAATGAACATGTTTATTGATTTTCATTGAACTAAATGTGAACAAATTCTATTTGACACAACTTGACTAAGAGTCCATGTTGGCCTTAGCAATCGGTACATTTCCCATCTTCACTACATTCCCTCAGTTGAGTTTTACCTTCCTTCTACTGTGGTATAATGGAAAAAGTGCATGTTGAAGTCTTAAAGACAGAAATTCAAATTCTAGATCTGCTATTTATGGATTGTATGTTTTTGTGCAACTACCTTAGTCTCTGTTAGATTCAGATTCCTTATCCCTAAACAGTCAAAACTAAGAATAAACTGTAAGGATTGTTTTGGGATTTAAATAAGAGCATATATAAATTGCCACGTAGTGTGCTTGATATGCACTAAGAAATCAATAAGTTCCTGGAAATATTTAAATAACAGCATAATTGTTTAACTGTTAAGAAGATACCACAAGACACAATCTAATAAAGATTTTAACTTTACAAAAATTAATGCAGGCCAGAAAAGCAATAGAGGTCATCAGAAGGGATGAGAATAGAACCAAACCTCAAGTAAGAGATGTGGCAAAAATCTAGACATATTATCTTAACTGTCAATCTAGATACAGAGCTTCTTGTGTTTCTTGGGTTTTATAAAGACATTGAAGTATAAGTTTGCATCCAACTGGTGTTATATAGAACATCTCATATTTAAAATATACTTTTATATGCTTTAGAATCTAGGGAAGTCTAGAAAAAATTAATTAGATATTAATGACAATTTACTCATTCATTGTAAAAAAGTACTAAATGTATTACCTACTTTAAAATAGACAATCATACGGGCAATAGCATGTTCAATAGCATAAAATAGGAAAATCAGAATTTATAACATAGATTTCTTTGTGTTCTGCTGCTATAGTCACAGACTGGGTAATTTATAAAGAATAGAAGTTTATTTGACTCACATTTCTGGAGGCTGGGAAGTCTAAGGGCATGGGGCCTGCATTTGGTGAGTGTTTCCTGTCTGTTATTTCATGGCAGAAGGGCAGAAGGCATCACATGATGAGCAATCATGTGAGACAGAAAGAGGAAATAAAGCTGAACTCATTCTTTTATCAGAAGCCCATTCCCTCAATAACTAAATCTCACTTCGGTGATAATGGCATTAATTCACTCATAATGATGGAACCCTGATGGTGTAATCACCTCTTAAAGGCCCTGCTTCTTAACATTGTTACAATTCTGTTACAATGACTAATTTCAACGTGAGTTTTGAAGGGAACATTTAAATCATAGCAGGTCATTTTGAATGGATCATTTAGTGAAACTATACTAAAGGCCACACCATTTGCCTGTCAATGCATTATGTTTAATAATACACAATAGTCTTGACATATATAAAAAATCCAGATGAAAATTTACTTTTTTTATCAATCTCATTTTATTTGTATATGTGAATATTTATAGGAATAAATATTTGGTTGAACCTTGATCCTTGCCATTATAAAACTAAAAAAGTTTATGGCAGTATGGCTTACTCTTTTTTTCCTATTAAATTATTTGATTACTTCAACATCCACTGATAGCAACAAGGTTCCAAAAATAAGATTACACAATTCTCAAATTAGGTTTTCTACACTTTGTAAAATGATAAGGTATTTTGATTATTTTTTGAGTCCTGAATTTTCAAGTTTTAAGAATTCATGTTTAAAACTTGATATTTATATTCTGATAAAGAGGATAGATATTATCTACTGTAAAGGACAATAATTATACTTAATAGTCACTTCTGGTCCAATAATTATGCTATTTTCACACATGCCTGATTTTGTCATGTGATTTGCCAAACGTATTAAAAATCTGAGTGATGCAAAATACTTTATCAATACTGAAGCCATTTCTCAACCAAACTGCTTCTCTATTGTTTCCCTGTTTTGCTATCATTTTATAAGACTTCTAATATTTTTAAATATAAGTTCCTCAACAGTTGATTATTTCAGTAAAGTGGGATAAAAAGTGCTGAAATATTTGTTTTAAACTGTGAGCATAATAGGAGGAATGAACATATTACTGGCTGCAATACAGAGTTTTTTGCCCTGAAGTTTATATTAGGTATATGCTGTTGCTATGTTTATATAGACACAAAGCAAACTGTAGAAACATGTAGCCTACTCCAACAAGGGTATTTCTTTGTTGGTTATAAAAGAAGAAAACTTTCAAAGATATCTATTTCCATGCTATCTTTCAACTTTAAAAATTATGGATCATAGCCAATTTCTGAACCTTGAAGCTTAGCTACTTCTTTCCTGGCTGATTTCTGGGACCCCACCTTATACACAAAATCAGGAGTATATGCAGACAACTTTACTTTTCAGAAAGAAGAGGGAAGCTTTTCTCGGTGGAAACTCCTGCCTGTTAACCTATCTGGTTAGCATCAAAACATCCATGAAGATGTCATATCTCTCCTGACAAGAAAGCAACAAAACCATATGAGGAATGACAAAGACAGAATGAATCACTAGAAAGGTCTTTATATAAATAATCAGTCCTTGCGTTGTTCTGAGAAGCAGATACATGTCAAATACAGGTTTTGCCTTAAAAGAATACAATTTTCAACTGATCTTCTCTGGTTTATTATGGAATACAGCAGAAAAATAATTTTTAGTTTCATTTAAAAGATATTCATTTGTAATCCTGGCCACTAACCACAATATTAAAGCAAGTCCCCTGATTTATGCTTTTTGGCTCATTTATTTAAAGCCTTATGGGTTTGTTCGGTGGCCTTGCACAACTTAAGAGTCCTACAAACCTTCTGAAGACTTCCTTGACATCACTGGACATCTCACGATAAAGATTGCCAATGTGATGTTCACAAAAAATTTGAAATATTTATTAGCTAGATCTAGTTGTATTCTTTCCAACATTGTTGTATGATCTTTCTTGTAATGTTTTCTTGCATTTCTACCTCATTTTTTAAATTATAGTAAATAGAAGTTACAATATTAAAACTATATGACATATCCCTATTTCTGCTTTCTTCTTTAGTTATAGGATCATCGGTGGAAACTCTCAGTTCACGATCAACCCATCCACAGGACAAATCATCACAAGTGCATTGTTAGATAGGGAAATAAAAGATAATTATACTTTGGTGGTAGTCTGCAGTGATGCAGGATACCCAGAGCCTCTTTCCAGTTCCACCAGTGTGCTTGTCACTGTGACTGATGTCAATGACAATCCACCAAGATTTCAGCATCACCCATATGTCACTCACATCCCATCTCCTACTCTTCCAGGTAATCAACCAAACTCTGAGGCCACCTGGATATAAGCAAACTATGTATCAGACATTTCTATAAAAATAGTTATGATATTTTACATACATATTTCTGATATAGCCTAATTTTGCAAATCCTCTAAACTTCAGGTTTTGTCTAGTGGAAATGAAAAAAATGCTTGAAACTTGAAAATTAACCCTTTCTTGCCAGACTAATAGTGTATAAAGTTTTATAGTTGTTATGTATTACTATTTCTTAATATTACTTGAATATTAGAAATAATTAACATATATATTACATCATAGTTAATGATATTTATGGCCTAAGGAAAAATTATGTGCAAGTTTCCTAAGAGGAGGGGCATCGTCTCCATTTTGCATGCCATACCCCACTACCTGAAAGGTGATCTGGGAGATAATAGGCATTCAAATATATTTGTCAGTGGAAAATGAATATTTTACTTCAGTTTTTCATAGATGCTTTTTCAAAAAGTTTAATAAATGGATACTTCTTGTTAATATTTATTTTATCCCAGGTTCTACAAATGAAAATTGTTCTGTTAGTAAGTTTAGGGATCCATTTATGAATCATTTTCATATTGACAATATGCTTTTATCTTTCTGTATCTCTTTAAATTTAGTTTGGCATTTGCTAAGAAAGGCATACTCTCTTAAGTACTGCACAAATCTGCCATTTTTAATTTTTAAAATGAGTGTTCAAAGAGGAAAATATAGAAATATAGCTCATTATTGATTTAATCTTCCTTGCTTGGAAATATTTTGATTAGAAAAAAAATAAACAGATTGAGTAAACAGATCCTCCTTTCAGTGATCTTTGATCTTCTATTAATCTGAAAATGATACCAATCTAAAATATAAGATTCATAAATGTATGTGCCAACTTTCTATCAAAAGGAAATGTCAATATCAAAGTGACAAATACCTGCTAAAGGTCTTCAGATGAAGTGATGTTGGCAGGCATGGTTCTAATTACATCCAATGTGTGGTGGTGCAAGATAGAATTTCCTATGTAAAATGAGGTATGCTTAAGCATCTTTTCCTCATTAGACTTATTATAATTAATCAGAATCACTGGCCTTTTTAAAATAAAGGATATTTTACTTTTGTTACCATTTCTTCTGTAGGGGTGAGAGTGCAGGTTTGGGAATGGTTTCTGAATGAGTAGATTGAAAATATGTCCTTATGGCAGCTTTTCTGCATATTTTTACTACAATCTGTTTCATTGGCACTCAGTGTAAGCACTAACTTTTGGAGTCCAAAATGAGTCCATTATCCCTCAATTGTTATTTCTTACTACTTTACAATTATTTTAATTGGCATATATATATATATATATATATCTGTGTATGTATATACACACACATACACATATATACTTTTTCTTTGTCTGATAATAGTTCACATATAAAGGAATTTTGTCATAAAACAGTGGGGATAAGGAATCAATGGTAATGAACATATGATTTTTGTTGACACAATTACATATAAAGTGATTGGAAGATATTTTAAGACATACTAGGGCAATGGTATTTTTGCATTGGGTAGAGGCATAGCCCTTTGCAGAGCTCGCATATAATGTTTCTTGGAATGTTGTTTTATGTGCAGATTTTTCTCCTAGAAACTATGATTTTTGCATGATTAACAAGTTATATTCCCTATGCTTCTCTCAAAAGCATACTGAAAATTATTAAATCCAACAGACTGTAAATTTTAGTTAGAAAATGGCAGGTGGTCTCTGAAGACAATCATAAAGCAGATTTGACTTGTGAACTTCTGAGAAAATATAGGAGATCCTGTTCTCCCCAGTAATCATGAGAAAATAAGGTCACATCAAGCAGCAATCTGCTACCAAATATTTTATTTAAATTCCACATGATTATAACTGCACACTCTCTCTTTTATAGGTTCCTTTGTCTTTGCGGTTACAGTCACAGATGCTGATATTGGACCAAATTCTGAACTGCATTATTCTCTTTCGGGTAGAAATTCTGAAAAATTTCACATTGACCCACTGAGGGGAGCCATTATGGCCGCTGGACCACTAAACGGAGCTTCAGAAGTGACATTTTCTGTGCATGTAAAAGATGGTGGCTCATTTCCAAAGACAGATTCTACAACAGTGACTGTTAGATTCGTGAATAAGGCAGATTTCCCTAAAGTCAGAGCCAAAGAACAGACATTCATGTTTCCTGAAAACCAGCCAGTCAGCTCTCTTGTCACCACCATCACGGGATCCTCTTTGAGAGGAGAACCTATGTCATATTATATTGCAAGTGGGAATCTTGGCAATACTTTCCAGATTGATCAATTAACAGGGCAGTTATCTATTAGTCAACCTCTGGATTTTGAAAAGATACAAAAATACGTGGTGTGGATAGAGGCCAGAGACGGTGGTTTCCCTCCTTTCTCCTCTTATGAGAAACTCGATATAACAGTATTAGATGTCAATGATAATGCCCCAATTTTTAAGGAAGACCCATTTGTATCTGAAATATTGGAAAACCTTTCCCCTCGAAAAATACTTACTGTTTCCGCAGTGGACAAAGACAGTGGACCCAATGGACAGTTAGATTATGAAATTGTTAATGGCAACATGGAAAATAGTTTCAGTATCAATCATGCTACTGGTGAAATTAGAAGCGTTAGACCTTTGGACAGGGAAAAAGTATCTCATTATGTTCTAACCATAAAATCTTCAGACAAAGGGTCCCCTTCTCAGAGTACTTCAGTAAAAGTCGTGATTAACATTTTAGATGAAAATGATAATGCCCCCAGGTTTTCTCAGATATTTAGTGCCCATGTTCCTGAAAATTCCCCCTTAGGATACACAGTTACTCGTGTCACAACTTCTGATGAAGACATTGGGATTAATGCAATTAGTAGATATTCTATAATGGACACAAGTCTTCCATTTGCTATTAATCCCAGCACAGGGGATATTGTCATAAGCAGACCTTTAAATAGGGAAGATACAGACCGTTACAGAATTCGAGTTTCTGCACATGATTCTGGGTGGACTGTAAGTACAGACGTCACAATATTTGTGACAGACGTCAATGACAATGCTCCAAGGTTTAGCAGACCTTCCTATTATTTAGATTGCCCTGAACTTACTGAGATTGGTTCCAAAGTAACTCAGGTATTTGCCACAGATCCTGATGAGGGATCAAACGGACAAGTGTTTTACTTTATAAAATCTCAATCAGAATATTTCAGGATTAATGCCACCACTGGAGAGATTTTCAATAAACAGATCTTAAAATATCAAAATGTCACTGGCTTCAGTAATGTGAATATCAACAGGCATAGTTTTATAGTGACATCTTCAGATCGAGGTAATCCTTCCTTAATTAGTGAGACAACAGTTACCATCAACATAGTGGACAGTAACGACAATGCACCTCAGTTTCTTAAAAGTAAATATTTCACTCCAGTCACCAAAAATGTTAAGGTTGGTACGAAGTTAATCAAAGTTACAGCAATTGATGACAAAGATTTTGGACTGAATTCAGAAGTGGAATATTTCATTTCTAATGATAACCATTTAGGAAAATTTAAGTTGGACAATGATACGGGGTGGATTTCAGTAGCATCCTCCCTGATTTCTGACTTGAACCAAAACTTTTATATCACAGTCACTGCAAAGGATAAGGGAAACCCTCCACTTTCTTCCCAAGCAACTGTTGAAATAACTGTCACTGAGGAAAACTACCATACGCCTGAATTCTCTCAAAGCCACATGAGTGCAACTATCCCTGAGAGCCATAGCATTGGGTCCATTGTCAGAACTGTTTCTGCAAGAGACAGAGACGCAGCGATGAATGGCTTGATAAAGTACATCATTTCTTCAGGAAATGAAGAAGGCATTTTTGCAATCAATTCTTCTACAGGTATATTAACACTAGCCAAAGCTCTTGATTATGAGCTATGCCAGAAACATGAAATGACAATTAGTGCTATAGATGGAGGATGGGTTGCAAGAACTGGTTACTGCAGTGTGACCGTAAATGTGATTGATGTGAATGATAATTCTCCAGTATTCCTCTCTGATGACTATTTCCCTACTGTTTTGGAAAATGCCCCAAGTGGAACAACAGTTATCCACCTAAATGCAACAGATGCTGACTCTGGAACAAATGCTGTGATTGCGTATACTGTACAGTCATCTGACAGTGACCTCTTTGTCATTGACCCTAACACAGGAGTCATAACCACTCAAGGCTTCTTGGATTTTGAAACCAAGCAGAGCTACCATCTTACTGTGAAAGCCTTCAATGTCCCCGATGAGGAAAGGTGTAGCTTTGCCACTGTTAATGTACAATTGAAAGGAACAAATGAATATGTGCCCCGTTTTGTTTCCAAACTTTACTATTTTGAAATCTCAGAAGCAGCTCCTAAAGGTACTATTGTTGGAGAAGTGTTTGCTAGTGACCGTGATTTGGGCACTGATGGGGAGGTACATTATTTGATTTTTGGCAATAGTCGAAAGAAGGGTTTCCAGATTAATAAGAAGACTGGACAGATTTATGTTTCTGGAATTCTTGATCGAGAAAAAGAAGAAAGGGTGTCTTTGAAAGTATTGGCCAAGAACTTTGGCAGCATTAGAGGTGCAGATATAGATGAGGTCACTGCAAATGTCACCGTGCTTGATGCAAATGACCCACCCGTTTTTACTCTAAACATCTACAGTGTGCAGATCAGTGAAGGGGTCCCAGTAGGAACTCATGTGACCTTTGTCAGTGCCTTCGACTCAGACTCCATCCCCAGCTGGAGCAGGTTTTCTTACTTCATCGGATCAGGGAATGAAAATGGTGCCTTTTCTATTAATCCACAGACAGGACAGATCACCGTTACTGCAGAATTAGATCGAGAAACCCTTCCCATCTATAACCTCTCAGTTTTGGCTGTTGATTCAGGGACCCCCTCAGCTACAGGTAGTGCCTCTTTATTAGTCACCCTGGAAGATATAAATGATAACGGGCCCATGCTGACTGTCAGTGAAGGAGAAGTCATGGAAAACAAACGGCCGGGCACCTTGGTGATGACCCTTCAGTCCACTGACCCTGATCTCCCTCCAAATCAAGGTCCCTTTACTTATTACTTGCTAAGCACAGGTCCTTCCACCAATTATTTCAGTCTGAGCACTGTTGGAGTTCTGAGCACAACCAGAGAGATTGACAGAGAGCAGATTGCAGACTTCTATCTGTCTGTGGTTACCAAGGATTCTGGCGTTCCTCAAATGTCTTCCACAGGAACTGTGCATATCACAGTTATAGACCAAAATGACAATCCTTCACAGTCTCGGACGGTGGAGATATTTGTTAATTATTATGGCAACTTGTTTCCTGGTGGGATTTTAGGCTCTGTGAAGCCACAGGATCCAGATGTGTTAGACAGCTTCCACTGCTCCCTTACTTCAGGAGTTACCAGCCTCTTCAGTATTCCAGGGGGGACTTGTGATCTGAATTCCCAGCCAAGGTCCACAGATGGTACGTTTGATCTGACCGTCCTTAGCAGTGATGGAGTTCACAGCACAGTCACGAGCAACATCAGAGTTTTCTTTGCTGGATTTTCCAATGCCACAGTGGATAATAGCATCTTACTTCGTCTCGGCATACCAACTGTAAAGGACTTCTTGACCAACCACTACCTTCATTTTTTACGCATTGCCAGCTCACAGCTGACGGGCTTAGGGACTGCTGTGCAACTGTACAGTGCATATGAAGAGAACAATAGAACGTTTCTTTTGGCAGCTGTGAAGCGAAATCATAATCAGTATGTGAATCCCAGTGGCGTAGCAACCTTCTTTGAAAGCATCAAAGACATCCTATTCCGGCAGAGTGGAGTCAAGGTGGAATCTGTGGATCATGACTCCTGTGTGCATGGCCCATGCCAGAATGGAGGGAGCTGTCTAAGAAGATTGGCTGTGAACTCCATATTAAAAAGCCGTGAGAGTCTTCCAGTCATCATCGTGGCAAATGAACCTCTGCAGCCTTTCTTATGCAAGTGTCTGCCAGGATATGCGGGAAGCTGGTGTGAAATAGATATAGATGAATGTCTTCCATCACCTTGCCACAATGGTGGAACCTGTCACAATTTAGTGGGAGGATTTTCATGCAGCTGCCCAGATGGCTTCACTGGTAGGGCCTGTGAGAGAGATATCAATGAGTGCCTGCAGAGTCCTTGCAAGAATGGTGCTGTCTGCCAGAATTTTCCAGGAAGCTTCAACTGTGTTTGCAAAACTGGATACACAGGTATGACGATGTTTGTACTTTTCTCACTAAGACTTTAGCCATGTCAAGTATAACGTAAAGGAAATAATTTTATTGTTTTCCAATGATTTCCATATAAATGAGCATAATAGTAACAAATGTTTTTAAACATTTACTGTTGGTCAAGTACTGTTCTAAGCACTCTTTATGTATTTATTTTGTTTACTTCCTACAAGAAAACTTATGAGGTAGGAATATTTTCCAGTTTCTATAGGCAAGGAAGTTGAATTAGAGAGTAAGTAATTAAGTTTTCTCAAGTGATTCAATTACTTTGCTGTAACGTTACTATTCAAGTCTACACAGTTAAATCCAGAGCTTAAGCGTTTAGTCTCATAGAGTCTCTTACAGGAGCAAAAAAGAGAATAATATCTTCTTAAAAGAATATTCTAGATATTAAAGGATATAATATATACAAAGCCTAAGATTTGGACCATTTTATGTGTTAAATAATTGTTAACAGTGATTATTGTTGATTCTTTATCATCATCCATTTTATGATATTTTAAAATCATAGTCATCATTATTATTGAAATGTGATCCACATCATGAGAAGAGCAAGAATCACGTTTTCAGATTTAGATTACAATGGTGTGTTATGGGGCCAGGCAAGGTGACTCATGCCTGTAATCCCAGCACTTTAGGAGGCCAAGGTGGGCGGATCACGAGGTCGAGAGATCGAGACCATCCTGGCCAACATGTGAAACCCCATCTCTACTAAAAATACAAAAATTAGCTGAGTATGGTGGTGTGCGCCTGTAGTCCCAACCACTCAGGAGGCTGAGGCAAAAGAATCACTTAAGCCCAGGAGGCGGAGACTGCAGTGAGCTGAGATCACGCCACTGCATTCCAGTCTGGCAACAGAGCAACACTCTGTCTAAAAAAAACAACAGCAACAACAACAAAAACTGGTGTATTTCTAATGGTTGGATAGAAAACACAATAGGCTTATTTCTCAAGAAAGCTAGAACACAACTGAGCCACAGCTTATCTTGACAGACTAGAAAGCAGCATTAAACATATGGCAGAAAAAATTTTGAACTAGTCTTTGGCACCCTAGTGGGATATGATGTCCATATATACATATATCCCTACCTATTTATACTCCATCTCCGTATCATTATTATCTATCAACCTATCTATTAGTTGATCAGTGGTTGATGTTCCTTCAAATGTGAGTAAATGTTATGCTATTGATAAATTTGAGGAGAGCAAAATTCTATCTTGTAACTTGCACACTCTACATTTGTAAAGCATGCAGATTACATTGAGTTGCTCTGCAGTATTTATACACATAATTTACAGTACTAGGAGCATAGGTAGAATCAAGATAGATTGCTTTAGCTTTTGTAGATGTATTACAGAATAATATTTTAAGCAAATGCATTTGTATATTATATTTTTAAAAGTGCCCATTATGTGTATACTGATGGTTTTATATTTGGAGAACTGAATCACTTGAGGAAACTATAGAACAAGTTTGAAAATGTTGAAACAGAACATGCAGTCTTTGCCTTCTAATGAAATGACTTCAAAATGTAAATGAAGAAGAAGCAGCAGAAAGCATGTGTTATAGAAAATAGATTTCATAGAATCTGATTTAGCTATAGCTTTTGGGAAGTCACCTACCCTTAACTGATTCTTCATTTCTCTGTCTGTAAAATGGGAATAATCATAATTACTTATCTTTTAGGGTTTTTGTGATGAGTAAATACAATGTTTGTAAAACACCTAATACAGGCCAGGTGCAGTGGCTTACGCCTGTAATCTCAGGACTTTGGGAGGCAGAGGCGAATGGATCACCTGAGATCAGGAGTTAGAGACCAGCTTGTCCAACATGGAGAAACCCATCTCTACTAAAAACACAAAAATTAGCTGAGCATGGTGGTGGACGCCTGTAATCTCAGCTACTCAGGAAGCTGAGGCAGGAGAATTGCTGGAACCCGGGAGGTGGAAGTTGCAGTAAGCTGAGGTTGCGCCATTGTACTCCAGCCCAGGCTGACAACAGCGAGACTCCGTCTCAAAACAAACGAAACCCACGTGGTACACTGTGCAGTATTCAGTAATTGCGGTCTAATAAATAGTGTTAATAATAGTATTAGTATAGTGGTAGTAATAGAGGAGTACCACAAAATTTTTAAAAAGACATGAAACCTGTGTAGCAGAAGTTAACTGTGAGTCTTATGAGAGTTATATCCTAAGATCATGAATAATAGAGCTATATACATGTTGAGGTCAGGATTTCTAGAACACTTCCCTCACTCTTTCTTACCCATCCCCAAAATTACTTTATTGGCTGGTAATTCAACAATGAGAGTTTTTATGTCCTATATTAGTGTAATGCATTTATTCACATTTAGGTTTAGAGTGAGTTTACATTTGGTCCTAGAATGAAGAAAGTGCAAATTTATTAGGTATCGATAAGAAACATGGAAAGTACTACTGCTGTGAACAAAGACACCATTTAGCTGACTTTAGCATAAATGATGGGTACATTACTTCTCTCTGGTTTGTTTATTTCTTTGTTTCATTTCATTTAAATATACATAGCATACTTTTCTAAACATGACAGTTGAAACTTTTAAAAATGCATTTCTTTCCATCATAAAATATTAATAACATTTATCAAGTAGTTATGTCAAGCACTTCCAAAGCTCCTTGCATTATAGACATTATTGCATTTAGTTCTCACAACTCTGTAAGATGGATATTACTGCTATTATTCTAATTTTGAAGACCAAAAAATTAAGTCTTTGAGTCATTAAAAGAGACTAGACAATTTGCCTCCAGCCGTGGCACAGAAAGTGTTCTAACTAGTTTTTTACTAGAAACTTGACTCCAGAGCCTCTGCTCTTTATATGCATGTCACACACATTGCACTTTGATTTGCCCTTGCTGTAGGGTGTTATGGTGAGTTCTATGGTGATATTTTTTAAGAATGTTTTGTCCATTTTTCTTTTAATACTTAACCCTTACAGAAAGCCAATAAGACAGTGTATTGTCTGAGACTGATCAGAAATTGAAACTACCCTCAGACTTTGAGGCAGGAAAGTATTTGCTACGAGGAAACATCTTACAAAATCTTCAACCTGGCTAAGAATACAGGTCAGGAACATTCACCAATGGGAGCAGCACTAAAGATATGACAGGCATTGCAAGACACCACTGCTGATCCTCTTGCCCACCTGCAGTGCTGTACCAAGTGACCTGAGGAGAATGGTTCCTGCTTTGCTTTCACCATTCAAATATCACCCCAGTCTTTTTTGCTGGCAGAATATAAACCTGAACCCTGCTGAAAGGGAGTCTGGAAAAGGTAGTTTTCAGACTTCCAGCCCTTGCAATATGGAGAGATAGGAACGATGCTGAATATCAGCCGATGATAGGTGGCTTAGGAAGGTGTTATTATTATGCCTACTTTACATTATAGGAAATTGAGCCTACAATCCGGTGACTCCAGGGCCAGGGCTGCCAAAGTCTATATCATAAACTCTTTCTAGGGAAGGTTGTTTGAAGTTATATATTAACGTTACATACTTCTCCTCAGAGTTCACTTCAGTCTCTATTTGCGTAGTAGGAGATAATCCAACTGATCAGGAATGATATAAACAAACATAAAATTGAATGATTAAGATGAATCTTACATTTTTTTAAATCAAGTTTCAAATTCTGGATGAACTAATTATCCAGTAAAACTGGCAGATAATTAATGTCTGACAGTTTTATTTCCTTTTTATATTTTTCAGGAAACAGTATGAAAAAAACATAGTGAGTGGCAAATGTTAATCCACACTTTAAATTAGAAATGTATTGCTTAAATTTCTATAGTTTGTTAATGTTTTTTTGTGGAGATAATCTCTGAAGGATCGTTCTGAGTTATTCTTTTTACCTCATCTCTGCCAGAGAGCCTGGCTCAGGAAGACAGAGCCAATATACCAAAACATCTTAATATCTAACCTAGTCAGAGCTAATAAGCCATAAGACAAAATTTACACATAACTATATGTGTGCCTCATAGAATGATTTTTTTAAAAAATTACTCATAATAGCTAGATTTTACTTCAGTTAACATGAATTAAAGTCTAGTGCCTTAGTAAAGCTTCACTTCTTCATGGTCTCTATATAACTTTTGGCCATCAGAATTATTTTAAATTACTGTATTTTTTCATACTCTATTTTTGTGAACTTTCACCTGCATTTTATCAATGAGTTTCAGAGTCTGTGGAATTACAAATCAGAGCTGCACAATTTTCTGAACTTTCTGCTTAAAATGATCCTCAGCCACTACCCATACTCAGTTTTTCTCTCTCTGTCTCTCTCTCTCCCACACACACACGCACACACCCCACTGCGTATTTTATGTGGATTTAGAAATTGTGTTAAGGATTAGAAGAGTAAGTGGCATATGAGTTGATGCAAACTAAGAGACTTTATCCCCAGAATCCCCCAGGGTATGATTAAATGTTAGCTGAATGGAGATTTTAGGTAGATAACAACTTACAAGGATGCAAGTATGAAAATGAAAATCATGGAACAAAAAATATGAAGGGATATAGTTATTATCATACTGTCACCAGTTTATTTCTGAAATATTCTTAAAGTTTATTTTCAAGTTTGTAACCATGCACATAATAAATATAAAACAACTATATTTTTCAATGAATGAGTGATTTAGAGGGAATGAATATGTTTGTATAACATGTATTTCTGATCTATTTTCCTTAGTTACTGGAAAAAGAACCAAAAGAAAATTGAAAAAATAAGTAACATATTCAGTTATAATCACTTCATATGTTTCATTATTAAGAAAATTTTCTTATAATTTTTACATTAATATCACCATATGGAGCTTTGATTAACTGTAACATAAAATATTAGAAAAGATGGATAAAGTTTATTATAGTATAGACCATGTGAAAAATTAATTTCTAAATTTTCACAAAATGTAATAATACCAAAAATTACATCAATTGTCAGTATGCCTCAGTGAATAAAGACCATTATTCCTGCCTCAGAAGTCTAGGGGTTCCTAGAGGAAAACTTTAGCCTAATAACTACACATGTAGTATTTATTTTCCTGTACAAATGAAAATGTCTTGCACTTAACAGAACACTAATTAGAAAGCACGGTAATGGTAACCACATCAACATTTGTCTCCTGCTCCCAGGTTTGCGCTGTTTGCATCACATTCCTGGCATTAAATCCTTCATGGGAATGGATGGTGTTATAAAATGCAGCATTTTGATACAGCTTATTTATAAATCTGGCTATCCTATAACATAATTAGTTCATAGTCTCTTTAACCTTTTCCATTCACTTTCACACATCTGGATGCATTTTAGGTGTAGTATTTGGAATAATGCCAGGGATTTATTACCATATGGAGAAGTTTTCTTACGTTCTCAATTAAGTCCCGATATTTCAGGAAAGATGAGGTTTGTTCATTCATCACTTTAATGTCATTTGACAGTATAAACAGTAACGTTTTTTCAGACATACAAAGTTATATACAGACTCTGCACAGTAATTTGACTGAGAAACTTGCCAAACATTTGCTTTGATAAAGATGGAAGGAGTAACCAAAAGTGATTCTTTTAAAATTACTATGGTCATGTATTAGTGTTATTGATGATCATGTGACCGGAAAACCATAGAATACAAAATAAATTTAGTAAATATATGAAATTAAATTTTCTTTGAGATAAAGAACAGTGGGTCATGTAAGAGAGAACAAAGAGTGCAATTATTTTGATTTGATTTGATTCCTGAAAGCAGAATTAGGCAGTTTATGTTAGGTGATACATTAACTTATACAAGCATTAAAAATTTATGCTTCTAAGAAGTAGCTTAAATGCTTCTTATTTCTGTAGAAAATAAATATATATTTATAAGCTTATGAACATTATGTGTGTAATCATATGTAATCATTTGTAGTCTCATTGAGGTTGTATTTGTGCTTGTTTTACAATACAAAGGTAAAAACTTTTTTTGGTTGTTGCTTTTCTTACTGGCAGTCCTTATTAAAACATGGTATTTTTGCTTTTGTCTCAATGTAAAAAAACCATAAGGCTATTGAACAGGATACTTAGATAGACTATCTTCATAGCTCCTTAACAATAATGGGAAACATTTGCATACTGTGCAAAAGACAGCTCCTTTTTACTAAAATAATTTGGAAAATTTATAAGATAAATGTCTAGCATGAATAGCATATATTTATTATAGAATTTCTTTATTAATAACATAATCAATTTAGACCTAAAATGGACTTTTAGAGTCGCACATATTCTTCCATCTCCTCTGTGTAGAAATACAGGTGATTTAAAAATAATATTTATGGTAGTCTAATATGTATATATAATCTTAGATATTCAATTAAAGGCTACATGAATCACAGGGTATCAAAATTTATCATATCTTCATGGGGTGGTCCAATTTAACAATTGAGAATAAATTTAGCTCTATTTCACATAATCCAACATTAAAATGTACTATTGGACAAGTGAAACTTGAATATACATTCTTGTTGAAAAGACCATAGGTGATTAAAATAGATTCAGTTTACGTTCAACACATCATCACATCTTCTGCCCCGAACATGAAAATAGACACAAAATTTCTCTTGTAAGTTTAGGAAAGTCTATGGATACCATAGATTCCTATTGTGCATTTATTTTCACCTTAAATTATTCCCACTTTCCATGTGCTAAGAATTTACACTTCCTCAAGCACATCTCCTTCTAGTTATGATAAATGGTGTATGGCAACACAATTAATTGATGGATGTCAAAGCAATGAGATCAATTTATTCTTCTAAACAGCTGCTATGGCAGTAAACATATCTTAATAGAAGGAGGCCTCTTGAGTTCAAGAGGCATAAATGCCTGTCTTTGTGCAAGTCCTATCAGCATACTTCCAAGCCTGAAGGCGTTTGGCAAGCATTGTTAATTGACTTGCAGCATTAATTAAGTTAATGATCCAAGATTTTGTTTCACAGTGCTTCAACACATCAGATTATTGTACCAAGAGCATGTTAGAGTAATTTAAACTACTGCATTCTCTGATACTCATTATGCCATTAACACTACAATTTAAGTAGATAGACTTGCACAAAACAATTCAGAATTTTGTTGATTTCTAATTGGGTAAAGCAGCATAAACTTTCCAAACTTGAGAAATATGCATTTAGAAGCTTTCTTTTGATTCTAAGTAAAATTATGGCGTCCTTCTCTCACACACAAGACACAGGTATTTTAAATAATAATTTAAATGTAAACATGTTTTCCTACTATGTCTTTGAATTTAAGTATCTAGTATGGCAACCTCTGAGTTCATGAATTGTAAACAATTTTTACTCTTTAGGTGGAGAACTCAAACTAAATTTTTAAATAGTAAATAATTTACATACTCTACCACCAACAATAAGACTACTTTTTCCAAACTCAACAACAAATTCCTTTATGTAAGCACTAACAAAGTCATTTTATTCATTTTTTTTTAACTTATATTTTAGGTTCTGGGTACATGTGAAGGTTTGGTACATAGGTAAACTCACATCACAGGGTTCGTTGTACCGATTATTTCATCAACCAGGAATTAAGCCCAATACCAAATAGTTATCTTTTCTGTTCCTCTCCCTTCTCCCACCCTCAACCCTTAAGTAGACCCCAGTGTCTGTTATTTCCTTCTCTGTGTCCATGTGTTTTCATCATTTAGCTCCCATTTACAAGTGAGAACAGGTGGTATTTGGTTTTCTGTTCCTATGTTAGTTTGATGAGGATAATAGCCTCTAGCTCCATCCATGTTCCCACAAAAGACATGATCTTGTTCTTTTTTATGGCTGCATAGTATTCCATGGTGTGTAGGTACCATATTTTCTTTATCCAATCTGTCATTTATCAGCATTTAGCTTAATTCCTTGTCTTTGCTATTGTGAATAGTGCTGCATTGCACATTCATTTGTATGTGTCTTTATGATAGAATGATTTATATTCCTCTGGGTATATACCCAGTAATGGGATTGCTGGGGTCAAATGGTAGTTCTGCTTTTAGCTCTTGAGGAATAGCCATTATTAATTATATGCAATTATCCACTAAGAAAAAGTAAAAAGGAAACAACTTTATTTTTAAACCGAAATAATGAATGCAAGATTGAATTTGTTTTTTCTTAACAATTTCCATTTATATTTGTGTATACTTGAAGAATCAGATTCTATTGAGAATTTAAGTTTCATAGGAATTCATTCTCAAAACTAGTATTTTATTGGTTTGTAATATCTTCTGCCACTTTGTAATCACTCTTTGTTTTAATAAATGAATAAGTCTTATTTATGTTAGGATATATTTCCTCTCCTCACTCTAGAGTAACTGCAATAGCCTGTATTTTATATTTAAATTAAACTCAGATGTCTATGTTAAAATATTTTATACAGTGTAAATAAGATAATTGATTCATATAAATTATACACAAAAAGAACAACACATAAATTTCATTTGTTGCTATTTAAATCAAGATTTATAAAGGCAGTGTTTATAAATGAAATTCAAAAAAGATATAGTAGCTTTATAGGAACAATGACTTGGGATTTATACTCACACATTTTTCTCAGAGAGCACATATGTCCAAGTATTTGAGTAAGTATACATGGCAGTACCCTCTAAATTTGTTACATCTTATTTGTTCCTCATTTCCAGTCTTTAAGAAGTGAAGGTGGCAATTTTGTAAACCACTAACATGTTTTCATGATAAGAAGGCTATATTGAACACACTCATAAATACATATATAAGTCTATGTATTTTGTACATGTTACTTTTAACACAATTCTGAAATAATTTTTTGGATAAAGAAAGGAATAAAAGAAAGTAAAACTGTACCTGGTCAAAAAGCACAAGTGAAAATTATGTATGCTTTTACAGTGAAAGCAAAATGGAAAGAGTAGAATATTACTTTCTTGATGACAACTAATCAAAAATATTACTTTCTTGATGACAACTAATCAAAAATATGGCCAATAGTTCTTATGTATTTGCAACTGGGGAACACTGTGCTGTGAGAAAAAAAAAAAAAAAATCTACATCACGAAAATGGCCGTCACATAATCAATTGAAAAACAAAATAGGAAAGAGTTCTATGAAACAGCTACTCTCTGGTGAGAAATCCAACACTATTTAAAGTTTGCCTGCCTGTTTCTCAAATGTAGTACACCGCTACAATACTTAAAACCTGATTTCTGTGCCCATAAATTTGTAGCTTGTTTATTTTCATGCCGTTACCTTAACAATGGAAAGGTATTCTGAAATTGTTAGCTCAGTGTTTTGCCTCATAAGGAGGTTCCCAATTTATTTATAAGGGAAAAAATGTTGTGTTTATGATTCTATGATGTACAGAAATGGGCTTAGTTAGCATCATGAGATCTGACTCACACTTATAATTTCAGACCAGAATAAGTGTGGCTCCATAATCTAGCCACAAAACCAGAATCAAGTTAAACAAAATTTTGACTGTGTTTTGAGCAAAGTTAGTATGATGAAATGAATTATCTGTGCTCAGCAGTAGGTCTAGTTGTGCATATAGAATGCATATCATTTCCTGAGCTATCTAATAAATGCATTAGTGAAATTGGGCTGGGAAGTAGAGACTAGCTTCCAGAAACAAATGCTATAGTACTTACAATCCTACTGTCAATGAAAATAAATTAACTAAGAATTCTGTAACATCTCACTGCATTATGAAATTTGAAAATTAGATCCTAACGAATATAGTAAATAATTATAATACTTTAAAGTTATAGTGGTATTAGAACATGCTTAGGTTTAGGTAAAAACAAATAACATAACAAAAACAAGTGAGACTTATACCCCAACTTGTATACACCACATGATCAATTACCATAGTTTTCTGAAACCTGGATATGGGAGCAGAAGCCCTGAATTGGTCTGTGTCATAGTTTTACAGTTTCACAGACAATATGTTAGCTACCAAGGGGCTTTTATTCTTCACTTTTGAAATATAAATATTTCTTTTGTATGGATTAATACTCCCTACTGAAATGGAACCACAGTCTGAAAACACTTGTTTGCTTTCTTCACTGCCATATCCCCCTCCATTATCATGTCTGGCCCATAATAAGCACTCAGTCAATATTAGTTGATTCTATTTAACAAGATCATGTATGAGAAAAGTCTTTATAAACTGAAAAACATGCTGCTTAAGTATTACCGCTTCAGACAAAAGAAAAAGTATACATAATCTGTAGTCAAGAATAAATTTTCAAAAACATTTTAAAATATGATGTGTTTTCTTATTCTGCTTTACAACAGATATGTGTAATTTAAGTGATATTTCTTGGTAGTAGGAGTGTAGTTTGATAAATAGGCTAAATTTTTATCTTTGAAATACCTAAGTCAAGAAAATCTCTGCAGTGTAAAGAATAGTGTAAGTTTCAACTCTCCATCTATAAAATATAAAAAATGAAGGGACATTGATGAAGAAAATAAATTCAGTGAAAGTATTTAAATATGTTTATCATGTCATTTCTCTGCAAACAGTATTTTCTTCCAAGATGATTATGTAAATTATTTCTTAAATATTATAATGCACATTTTACAATAGGTCAACTGAACAAGATTTTAAGTTCTAAGATATTATTCTAATTTCCTATGTCAAGTAAAATGTTTTTATATTTCTTTTCTCCGTGATATGCCTTAGGAAAGATTTTTACATATGGTAATGCTGTAACGATGTTAACATATTTATGTATGAGATTTTAAAAAATGAATTTGATATATTTTAGGGAAAATGTGTGAATCTTCAGTCAATTACTGTGAATGCAACCCCTGCTTTAATGGTGGTTCCTGCCAAAGTGGTGTGGATTCTTATTATTGTCATTGTCCATTTGGTGAGTAAAACTTATTTGTTGATATAAAATATAAGTTCATTTTTGCACACAATTTAGCAATTTTGTTTTATTATGAGCATGACAAAGAAACTATTGTTTTACATGGAAAGTTTTATTACAATAAAATCTTAAATGTTTAACATTTGTAAAAGTTATGGCAATCCCATTGAATGCATTGCATTGATCATTACTAGAAAAAGAGTCAACTCAAGATAATTGAATTAATGTTGTTTCTGTAGGACATTTCCCCTCAAAGATTTATGGATGTCTTCTTTTTAGCTGAGAATTTATGAAATAAAAAAAAAAAATTCTTTAAGCACTCTTTGACATCACTGTCTATTTCAAATCTTTAAGAGTAGTCAAAGTAAGGTTTTTTGTTTGTTTCACTTTTGTGAATGTTGTTTCGTTTTTTATTTTTGTTTTTTACATTAGTTTTTAATTTTGTTTTTTACATTGATTCAGCCACTTTTATTAGAAGGACTTAGTAACTATACATGAAGTTTTCATAATAGGCTTTTTGTAGCTGATACTACCTGACTAATAAAATTTCAAACTCATCTGTTCTTTTGAGTAAGAAAAATTGTTAAAAAGAACTTTTGTGTAAACATACATGCTTATTCACCCTAGTGGAATGAACTAAAAGATTCCATCCAGGTCTTATCTGACTGTTACCCATTACTGTGCCAGCCAAAAACCATGAGATTCAGAGGAAGCATTTGTATTAGCTTGGTTTGTTTCATAAGTTTGTGATTATTCCATTTTTTTAAAGGCTACTTTACACCACAACATAGAATCCATCTCCATATGACTCTGTCTCTTTTCTTAAGCAAGAAAGAGCAAGGATATTTTTCTAGTCTTCCTTTAGGCATGTAACTGTGCTATATGGACCTGAAAAGTAAAGTTCAATCTATAGTAGATAGTAGAATTTGAAGGACATATGCAGTTCCTAATATCCTGTATAATTTACTAGATAGTTTTAATTTCCAAACAATTTCATGACTATCTGTTTTCATTAAGCCAACATCAATAGAATGTTAAAGACAAACAGAATAGAAAAATACCTAATTTGGGGGAATGTATTTTATCAATGGTTTTGAGGCCCAGAAATGGAGTGATTTGCCCAAAGTCAAAAAATGAAGTTGAAACAAAACTACCCCAAGACAATGTAGCGACTAGAACACAAATTTTTATTTTCAGTCCAGTGTGACATTCACAGCACCCCTTTTTATAAAATGTCTTTGAAATTCTCACTAACAATGCCCGTGAAGTAATGAAAGGTATATCAAGGTCAAAATAACCACACCTTTAGATCTCCAAAAACTTTTTCTTTCTTTCAATGGTATCTTATAATTTTAAATGGTGCTGCTTTCTACATATAACCATAGTCAAGTTTCATGGTTTAACTTAACATTTTGATATAAAAGATAAAGGGTTTAGAGTGTAAACTGGAAATGATTTTCAAGTAACTGAACCAAAAATATTCCTATTTTTAGGGATTCCTTTACATTACAATTGCAAATTTGAGGATTTAAGAAAATTGATACACAATGAAAACAAGTCACAGCTGCAGTGTAGTGGTACAACTGGCGTTGCCTATTAAGTGGAGCTATTTGGGGGGCCAAATGTACCTTCTTGTCACTCTGCTAGAGATCGCCAGGGAAAGAGGAATAGCACAATGTAAATTAAAATAGACACAAATCACACATAGCCTGCAGTGCAAATTTCTCCCCCTATTCTTTCCAGTGGCAAAGACAAAAAATCATTATCTAAACTTAGACATTGTCAGCACTTAGAAAACAAAGGTCACTGAAACACACTATGTAATTTGAAACTAAAGAGATAGAATTAAAAACAAAAATGATTTTTGTTCTCAAATTCCATAAAGAAATATTTTCATGTTTGAAAACACACTATCAATTTGAATTAAAATGTAAGTATCTATGTACTTTCTACATACATTTACATTTGAATATTCAGCACATTGTTATAGATTTATTAAAGTTTATTCAGAAGAGACCTAAGTGAACACATAATATAAATTTTTTCAGTAGTATTTTTATTTCATTTATATGCTTTCTTTTTCCTTTAACTTCACTTACTCTTTCTGCATTGATAACATATTTATATATTAATTAGTAATGTATATAAATTATGAATATTAAATATAGATGCCACTGAAATATATAAAATACAAATGCAAATTCTACAGGATAGATATAATAAATATATAATGTACAAGATTATAATATGTATAAAATATATTATCTATATATA
>NW_012116044.1:4192092-4194912 GCF_000951035.1 Colobus angolensis palliatus
CATTCTCCTGCCTCAGCCTCCCAAGTAGCTGGGACTGCAGGCGCCAGCCACCACGCCTGGCTAATTTTTTTTGTATTTTTAGGAGTGACGATGTTTCACCCATGTTAGCCAGGATGGTCTTGATCTCCTGACCTCGTGATCCGCCCACCTCGGCCTCCCAAAGTGCTGGGATTACAGGCATGAGCCATCATGCCTGGTCAAAATTATGTATAATTTCTACTCATTTATAATAAATATTATTTCAGCCTGGACAGAAAAGGAAAAGATAAATAACACAAACTTTTATGGCAGCTCCTAGGCTGTTTTAATTTTAAAAATGTTCTGATATAAAATGTGGTAGTCAAAACAACTAGACAATCAATAGATCTGGCCTCAAATTTTGGCTGTTTCTCTTGGTTCTGTGACCTTAGGCAAGTTTTAAATACTCTATAAAATAATGGCATTGGTTCCTTCTAGCTGAACAGTTCCCTCACTCTAAATTTTATGCATTTACAGGACATATAAAGCCAAAATTAAGAAATGAAGCCTTTGCAAGTTAATAAGAATCATGAGGTATTGGCGTGGGTTAATTTTCCAATCATTTGCCACAGTCTACTAATATTTGTGGGAAAAGAATTTTGGCATAGCATTGTAACATCAATAAAACTCATTTTTCAAGTTTGAAAAAGAACCAGCACAAACAAGTGGAAATGCTGACTTTCAAAAAAAAAAAAAGACAGCTATTTTAAAGTAGCCTGCTATAAATCATACCCACAGAGGGTATAAAACAAGAAAGAGATAAAAACTTAAAGACAGTTATTTCCTTTCCTAAACCGATGATTTCACTTGCCTGATTTTGTGGCCTGGAAAATAACATGAATATAGGTACTGATTTTTAAAAATCAAAACAAATGCACTTACCATCTTCAATTGAGTTGAAATAGTTTTTAAGAACTATATATTATGAAGGAAGTATGTTGGCTGAAAATTGTAGCATAATAAAACTTCTAAAAGGTCAACAAATTTGGGCCGGGTGTGGTGGCTCATGCCTGTAATCCCAGCACTTTGGGAGGCTGAGGCGGGCGGATCACCTGAGGTCAGGAGTTCAAGACCAGCCTGACCAACAAGGTGGAATCTCGTCTCTACTAAAAATACAAAATTAGCCAGATGTGGTTCTGGGCACCTATAATCCTAGCTTCTCGGGAGACTGAGGCAGGAGAATCGCTTGAACCCAGGAGGCAGAGGTTACAGTGAGCAGGCACTCTAGTCTGGGCAACAAGAGCCAAACTCGGACCCCCAAAAACAAAAAAAAAAAGTTATAAAAATAAAAATCAACAAATTTTGAAATGTTTCTGGGAAAGAAATCTCTTCAGACACACTCCATTCCACTAAACCTTTAAATTTTAGAAACAAAGCATACTTAGATATGTTCCCTAATTAGACAATGAAAAATAATTACATCAGTTAATCATTTCTGCCATATTTTAAAGATCATTCATTCATAAAGATCATTAACTCTATTTCAGTTTTAGTTTAGATGAAATTTTTTGGTAAGTAACAAAAAAGTTGTTAAAACATATCTCATTTTATAATTCAAAAATATTTTAATCAAAATATATAATAAAATTTCCCTGAAATTTTATGCCAGTTTGTCAATTTTCCCTCCAACAGGTGTCTTTGGAAAACACTGCGAGTTGAATAGTTATGGATTTGAGGAGTTGTCATACATGGAATTTCCAAGCTTGGACCCCAATAACAACTATATTTATGTCAAATTTGCCACTATTAAAAGTCATGCCTTATTGCTTTACAACTATGACAACCAGACAGGCGACCGGGCTGAGTTTTTGGCCCTTGAAATTGCCGAAGAAAGACTAAGATTCTCTTATAATTTAGGCAGTGGTACATATAAACTCACCACCATGAAGAAGGTGTCAGATGGACATTTTCACACTGTGATCGCCCGGAGAGCAGGAATGGTAAGATACTTCATCCTACATAAACCCCATTTTATTGTTGTTGTATATCCAACTGGATTATGAACTGGGGTGCAAATCATGTTAAATTAGGTTTATTCATTAAATGAACAGTTTCGTTATGAACAACTTAGACGTAACATTTTTTCTTTTGCTCATGACAACTCTGTTCAAAAACAATAAAAAAGAGAACAATTGAGAAAATAGCCTAGTGCGTAAAAATTTCATTGATATTTTTTGTATGTTTTTAAGGCCATATCAGGCCTATACTTAAAATAACTACCTTTCTTTCCTAAGTATTTCTGCCTTGACTGAAGAAACAATTAAAGAACAGAGGAGACTTTTCTGCAAAATCTACATACCTTAATCAAAAACACTTTATTGTTAAACAGTGCTAGCAATAGTCATAGCTAGTCATAGTCGTTTTGCTGGTAGAGGGTCTTGCCTTGATATTGGTGGTTCCTGACTGAGCCAGGTAGTAGTGGCTGAAGATTTGTGGTGGGGGCTGTGGAAATTTCTTAAAGTAAAACAACGATAAACTTTGTAACATTAACTCATTTTTCATGAAAGATTTTTCTGTAGCATTTGAGGCTATTTGATTGATACCATTTTACCCACAGAGGAAATTGTTTCAAACCTGAAGCCAAGCCTCTCTCAAACCTTAATGCTAATGTATTAATTAAGCCTATGGAATATTCTAAATCCTCTGTTGTCATTTCAACAATGTTCACAGCATCTTCACCTGGAGTAAGTTCTGTCTTTTTTTGTTTTTTTTTTTTTTGTTTGTTTGTTTTTTTGAGACGGAGTCTCGCTCTGTCGCCCAGGCTGGAGTGCAGTGGCCGGATCTCAGCTCACTGCAAGCTCC
>NW_012116044.1:4194962-4248639 GCF_000951035.1 Colobus angolensis palliatus
GTATTTTTTTAGTAGAGATGGGGTTTCACCGTGTTAGCCAGGATGGTCTCGATCTCCTGACCTCGTGATCCGCCCGTCTCGGCCTCCCAAAGTGCTGAGATTACAGGCTTGAGCCACCGCTCCCGGCCAAGTTCTGTCTTAATAAACCACTTCCTTTGATTATCCCTAAGAAGCAGCTTCTCATCCTTTCATGTTAGTTTTGCAAGATTGTAGCAGCTCAATCACATCTTCAGGCTTCACTTCAAATTCTAGTTCTCTTGCTGTTTCTACCACATTGGCAATTATTTCCTCCACTGAAGTCTGGAAGCCCTCAAACTCATCCACGAGAGTCAAAAATCAACTTCTTCCAAACTCCTTTTAATATTTGATATTTTGACCTCCTTCCATGAATCACGGTTCTTCATGGCATCTAGAATGGTGACTCCTTTCCAGAAGGTTTTTAATTTACTTTGCCCAGACCCATCAGAGGAATCATCATCTGTGGCAACTATAGCATTATGAAATTTATTTCTTAAATAATAGGACTTGAAACTCAAAGTGACTCTTTGATCCATGGGCTGCAGTCTGGATGCTGTGTTAGCAAGCATGAAAACAACATTAATCTTCTTGTACGTCATTGTCAGAGCTCTTGGGTGACCAGGTGCATTATCAGTGAGCAGTAATATTTTGAAAGGAATTTTTTTTTCTGAGCAGTAGATCTCAACAGTGGGCTTAAAAATATTCAATAAACCATGCTGTAGACAGATGCACTGTCATCCAGGCATTTCTGTTTACTGATGGAGCACAGGTGCAGTAGATTTGGCATAATTCTTAAAGACCCTAGGCTTTTTAGAATGGAAAAGGAGCGCTGGTTTCAATGTCAAGACACCAGCTATATTCACTCCTGATGTGTCAGCCTATCCTTTGAAGCTTTTAACCTAGGCATTCACTTCTTTTCTCTAGCTATGAAAATCCTAGATGACATCTTCTAATAAAAGGCTGATTTTTTTTACATTGAAAGTCTGTTCTTTAGTGTAGCCCCTTCATCAATGACCTTAGCTAGATCTTCTGGATAACTTGCAGCTTCTGTATCAACGTTCACTGCTTTGCTTTGTATTTTTACATTACAGAGATGACTTCTTTCCTTAAACCTCATGAGCCAACCTCTGCTGCATTCCAACTTTTCTGCTGTAGTTTCCTTACCTCCCTCAGCCTTCATGCATTGGAAAGGAGTTAGTGTGCCTTTTTCTAGGTTAGATGTTGGCTTAAGGGAATGTTGTAACAGGTGTGATCTTCTATCCAGACTACTAAAACTTTCCCATATCAGCAATAAGGCTATCTCGCTTTCTTATCATTTGTGTATTCACTGGAGTAGCACTTTTAATTTTCTTCAAGAACTTTTACTTTGCATTTACAGCTCGGCTAATTATTTGGCAGAAGAAGCCTTGCTTTTGGCCTATCTTGGCTTTCTACATGCCTTCCTCACTAAGCTTATTCATTTTTACATTTTGATATAAAGTGAGAGACATGCAACTCTTCCTTTCACTTGAGCACTTAGAGGCCATTGTAGGATTATTCATTGGCATAATTTTCGTAGTGTTTTATCTCAGGGTACAAGGAAGCCTGAGGATAGGTAGAGAGACCAGGGACAGATAATTGTTGGAGCAGCTAGAACATAAACAACATTTATCAATTAAGTTTGCCATCGTATATGGCACGGTTCATGTTGCCCCAAAATAATTATAATAGTAACATCCAAGGACATTTCACTCATCACAGATCACCATAACACATAAAATAATAATGAAATATTTGAAACATTGTGAGAATTATTAAAATGTGACTCACAGTCACAAAGTAAGCACATGCTGTTGGAGAAATGGTGCTGATAGACTTACTGGATGCAGGATTACCAGAAACCATCAATTTGCAAAAAACAAATCTGCAAAGTGCAATAAAGTGAAGAGCAATACAATGAGGCATGCATGTATTTACAGATTATATTGATTTTATTATGTGGCTTTCATGTTACAAGAATGACATATCTATTTAGGACTTGTGTTTATTAAACAAATTTTTTTTTTATAAAGGAAAATGCATCACATCTTTTCTTTATTAATGTTTGAAAATATTTGACATAGTGTAATAAAATGGAACAGCTTATTTATTTTTTATTCTTTATCTTCACAATGATCTCTCCATATTTTCCCCATCTCTAATGGCTATGAAGGATTTATTTTTTTTTTAATAAGAAAATGCTAACAAATCTGTCTTAAAGCATTTTTACACTTTAGCTTTGAGCCTTTAAAAGTGTAGTTACTGGTGGCCAGGCGTGGTGGCTCACTCCTGTAATCCCAGCACTTTTGGAGGCCGAGGCAGGCAGATCACGAGGTTAGGAGATCAAGACCATCCTGGCTAACAGTGAAACCCCATCTCTACTAAAAATACAAAAAAGAAAAAAAAAAAAATTAGCCAGACGTGGCAGTGTGCAGCTGTAGTCCCAGCTGCTGGGGATGCTGAGGCAGGAGAATGGTGTGAACCCAGAAGGCAGAGCTTGCAGTGAGCCTAGATCGCGCCACTGCACTCCAGCCTGGGTGACAAAGCAAGACTCTGTCTCAAAAAAAAACAAACAACAATAAAAAGGTGTAGTTACTGGTAAGATTTATAATTCACCCTAGATAAAGGACTTGTGTAAAATGTTAAATTGTCTGCTAAAAAGAAAGCCTAGCCAAAACAAAATAAGTGCCCTTAAATCATTTTTAAATGAAAAACTTGGTATCTAAGTGATTATAAATTTATTTCTGATTTCATGTCAATCTTTAAAATATATGGTAACTTATATAGTCCTTAGACTGAGTCTATGAATCATACATTTGTGTGACTGCAGATTAATTTTTGCCACTAAATGCGTGGAATATGTTATATTGCTGAATGCATATAAGCAATATTCAGAAGTAATATTTAAAATGTTTTTAACCAAGTTTTTGCTATTTTTTCCCTTCTGGCCCATAGTTAATTTTAAAGGCTAAAATTTGTGCAATCTATAATTACCAGTTTCATAAGGGCATAAGACAGAAACTACCTTATAATATTAATTATTTTTGACCAATACACATAACAGGCAATCTATTATCAAAGAACAAAGTTTGTCATTTGCTCTCAGGAATATTTTATAAATCCATGTTTATTTTGAATTGGCATCAGGTACAATGACTTTTCTCTCCTCCACTCTAATTTACTACAACATTAAAGGAAATTTAAGCAAGTTTTTAAATACAGAACTATTTTTAATTGTGAGGGGGAAAAGAATAATGATTAGCTTTAAATATAACCGAGTGATTGTGTCAACATGCTCAAGGGTAGCTGCTCAGACATGTCATTCATGGATATCACCACATCCATCAAACTGCATTCAGGGTCCTACCAGGTTATTAAATGTATGTTACTTGAAATGTGCGTGAGAATACAACAAATGTATTATATGGTTTTTATCAATCATTTTAGTTATATATTGTTTTCCCCATTTCCTTTTGAACTTAGTGTTAATATTTCCAGTTGGAACATTTTTCTAATATATTTAATTTATACAATGTTTACTTAATAAAATTACCCCCAACAGTCTGAAAATGGTGTCAAGACATAATGTTATATTTTATATTTTAATTCTACTATGCCCACATTTCCATATTATTGTAAAGGTTAATATGAATCATAATTAAAATTCTATTTCTGTGAATTAGGTGCTTAAACAGGTGTTAGTCACCCCGAATTATCACCAATTTATCCCACATATAACCTTTTGAAGTAAAATAATGGAGTATTTGGCTTGATCTTGGTCTCAATGAAGTTTAAATTATGAGTAGTGCCTAAAAATCCGCCTGACTTTAATGAACGTTAGTAGAGGTATAACAAACCAATATTGGATAAAATATATTTTCTGATTAGTAATACATCATTGCACTGAATTTTGCTTGAGATTTTAAAAATCAGCATAGTATCAAACTGTATGCTCAGAGGAAGACCTCTGGAAGAATATAGAGTTAATCAATTCCAGTATTCCTGATGATTGATGTAACCAGAAATATTGGGCCTTAAAGAATCAGAAAAACATTTGGAGATTGATATATATAGATTGGGCTCAAATTAGCCATAATAATATCCTAAAGCTGATGAGTAATAGTAGACATCACCTCACCCCCATTTTCCACACATATGGAAGATAACCATATTTCTGATATGTTGTCAAGTATACTATAATGTAAAATAAACAATTTTACCTGATGACCTCCAAGGTCACATTAAACTTCATGAGCATTTGATTCTATCAAACAAGGACATGGGAGCAAGAGGTAAGTGAAGGAGGTAATTTGAAGGATGCAGTTCATTTGTATTATTGTGACCACAGTCATCAATTTTAATAATACCGTATGTGAAAAAAAACTCTGTCATTATTACTTGAATCATAGGAAAAATGTCTTCCTGTTTCAGAAAACATCCAAAATAAAGCCCCTACTGGATTCTGAAATTGTCATTTTCTACATTTCAAAATAATTTTGGTTGGAAACTGGCAAAATCATTAACCTCTAAGCTTTAAATCATTGCGTAGTTGGGGTAAAATATTTTAATTTATAGTGGTAAAGCTATAAAAATTCAACAGCAAAAGAGAATTTAACTCTGAAGATTAAATTGCATAAGCTTACTATTAAAATAAAACATCTCCTCCATTATTCTTTCTTTGAGTTGTATCAGCAAGATTTTAGACATACATTGAAATATTAACAATGACTAAAATACAATTCTGTCATCCAAGGTTATTTTTCTAGTTGAGGCATTTATAAATATCCATGTGGTACTTTCTAGTTTATGATACTTTTAGGGATCTCTACAAGGATACTTGCATAATATATGTAGAGACATGTGTTCAATCGAATAGTCACCTAAGCAGCAGAACTTGAATTATAAAAAGCTAATACTGCTTTTGAGATTGGGTGTCACCCCAATTTACAGATAACTGGAAATAATCATAACTGTCAAAAGAATTAACTAAATAGGGCATGAATGTCTTGCCAGAGAATTGGAAGTATAAATTTTTCCTACAAATGTTTGTACTCATTATAATTTACTTGAGAAAAAAGGCAAAAATATCCATGTGGCTCACAAGAGTTTATTGTACAGAGCTTATAATAACTAACTCTTAGAAACATTTAAGAATATGTTAGCCAGTAATATTTGATAAACAATTAATAAATTGACTATACATTAACCTCAGTCTTTATTTTTAAAATGTGAGATACTTCAGATAAATTTTTGCAAGTCTCCTATTTAAATATATATTTTATAGATACTGCCTAAAAATCATAAGCAATATTGGTAAAAGTGAGATATTAAGGAAATTAATCGTTTTCATTCCTAATGAAAGTGCCCTGATTTTTTAATACAGAAAATTTGATATCCAAAACTTTGCATTTAAGTTTGTCATGTTATTAGTCAACTTGCTTAATCTTCCTGCACTGTTTTCTACATTTGCTTTGCTCTTATTAACCTGAAATGATAAGCATCCTGATAAATAGATAGTTGCATTGTATTTATATTTATCTTCTATATATGTAACAAATTTGGATTAACCCCATCTGTGGCATTCATAAATTTAGAATAATGCTTTATTGTCTGCACTAGGAGAAATCTTTAAACCTTCTGTCCATTCAGATAATGAATTATTGTTATTCCCGTGATCTACTCCATCCTTCTTATAATTTCAGCAACTAAAATGTGCAAAGTTTGTCATTTGTCAAATTTTAATGAAGTTTGGGGAACAAAGGAGGTGCATCACAATAGCATTGCAGATTACACAATAATATGGATATACAACTTGGGTCTTAGACTGCACTGCAGCCGTCCTGAGTTGCTGGTACTAATTATATAGGACTCTGAATTCTATGGTTACCATATTCTTAGGCCTTTTAACCATAAATTGATGACTTTGTTTATCAATCAAAAGGAGTATTCATATGTTCTACTAAACAGGATTTTGTCTCAAGGGAATATGTGTCCCTTAGAATGTAAAAATGACCACTTAGTCATTATTTAAATACTATTGGGGATTTTGTACTGTAAAGTATAGTAATACATCCTGATTATACAGAAATATGTTATAATATTATTTATAAATAATTATTCTTAACAAAAATGAGAAGAGCACTTACTTGATTTAACGTATTTCAAACTTTAATCCGAATATTTAAATTTTCATAGATTGCTATAATAGTATTTATACTGTATTTTCATAGTCCTTTTGTAAATATAGCTGAAATCGTATGAGAATAAGACTTTTGAAAATCAAAAATTAAGTGTCTTTTCTTTTGTTAACATAGTTTGACAGTACAATAAACACATTTCTTAAGATTGTAATCTACAGGAAGATGTTTCAGACCTATTGTGTATTATTCTAAAGAAGATTAATGACATGTATATCTTTTTTCACCTTTAAAACAGGGGAGCAGGAGAGGATTTTTAAAGGTACCCTTTTACCTCTTATAGGTATAGATAGTCATAATTAGTTTGAGATATCAAAGAAACATGTGCCCATGATTCAATATTAGAATTATGTGATTTACACATTAAATCAAGATGTTATCACAGTTTCCAAGTCATGTTCACATAGAAACAAGTCATGAGTAGTGTTGACTGGAAAGGCTAATAGGAACGGTGGAACCCAAAGTTGAACGTTTCTTTCTCTTGCTTCATAGGCAGCCTCCTTAACTGTGGACTCCTGTTCTGAGAACCAAGAGCCAGGATATTGTACTGTCAGTAATGTGGCAGTTTCAGATGACTGGTAAGGAATATGATTACTTTAATTTTCATTATTACTTAATTTTTAAAAAATAAATTGTATACCTAAAAATAATTACAAGATGCTAAGTAGTACATAAAGCCTAAGATATTTTATTTCCCTCTCCAAATTTTCATAATATAAAATAGTCAATAATTACTGTGCAAAGTGCGTTAAAATGTGTGAAATGAAGTGGTAGAAATAAGGATAAAATTGGTGAAAAGGAAACTAAATATAGCCAGTAGTCTTTGGAAAGATTCGTGAAATAATCGTATATGACCTTCATTCTGAAAAACATGTAGGATAAAGACCCCACTTCTTTCAAATGCATTTCTAAAAGTTTATGTGAAAATTATTAACAGATATTTTTCCATAGCACTTAAAGCTGAATACAGCAGTAATCTACCAGAAAGTAAGTGATTTTAATAGGAAAAAATGATAAACAGAAAAATAAATAGACATGGATAATGACGCATCATTCATTGCCTCAGTCAACTTACTGGCATCCCTTGCATTGATCACCTTACTGATATCCTTTATCATTTCTTCAGGGAAGGAGCAATATAATGTAAATATTAGAGTTGGCACTAATTCTACAGCATTTTATCTTCCCTCTGAGAGTATGCTCCTTCTTACTGACTCAGTATTGTGATAATATACATCTAATTTGACTAATTGAAAACATAATTTCCATACATTTTATTATTTTTCATAACTTAGAATCCTAACAACTCTGTGTGTTTATAGGAAACTCTTCTACATGTTTTCCATTGAAATTTATCACACTATAATAAATGTCACAAAAAGCTATATTCACTGTTTTTCAAACTAAACATTATACTAAAAATGTAATCTTTTGGCACTAATATTTATATCTTCCATTTTTTATTTAGGACTCTTGATGTTCAGCCAAATAGAGTCACAGTTGGAGGTATCAGATCGCTAGAACCAATCCTTCAGAGGAGAGGACATGTGGAAAGCCATGATTTTGTTGGATGTATAATGGAGTTTGCAGTCAATGGAAGGCCTCTGGAACCCAGCCAAGCTTTGGCAGCACAAGGCATCCTAGATCAGTATGGCAATTTTATTTCTTACTGTTTTAAAGAAAAAGAATGCAAAAAAAGTATGCTTCAGTGAGCATCAAAAGATGAAATTATTATTCTCAAAACTCTAAAAATACCAAATGATTTATGTTGTTTTGAATTTTAAATGTTTATTTGCACTTTTGAAATTTTGGCATCAAGTATGATATTTAATTAGAAAATTAATATTTTTCTAGAGTCTTATACATATATATTATATATATATATATGCATGTGTGCATGTATATGTTTTATCCTCTTACAGAGAGTTGTGAAGATTAAATGAGTTAAGTTGGTAAATTATATAAAAAAGGGTTCCAGCATATAGAGATATATAGACGTTAGCCATCATGGGCACATAGAACTTTATTTCACCTTAAATAGTTTTACTTATAGACATACATATTCCTAAAAACTTGATACAGCTTTAAAAACAGGTAATAACTTGATTAATTATGAACCATAAGACTTTTTTATTTGATTATTAATTAGGTTTCTAGCAATAACTTAGGAATGGTAGAAATTACATATTTTATTTTAAAATTACTTTTGTTCATTATTAAAGTTGGAAAAATTCTGAAAAAAATACAAGGAAGAAAATAAAATTAACCTATAATCTAACCACCCAGAGACAAGTACTCCTAGGTTATTGTTATGTTTGTGACTGCTTAGTATCCCATAATGGGAATGTGCTATGTTTTAACTATTGCTTTACACTTTAGTTGTTTCCAATTTTAGTAATATACCAATTACCCTGTGATTAACACATTTTCACAAAAATCTTTGCTCACATTATTTTTTGGATGAGATTACTAGAAATAAAACTATTACTGGCAAAGCTAGGAATACTTTCTAATGTTTGTAACTTAAATATTTCAATAACATTTGCCATTTGCCTTTCTTTTCCTACATGTTGTTACTGTTTTGTTACAAAGTCACATTGGTTCATTATTATTATTAATCAAACAGTGCAGAAAAACAAAGGATTGAGATTGCCACCATTGTTAATACTTTGGTGTGCATCCTTTTGTATCTCTCTCCATGTTCACACACGTTTTTAAATATCATTTTTTTTTTTCATTTAGAGATATTTTGTGAACATCTTTTTAGGTCAAAACCTACTGAAACCAAACTTTCGGACTTACCTTTAACTCCTCTCTTTCTGTTAGACCTTATGTCCGGAATGACCTTTCTGTTTGTTTGTTTGCTTTTTGAGACGGAGTCTTGCTCTGTCGCCCAGGCTGGAGTGCAATGGCGGGATCTCTGCTCACTGCAACCTCCGCCTCCTGGGTTCAAGTAATTATCTGCTTCAGCCTCACAAGTAGCTGGGATTACAGGTGCCTGCCACCACGCATGACAAATTTTTGTATTTTTAGTAGAGACGGGAGTTTCATCATGTTGACCAGGCTGGTCTTGAATTCCTGACCTCATGATCCACTGGCCTCGGCCTCCCAAAGTGCTGGGATTACAGGCGTGAGCCACTGCACCCGGCCTAGAATGGTTTTTAAAACACAAGTCAGTTAACTTTTTCACTTTTTGGCTAAAAGTGCTTCAATAGCTTCCCATCTAACCCAGCTTCAAAGCCAAAATCCTGACACTGACTGACAACATTTTTGTGATCTGCCATCTCCCTTAATTTCCTGACCATATCTAACTACTCTTCTTCTTCTTGTCCCCTGAGCTCCAACCATGTTGGACCTCAGTGTTTCTCAAACATGGCAGTACGCTTTCACTTCAGGGCTTTCTCACTGGCTGTTTCCTCTAGTTGAAATGATATTCTACCAGATATACTTCATTCCCTTATTTTATTTAGGTCTTAAGAATTAATCTTAAAGATTAAGGTTAATTCACTGCCTAATCTAAAGATTCAGCAAACCTGCAAACTCACTATACCCTTTCTCACCTTGATTTTCTCGGTAGCTATTTTTTTCTTTATTTTCTGCCTCTTCCACAAGAAAAAAATAAATACTTCCTGAGTGCACGGTTATTTTTTTCATTACTTTACTTCCATGATTAGAACAGTACTTGACGTATGGTAGGCATTCAATAAACATTAGTTGCATGAGTAGCCTGTTAGACAGGTGTCAAAAAATATGTGGTCCCTGGATAATATGTATTAACCAAAGTGTTTATTTGACCAAGATATTTTATTCAAGTAAGAATTAATTTAAAGAAGAAATTGTCACATCTTTCTCATTATTATGTAAGACATAATTTTTCTTGAATCTTCTTTAGTGTGAGGCAGACTATGTTTTTTAGGAAAACTTCTAGTTTGATTAGTTTCTCCAAATGTAGTTGTAACTTGAGCTTCAAATAATGGAGTGCTTGAAATTAAATAAGTTAATACAAATTTTACCGAGTTTAAGCAAACTTCTCCTCATCTCTTATGTGATTTATGGTTCTCATTATGATTTATTTTAGATGCCCTAGACTGGAAGGTGCTTGTACTCG
The DNA here is from genome assembly GCF_000951035.1 of Colobus angolensis palliatus. Taxonomy (NCBI): domain Eukaryota; kingdom Metazoa; phylum Chordata; class Mammalia; order Primates; family Cercopithecidae; genus Colobus; species Colobus angolensis. The sequence goes on from NW_012116044.1 coordinate 4,205,304, forward strand.
CAGCCCATGCCAACATGGTGGCACATGTATGGATTACTGGTCATGGCAGCAGTGTCATTGCAAAGAGGGACTCACTGGGAAATACTGTGAAAAATGTATGTAAGGTCTTCCATCTTCCCCTGGAAATTATGATAACTATGAAAAGTAAAATATATGCACCCAAGTATGTAATTGGATTAAAAATTATGCTTTCATTCTAAATATTAAAAATATTAAATGGGCAATAATTGGTAAAATACAGTGACATTTAAAAAATATTTTTGTAACCTGAAGAAGAATGATATCCTTTTAAAGAATTATTTACTAAATTTCTAGCTTCCATTTTAAAAGTATTTTATTCACTTATTTTTGTTTGTCTTATCTGTAAGAATGCTAGGCAATCTAAAAGATCAAAGGTTATATTTTGGCTTTTTTTTTTTTTCATATTATCTGCATTTGGGGGATATTTTTCTGGTCAATTTTTGTGCATAAAAAGGTATACACACTAAATCACTCAACACTGAGCTCAAAACATCATACAAAGGCATATGTTAAAATTAATGTTGATACTTTCATTTCAGTGTACAAGTGGTAGAATTAGTTTTGGATATTGTTTTTTAAAATCCTTTTGTCAGTTGTCTTTTAAGCCCTAATGTTATTATTTAGACATTAATGACGTTCACATCATCATTAGAAATTGGTGCTCTGTAATTTTGAGCTGCACATTTCACTAACTAACCATAATGGCTCCTCTTTTCTTAAAATTCTTCATTTTCAAACAAGTGGTTACTACTTAAATCCGTTGCAGATATCTGACTACATTTAAGAAGTCATTTGATTCAATTATATTATGAAAATGAATAGAAATGCATAATAAAATTGAGGATATAATATAATCTAAAAGGTCTTAGCAGAAAGTGTAATTGTGTGTAATTATATTAGAGATATTGAAAACATATTGTCACGTGATTTTTAATGTAGTAAATATTTAATAAGTAGGAGCCTAATTATATCTGAAATATGAGTCATTGGCTAGATAAATGCCTGAGGCGCTTTTTCTTAAATCATGATATAACTCACATACTATAAAATGTATCGTTTTAAAGTGTATTTTTCAGGACTGAAATACATTTGAGCTCATTTTCTTCGTATTCTTTCTTTAACTATATTATTTGTTTCTATAACTTAAACTTCCATATTTCTGGAGTGTGGATTTTTTTCAGATTATGATAAATTATAATATACATACTGATTATACGTGATGATAAATTATATGTGATGATTACTGAAAATAAAGTTAGTTACAGATGCAAATATTTGATTGTACACTTCTTTGTCCAAATTCATAGCGTACTAGAGACTAAAGATTACAAATCATTTTAATCATGCAAACATATATTTTGGAAACACAGTGAAAATGATTAAAAACAAACTTTTCAGGTACATATTTCCAACAAGTGGCTATGTCTTTAGATATTCATGATTTATATAATGTGACAAATAATTTAGTAAATATTTCCCAAATGGTTAATGACTGGCATAAAGTATTTTACATTTCATGCTGCTGAAATGGATTTAAACATTTGAAATCAACTTATATAATAATTCATAAATGACTATTTTTTAAAGAGTAGAGTTGGGGGACAGTAATTCCCAAAAGTTAATATTTTCATTGTCCTTTTTATATTTTTTGTCACTATAGAAAACTCTCCAAGAAATGCCAAATGAATACATTCATTTTCCCTTTTTTCCTTTGGCTTTCAGCTCTTACTCCTGACACTGCCTTATCATTAGAAGGCAAAGGGCGCTTAGACTACCACATGAGTCAGAATGAGAAGCGGGAATATTTGTTAAGGCAAAGCATACGAGGTGCCATGTTGGAGCCTTTTGGTGTGAACAGTCTGGAGGTAAAATTTAGGACCAGAAGCGAGAATGGCATTTTAATCCATATCCAAGAAAGCAGCAATTACACTACTGTGAAGGTGAGATAAAAGCTAATGGTGACTTCATTTGATTAGACCGCCTGCCGTGTAGTGGTTTAAATCACTCCTCCCATAATTTCTGTCCTTTTCTTTACAACCCATTAGAGTTCCGACTAATACTGGGCACTATTCCAATGTCATCTATCTTAACTATTCCCCAGGCATTGGCCAGAGTAACAAAGATCTGAATGGTTTGGTTTCTACACACTTTTGTGGTGCTTTAGAGTAGAGAACCCTGCCAGGTAGGCCAGCGCACAAAGAATGAGTTGCAGTCTATTTTTCTGGTAAGAATTTATATCGCTTTTTTTCTTACTTTTAAACAAAGCAAACCAAAAATGTAATGTGTCTTTGAAATACAAAAATATTTTTCTCCAACAATTATTTCAAATACTGATATGTATATGTCAATTGACAGGATTAGAATAAAGAAAAACATTTTGAAATTATATGATTTCTGGAGCATATAATCAATTATCTATCTATATAAACCCTGTGAAGTAAAGTATATTTGGAATTTATTATAATTTTACTTAACCTTTCCAAATAACTTTAAATAATCTTAAAAAGTATACTTCATGAGAACAATGGATTGATTTATCATTAGGCTTTTACATAATTTGTTTTTTCTTATCTGTAAATAAGATACTAAACTTACATACAGATGAATAATTTCAATAGGTATCCATTTTTGCATCGGCTCTTAACTTTCTGAATTTTTAAATCTATATTCTGCTTTCTTTCCCACAAATAAATCATCTCCTAGACCAACAGTTTCTTTAGTTTAGTTATATTGACTGTCTTCCATTAATATTACCTTGTATCATTCTACTGATAATTTTTTATATAAATTTTAGTAAATTCTTAAGATTGCAAATCTAGATTTCTTGAATTATTTTCATCTATTAGCCAATATTTGATAATTACTTCAGGGATAGTTCACAAAGAAAAAGAGCAATATGTTCAGAACATTATTAGGTTTAATTCACATATAATACTAAAAATAAAAATAGATGTTCACTTCTAAACTTCAGCCTCTTTCATCCTTAAAATGTTTCTCTGTGCAAGCCAACCGTGATTATGTTGCATAGAAATATATTTAATAAGTAGCATGAAAACCAATATTTCTTACCTTCTCAAATGATAATTCCTCTAGTCTAGTCATTTCCAACTAGGAAAAATTTTACCCCCAGGGGACATTTGGCAATATCTGGAGATCTTTTCAAGTGTCACAGTTAGGAGGTGGGAGAGTACTGCTGGCGTCTAGCGGTAGAGGTCAGGAATGCTGCTAAACAGCAGCACTTCACAACAAAGAGTTATGTGGCCCCAGATATTAGTGCCAAGTGGCAGACACTCTACCCTTATCTCCTACAAGAGAACATCTTCAGGTTTTAACTGTACCTCTATGAAACAAAGGACCCAGTTCCAGAGTTAATAAAACAACTGTAAAAGAGAACACATAAGCCATTGTATTATATTATTATTTGGTACTTACAATTTTCATTGAAAATAGTATTAGAAGTAAACAAAGTAAAGAAGCAAAGAAAGAAACAGGTCTTCATCTTCTATAAGAAACGTATTTTATGTGTTTTGAGAGGCTTTGACATTGAGGTCTGCGTGTTGTCTGTTAAGCTGCTTCCAAGTCTTCGTGCCATTTAAATGACATATGAAATATTTCTGTACTAGCGTACACTTTAAGCCAAGGAATTTAGTCAAAATACAATGTGGTTGAAAAAAATCAGAGACAAATTTTTTTCTTCACTAAGAAAAAAGCTCAATGTCAGGATCCATTTTTGTCAACATAAATTCTATTTCCAACAGGACAGCAGCATACAACTCCAGATTTTGTTACATTGGTAGCAATAACTTAATTTTTTTTTCCTGAAAGGAAAGTAAGTGCTAATTAATAAAAAAAAAATGGATAATACAGACCAAAATGCATACTTTTGTATAAAAATTTTGAAAAGCAGCTTTTCAAAGATTAAGAGGCTTGGTAGGTAAAGAGAATAGGTAAGAAAAAATAACAGCAGTGAGTTAAGAATATCTAAACTGAAAGAAAGTGACTGTTGTAAGCAGGCAAATTATTTGGATGACAGGAATATCAGGTGCTTATACAAACTAGGAAGCTAGTTAGGATGGACTTTTACTTATCAGTTAGCTTATTGGTCACCAAGACGCCAGGGTTTCTTTTTTCTTTTTTCTTTTTTTTTTTTTTTGGCTCCTTTTCTGACCCTTTCTTTAACTCTTTCTTATGGTTTGCATTCTCTCTCTCTCTTTCTCTCTCTCATTGTCTTTTCTATCATTCTGTCTCTCTCTCTCCCTACACACACACACACACACACACACACACAGACAGAAGATGGGGACATTTTGTGAAAAATGAGCAAGGGTGTTGGGTACATGGGATTGCATGTGGTTAGAAGAGAGACAGGGTGTCAGTGTCAGGTATGGGTAGCATTAGCAATGAGAGGAGAGAGAAGAATATGTAGAATCGATTGGGTCTATTCAGAAAAAAAATTAAGAAGAGAAAGTTTCAGAGAGAAAAGCAAAAAGAAAGCATACTTGTTTAAAACTTTGTAGGCCAATATTTAACTCATTTCACAAATCTCTCTTCATTCATGGCATACCTTATAGCTCCATATTTGATGTTCTGTAATAACAGTAATGTGATGGACTTTATTTCTACTCTAAATCAGTTCTTTTGTTTTGTGTTTGTCTGTTTGTTTAAGTGGGCAACATAGGTGGTACAGAATAATTGGAATGAGGAATTCAAAGCTCTATAGATTCAAGTTAAATAAATGAACAAATAAGTGCCGCCATGAGTTGCATAATGACAGGAATACATTTCAATAAATGCATTGTTAGGTGATTTCATTCTTGTGCAAACGTCATAGAGTGAACTTACTCAAACCTAGATGGTACAGCCTACTATACACCTAGGCTATATGGAATAGTCTATTGCTCCTGTGCTACAAACCTATATGGCATGTTTACTGTACTAAATACTGTAGGCAATTGTAACACAGTGGAAAGTATTTGTGTATATAATCATATCCAAACATAGAAAAGGTACAGTAAAAGGTTACATAGAAGATTTTTTTTTGTGGGGAATTGGGGACAGCCTGGGCAACAGGGTCTTGCTCTGTTGCCCAGGCTGGAGTACAGTGGCATGATCTCAGCTCACTGCGGCTTCCACCTCCTGGGCTCAATTTATCCTCCCAACACAACCTCCCAAGTAGATGGGACTACAGGCATGTGCCACCATGCCCGGCTAATTTTTGTATTTTTTGTAGGGATAAGGTTTTTTGTGTTGCCCAAATGGCAGTTATTGTGAATGAAGCTTATAGGACAGAAAGTTGCTCTGAGTCAGTGAGTCATTAAGCAAGTGGTGGGTCAATGTGAAGGCCTAAGACATTATTATACACTTCTGCAGACTTTATAAACACTGTACACTTAGGTTACATTCAATTTATCAAAAATATTTTTCTTCAGTAATAAATTAACATTAGCTTACTGTAACTCTTTTAGTTTATAAACTTCTAAATTTTTTAACTTTTTTCTCTTTTGTAGTAACAATTAAAACACAAATACATTGTACAGCTGTACAAAAATATCTTCTTTCCTTATACCCTTATTCTGTAAGTTTTTTTCCTATTTCAAACTTTATTTCATTTTATTTTTACTTTTAAACTTTTGCATTAGTAACTAAGAAACACACAAAAAAATACACATTAGCCTCGGCCTACACACGGTCAGTATCATCAATATCACTGTCTTCCACCTCCACATCTTGTCCCAGTGGAAGGTCTTCAGGGACAATAACACACATAGAACTGTCATCTCCTATGATAACAATGCCTTCTTCTGGAATCCTACCTAAAGGACCTGGATGATGCTGGTTTACAACTATTTTTTATATCATTAGAAGCAGTACCCTCTAAAATAATGATAAAAAAATTTAGTGTAGTAAATGCATAAACCACTAATGTAGTCATTTATTATCATTATCAAGTGTTATGTATTATACATAATTGCATGTGATATACTTTTATACAACTGGCAGCACAGTAGGCTTGCTTACACCTGTATCCCCACAATAAGTAATTTGTTATGCTATGACATTACAGTGGCTCTTGGGTCACTAGGCGATAATAATTTTTCAGCTCCTGTGGTTCATAATTGACTGTTTATGAATAAATAAAATGAAGCAAAGATTAGCATGATGTTTTAAAAGTGAGGAATTATATAAGTGTTAAGTATAGTACTGCCAGGGAGAAGGAAAACATTAAGAATGTTATAATGGGAACTTATATTCTTATCCACCCCAATTTGTGGTATATTCCAAGTTCTCTTTCATCAAAAATTTATCGAATAAAAGGATGACATGATGAAATCAATTAGGAAGAAAGAGCTGGGAGGAGGCTTTTCCTATTTTTTTTTTTTTTCAAAAAGGACTCTAGCTATAACCAAAGAGGGTTGCTGTTTTTACTCTGTGTCATGAGATGTTGCCCATTTGATGAAATGTTATTGTCATTTAGCTAGAATTTTCTGTGTTTTTTTTTTTTTTTAGTTAGGTTCTGAAATATATTATTATCTGGAAAAATTGCTTTAACAAAATATTACTATATGAATAACATATGTAAATGTGTTAGACATCTTTTCCGTAAAGTACAAATGAACTGATTTTTAGTTTTACCAGATGTGTTTGTTGCATGTAGAAATAGCATTTGATCTGAGTGATAAAATAAACTGATCCATCTTTTCATTCCCGTTATTTGAGGAACAGTGCCACTGCATCCCCCTGCCAACACACCAGCTCTGTCTGGCAGTGGTAATGGGATATGCTCCCTGAACCAAATGTTCATCTTGCCTCATAAATTATCTCATTTTCTAAAATGGTCTGCTCAGGATACTGGAAACTCAGTAGCTGGAAACTGGAGTGGGAGCACCCTGTTACCCAATGTTCTCCTGGACAAAATAAAATAAACCAAATATCCCTTAGATAAATTGTAAAAGACAGCCAAAGTGAAGGCTTGCCCAGACACCTCATTAAGAATTCACTCTTTGTTCATCATAGTTTTTGATCTCAATAAATGATATAAACAATAGGCATCATTTTTTCCTAAAATTTGTGTGTAAAAGATGAGAGGTAAAACAATTATTTTCATCTTTATTTTTCAACTATGCTTCCTTTTTAGTTGAGCATTGCTTTTTCTTTTTGCAAGTGGTTTTCACAATTTCTTAGTACTATGGGCCTTTTACTAAACGAACCAGCATAACACACTCAAATGGCAGGTTGTCATTGGAATACAAATAATTTAAAAAGGTATAATTTAGTTGTCTTAAAATGGGCATTTGCCCCTTTATTATTTCAATTGTGTTCTGGAAAATAATTCGTTGTGTTTTGAGAAATTAGGTATACATACAAGAATACTTTGAAAACCATTGAAACTATTAAATATAAAAGTGTATGTTGCCTAAAATTGTAGAGACAAGGTGTGTAAGTACATTCTAATACAACCAGATTCTTCAGCTATTCTATCTGCTGTAGATTGGTCAAAAATTTAAGTTTAGTTTATTAATGATTTTGATTTAAGCATACTATATTTTAATTGCATATTATTTATAATATGTTTTACAGATTAAGAATGGCAAAGTACATTTTACATCTGATGCAGGAATCGCTGGGAAAGTGGAGAGAAATATTCCTGAAGTGTATGTTGCAGACGGCCACTGGCACACTTTTCTAATTGGGAAAAATGCAACAGCCACAGTATTATCTGTCGACAGAATATATAACAGAGATATTATCCACCCTACTCAGGACTTCGGTGGCCTTGATGTGCTTACTATATCACTTGGAGGAATTCCACCCAATCAAGCACATCGAGACTCCCAAACAGGTAAATGCCTCTGTTAAGTAGAGTCACAAGGGAAGTAAAATTGTTCTTCAAAAAGTAATTGTCTTTTTCTTGTGGCATGAGTAGCTAAAGTCTATACATTTAGCATGAATCTCATATACAGTACAATTACATTCAATAAAATTTATGCTTAAAAAAGTAGTTTGATGTCTGATAATATCAATTATAAATATCCTAAGAATGTCATAACTATCTTCAGAAAGTTTGTAATAAACTATTAGCCACCACTTTCTCGAGCAGCTTGCATCGTTCTTACCAAGGTTGTAATTCAGTCCATAGTGTGTTGATGCTTTGCTTGTCCACCAAGCATTTTGCATATATTTGTTCATTTATTTATTCATTCACAGCCACTCTCTTCATAGTCCATTAATCAGATTCTTACACAAGTAACTGCATCATTCTAATGTGTGATAAATAATACAAATGAAGAATGTAGAATTCTAAAATACAGTGAAAAAACAGAAAGGAAGGGGAATTTTGCTGTGGAATTGACATTTATACATAAATCTGAGTGATGAGGAGGATAGAAGTGTATGAAAGGCTAATTTATGTTGATAGGAATTTTTTTAAATAGTTTAAGTCAAAGTTATAGAACACAGCACACTGGGGGCTAATGTCATAGGTAAATGATGAAGTTGGAGAATGAAGCAACTTCCTGACCTTGTTGCAGTTTTGGTCTTATTTACAGAGCAATGAGAAGTTATTGAAAACTTGAATCACAGTAGGAGCAAGTTAGATCTGCAGTAATATTACAGATCATTCAGGCTACAACATGGAGAATGAATTGGAGGAGGGCACGAGTGGATCTATAGAAATGAGGTGGGATCTGGGCAAGATGTCTTGTGAACTCCTACTAGTGTGGTGACTGAGGAGTTACAAAGAAATGGATAAGCAAGAAGTACTCTGGGAACTATAATCAACCAAACTGTTAGTGATTATGGTAAAATTCAAGGAGGTTTCTACCTCTCAACTCAAAGAAGAGTAGGTCAGCAAGAGAGGAAACTGCAGAACTCTGTGAAAGCAGCATATCTCTGAGAAATATTAGATTTGTTTTGGGACATTTTGGGTTTGAAACATCTTTGAGAAAATCCTTTGGATGGATGGGCTGGAAATCAGAAATAGACTTTAGCTGGAAATATGTATTTAAGAGTGGTCAGTATCAAGCAGGTAACTTAAGTACTGGACGTGGATGTGATCATCTAACATGAGGGTGTAGAGTGAAAAGAAAGCCTAGGACCTCATCTTGAGTAACCCTAAGAGTTACTGGTTATGGGTAGAGGAGAATAAGTCAGAAAAGGAGACAAAGTAATAGGAAGGAAATCAGGAGTATAGGAACAAAAGGAAAAGATGTCACAAAAGTACATGGTAAAACATATCAAGAATGAGAATGTCACTATGGTAGAACGATGCATTCAATAAGAGGAAAAAATGCATGTGAGAGTAATAGATTTAAGGCATCAAAGTTAAAGTCCAGGTCATAAGTCTTTCATATATGTTGATTATAGAACGTTGTGAGAAAACAAGCCAATGGAAATTATGCTTTTTCGGTAGAGTCAAAATAGATTGTTGGGCCCTGAGATAGAAATATCAGCAGTGCTAGCACACTCAAGTGTAATGAAGTGTTTCTTAACTTTGTATTTTATCTTTATCATTCCCCTAAGGAGACACTTAATATAGTCTTAACTTTGCCATCCCCAAGTCATAAAATGTTAACACCAGAGTTATGTTTTTATCTTCCCTTTCGAGGCCCACAGACCATTGTAATAGCTAAGTTTTATTCTTTTGTTCCCCAAGAACCTATGTTCCACACCTTTGGTGCATTATCACCTTCAATGGGAATGCATGATTTAGTAGTTGAAATCATTGGCCTATTTCATGTTCTTTACAAGTTTTAAAACATACATTTTATTTGTATGTATGCAATTTTTGGTATATGGAATGTAAGAAGGAAGGGAATTGATAAATAAACAAATGAGTAGGTAAAAGAAAATTCAGCCTGCCCAAGTCATTAATAAATCTTCAGAATGAGTGAGATTCGAGCAATCTGCCCCATGTTTGGTCACGGTAATCTTACGTCCCTTGCTAATGTATGTTATAAGATGCACAGCTTAATTACCTTTCAGCTGGACGATGACTGAGACTGAGGTTCTATATTCGTATGAGGTGATTGTGGAGCTTCTCTTTACAAGATGTCAGCAGTGTAGCATAAGCTTCTTCTTCTTTTTTTTTTTTTTTTGTAAAAAGCCTTACTGCTGCTTTTTCTCCCAGCAGGTTTTGATGGCTGCATTGCTTCTATGTGGTATGGTGGAGAAAGTCTTCCTTTCAGCGGGAAGCATAGCTTGGCCTCCATCTCAAAAACAGATCCCTCGGTGAAGATTGGTTGCCGTGGCCCGAACATTTGTGCCAGCAACCCCTGCTGGGGTGATTTGCTGTGCATTAATCAGTGGTATGCCTACAGGTGTGTCCCTCTTGGGGACTGTGCCTCCCACCCGTGCCAGAATGGTGGCAGCTGCGAGCCAGGCCTGCACTCTGGCTTCACCTGTAGCTGCCCAGACTCGCACACAGGAAGGACCTGTGAAATGGTGGTGGCCTGTCTTGGCGTCCTCTGTCCTCAGGGGAAGGTGTGCAAAGCTGGAAGTCCTGCGGGGCATGTCTGTGTTCTGAGTCAGGGCCCTGAAGAGATCTCTCTGCCTTTGTGGGCTGTGCCTGCCATCGTGGGCAGCTGCGCAACCGTCTTGGCCCTCCTGGTCCTGAGCCTGATCCTGTGTAACCAGTGCAGGGGGAAGAAGGCCAAAAATCCCAAAGAGGAGAAGAAACCGAAGGAGAAGAAGAAAAAGGGAAGTGAGAATGTTGCTTTTGATGACCCCGACAATATCCCTCCCTACGGGGATGACATGACTGTGAGGAAGCAGCCTGAAGGGAACCCAAAACCAGATATCATTGAAAGGGAAAACCCCTACCTTATCTATGATGAAACTGATATTCCTCACAACTCAGAAACCATCCCCAGTGCCCCTTTGGCATCTCCAGAGCAGGAGATAGAGCACTATGACATTGACAATGCCAGCAGCATCGCCCCTTCGGATGCTGACATCATCCAACACTACAAGCAGTTCCGCAGCCACACACCAAAATTTTCAATCCAGAGGCACAGTCCCCTAGGCTTTGCAAGGCAATCCCCCATGCCCTTAGGAGCAAGCAGTTTGACTTACCAGCCTTCATATGGTCAAGGTTTGAGAACCAGCTCCCTAAGCCACTCAGCATGCCCAACTCCCAACCCTCTGTCTCGACACAGTCCAGCCCCTTTCTCCAAATCTTCTACGTTCTATAGAAACAGCCCAGCAAGGGAATTGCATCTTCCCATAAGGGATGGTAATACTTTGGAAATGCATGGTGACACCTGCCAACCTGGCATTTTTAACTATGCCACAAGGCTGGGAAGGAGAAGCAAGAGTCCTCAGGCCATGGCGTCACATGGTTCTAGACCAGGGAGTCGCCTAAAGCAGCCAATTGGGCAGATTCCTCTGGAATCTTCTCCTCCAGTTGGACTCTCTATTGAGGAAGTGGAGAGGCTCAACACACCTCGCCCTAGAAACCCAAGTATCTGCAGTGCAGACCATGGGAGGTCTTCTTCAGAGGAGGACTGCAGAAGGCCACTGTCTAGAACAAGGAATCCAGCCGATGGCATTCCAGCTCCAGAATCCTCTTCTGATAGTGACTCCCATGAATCTTTCACTTGCTCAGAAATGGAATATGACAGGGAGAAGCCAATGGTATATACTTCCAGGATGCCCAAATTATCTCAAGTCAATGAATCTGATGCAGATGATGAAGATAATTACGGAGCCAGACTTAAGCCTCGAAGGTACCATGGCCGCAGGGCCGAGGGAGGACCTGTGGGCACCCAGGCAGCGGCACCAGGCGCTGCTGACAACACACTGCCCATGAAGCTAGGGCAGCAAGCAGGGACTTTCAACTGGGACAACCTTTTGAACTGGGGCCCTGGCTTTGGCCATTATGTAGATGTTTTTAAAGATTTGGCATCTCTTCCAGAAAAAGCAGCAACAAATGAAGAAGGCAAAGCTGGGACAACTAAGCCAGTCCCCAAAGATGGGGAAGCAGAACAGTATGTGTGAAGTTTATGTACTGGCACTATAAAAATACAAAAACAAGAAATACTCAAACCATTGTAAACTTGCCGACTAGGTTGGGTCACATTTGAAAAACAGGCCAGTATGGACTAGTGGTGGAGGGAAAACTTTAAAAATAATAACCACAATGCTGCTGAAACAGACTCACAACAACTCTTAATTTAAACATGTGTGGTTGAATTTATTTCCCTGCATGCATTGTGTTTTGTAACTAGTTATGTGGCATGCAGCATTTGGAAAATTTTTCTTATTTACCAGTGTTTGATTTGTGATTTTTAAAATTTGATACCTTTACCATTGCAGAAAAGAACTTGTGCTTTCCCAGTGGCGTATGTGTATTGTTTCCATTGTATTATTATAGTTATGTTTTGCATTGCAAGATTCTTGATGTTAAACCAATCCTTGTAAAGTGTAGACAGGAGCCCTTCTATCATGGAATGAAAGATTAAGTATATTAACACTTTTCAGAATGATAGTTTCCGTATTTGATGTTGCTCAGAAATGTCTGAGTATTTGAGTAAGTTTTACATGACAGTGGGTACTAAAATTAAGTCATTTTGTTCAGCACTTTAATGCTTTCTTACAGAATTGTCTAAAACTTCTGGATCCTTGAGCAAGTGATTATGGTCTCCTGACTTTCATGAGGCTTCCATTAGAAACAGAATGATTGCATGTTGTCCCCAGAACACTGCCACCTTGCTATGCGAATGATGTTCTCAGCAGCACTTAGGACACTCTTAAACGTTATTTATTGAAAAAATTTTCTATGCTTTTAATATTTTAAAGAATTGACCTAAGGAAAGCCTATGATTGGACTTATTTTCCAACCAGATAACATTTACTCTAAGTACCCAGTTTTTATAATTTATATGAAATGAGATTTCAACACTTACTTTCTGTCATTTTGTAGATCATTTTTTTTAATACTGTGTAAAAACTTTTTTTACACTTAAACTGTGTTTTTGATACTGATATTTTCCTATGCTGAATAGTTTTCTTACTTTCAGGGAAGGTAAGAAAATACTTTTTTTATATTTGTTACTTATGTAACATTCATATTTTTCACATTTTGATATTTGTAACATACTGTATGCTTTCTACTTGTAAATGTCAACAATAGAATTAAAATATTTATTTAAAATATTTTGTATTCATAGTGTAATATTAATTTTTATCTTTCTATATTCTTTGTATGCCCAATTGAGAATAATCTCTACTTGTCAATAGGGTATGGCTGCTTGAACTGTATATGAGCAACATCATTTTCTTTTTAAAAAATGTGAATATGGATCATTGCCAGAACAGGTATTTTAAAGTCACTTTAGTGCATTCCTACGTGTCAGAGTTCTTAGGTTTCCCTGGAGTATAATGAGGCTAGACTAAGTTGATCTTAGGGGACTGACTTTGTTGTGAAGCTGGTTTAAGCATTCTGGCAATAAATGTTTGGAAATTCCCAGTAGAATGTGTTCACTGAAGACCAGCTTTAGATCAGTCTTATAGCCGTAGAAGCAGCAATGAATTAAAGCTAATTATGGAAAAATGTCTGGGTCTGATTTTCTCCAAGGACCCAGCCCAAAATTCTCTAAGTCCAAGGGTGGGTAGAAAGAATGATAGCGAAAGCTCCACTCTACATATGCGTCTTTAATTTATTGATTACTCTGCTGCATAATTCTAAAGAAACTGTACATGCTGTCTTAGCCAAGACAAACCTCTGTTTTCAGGAGTCATAGTTACATCTTAAATAACAGGACTTTTAAAAATTACCTCACAATCTCAGAACATATTTAATTAAATATCTGCCCCAAACCTAATATTCATTGAGAATACTATCCTTTAATACTGACTGTACCATATTTAATAGGAATTTTAACAATATGTATATTAACACCCACAGATTGAGGTATATGCCAGAATTATTTTGTTATTTAATAATGTTGATATTATTATTTTTTGGTTTCAGATTAGGAAGTATAATGTGAGTTTAATCTAAATCATGATATTCCTTTAGGTTGAAACACGGAATGTAAGATAATGATCTGATCTTCTCTTTTTTTGTCACCTGTGATGAGCCAACATGTTTTAGTATTTCTCTATGAATTTTATAAATTTATTCTCCAAATATGGAAACATGTTCATTGCTTTGTGTAACTTAAAACAGAATACAGTTAAAAAAAAAAACTCTGAAACATCTCAATGTCCTCAAGAATATAAACTCTATAATTTAGAACAGAGCTAAATGTAAGATGATAAACATGATTATACCTAAGAGTAAAGGGAGAGGAACTTGGTGCCAAGATTACTCTTATTCTCTAAGAATTCTTTGTGAGATAGAGAATTACTATTCCCTTGACTAATCAATCCCAGTTTAGGAACATGATGGAATTCTCATAGGACAATTTCTAGTCTTTGGTTCTTCTTGGAAATCTGTTCTACTGAAGCAAGGCCAATATTTATATTAAAATAAATCAGAAATCTATGAAATGAAGGTCTCACTTTAAAATGGACAGTAATATTTAATTTATCGAAATGTTGAAGTGACATATGGTGTACTATGGGGAGGAGGGATTATAGGCAAATTAACAGATTAGCAATCCCCACAAATGAATGGTTGGTAGTTACTTGCATGTTCACACATAAAATTATGACCTGAGAATTTTAATCCATCCCCTGTCAAGTTTTATTGGATTTCCTAGAATACAGTTGCTCTACTCTGTAGAGGCCAGAGCAACTCCATTTTGGATGCTCATCTTCCATGTCGGCTTCAGATTAACTCCTGTTCTGGGAATGCCTCTAATATTTCCAGTTTATCTATGATTCCTTGTGTAAGAGCTTGTACTAACTGTAAATCCTGACCTTAGGCAGATTTACATAGCAGTCTTGCATTTCCATGAGGGGTCAACTTCAATTGTCCTACACGTTTCTCTCCTATGATATATAATGCCTGGACTGGGGGTTAATGGTGCAGAGATCCGCCATTTTGTCTCTCCATTGCCTGAGGCACAAGCATGGCTTCTGTTCATAAGTCCCCATTGAATGATTCTTTCTGAGCAACTGGATATGTCAGCTTCTTTCTTCAGTCTCTCAGATTTTGAGGGTAGGGTTGCATAGACTGACTCACTGCAGAACAGACTTCTTCAGGCTCTTCTGCATCTGTGTTGTGGGGAAAATATTACTTTCTTTCAGGTGCATATTGAAAATACCCTTGCAGTTATGCTGTCATAACTGCATGTGATCACCCATGTGAACAAGATGTGGCAGCATGACACAGGACTACTTTGCTTACTGAGTTCTAAGGAGCAAATTATTATTGCTTTCAATGTCATCTCTAGATTTTTCTAAATTAGTTGATATTATCGATAGCTTAAGATAAATTAAAATCACTTTAAGCAAATGGAAGCTGCTCTGCCAGTGGATAGCCTTTTTTTTTTTTTCTTATCAAATAAACTTGCTTTCACTTTACTCTAAAAAGGAAAAAAAAAAAAAATGAAGAGAAAATGGAGTATCGGAAGATCCTGGAATACCACTTCCCATTGCATGTTGCTAACAAAATACTTACCAATACCAAGGCTGATGAGAAATAGAATTGGCCTACACTATTCAGTACACTATTGAAAGTCATGTCCTGTATAGATATGTTATTTATAAGTGAAATAGAATATATCACCAAGTGATTATTACTTCCAGGCATTCCATCTCAAAACAAATCACTATTGTCAAGCAAATGCATTTTTATTTTACTAAAATTTAATATTATGGTAAAAGACAACTGTGAAAAGTGAAAATATTTTTTAAATTGTGGATAAATAATACAGCAATGCAACTATTCTTTTTCTATGCTATGTCGTAGATGCCATTTTAAAGGACTAACATTTCAAGATGATTGAAATTACCTTCACTTAGGAAAATAAACCTAGAAATAAAATACACTTTACACATTATTAGGCCATTCAGTGTGAAGTAAAACTTTAAGGACTTTGATTAATCTAGTATATGTCCCTTAAAATATTTTAAATGAAATGCCATATTATTAATAATTTACATATCTATTACTACTGAGCCAGCCAGCAGTTTTGTGGGTTTTTCAGTCCAAGTGTTATATGTCAGTGTTACACATGAATCCTATATTTTTTTATTTATTCTTAATGAGGGAAAAGAAAGTAGGATCTAATAAATTTGGGTGCATACAGTTTTGGTACCTACAAGAGTCTTGCTGTGTCACCCAGGTTGGAGTGCAGTGACGCCATCTCGGCTCACTGCAAGCCCGCCTCCCAAGTTCACGCCATTTCCCTGCCTCAGTCTCCAAGTACCTGGGATTACAGGTGCCCACCACCACCACGCCCAGTTAATGTTTTTTGTAGTTTTAGTAGAGACGGGTTTTCACCTTGTTAGCCAGGATGGTCTTGATCTCCTGACCTTGTGATGCACCCACCTCGGCCTCCCAAAGTGCTGGGATTAATTACAGGCGTGAGCCACCGCACCTGGCCATGAAATAGAAAAATCTTTAACAGAGAAATATATTAATAACAAAGAAATTTAGTGTCTTGGATTAAATTTGATCACAGACATAATTCATGCCCTGTACATGTCAAATACTCCTCTAGGTCATGGAATAAAGTAGTGAAAAACAGGCATAACACTTGTATTAATGGAACTTACATTCTGGTAGAGGAGATAAATAAATATAGTAGTAATTATGTAGTGTAGTATCTAGTGGAGGCAAGTGCTATCAAGCCAACTAAAACAGGCTAAGGGTAAGAGGTTGACTTGAGAATGTGTATGCTAGTTTGAATCAGATAATCAGAAACACCTTTCTGGGGAGGAAACATTTGAGCGGAGAGCTGAATGAGGCGGGTGAGTGAGCCTTGGACATATGTGTGACACCTTCTCAGGCAGAGAGAGTGACATGGAAAAGCTTAGATTTGAACAGTTCATGTTAGAAGAACAGCAAGAGAATCAATTAGGCTACATAATTGTCAACATATTAGCAAAGACTGCCCCACCAAAAGCTTAAAGATAAATGTATGTAAAGAATATTTCAAAACTGGCCTAGAAATAGAATTACTGTTGAAGTAACTCTCCCAATGCAAAGTAAATCCTAAGAAGGTGGACATGCATTCATTTTGCCCTGATGGTTAAGATCCACGTATAATCAAGGCAACTAAGGGTTGCCCATATAGCTATTAATGAGATTATTTTGTTGTTGCTGTTTATCATGAGTATAGTTACCTAAATCTTTGCATCACTGATGCACTTTTCAAAGTATGCTAGAATTTCAGTAAGTATCCGAGTGAAGTGTGCTGAAATAGAATTAATATATAAATACATATTTTTGGCATTGACCATGAAAAGGCTTGGGGAAGTCTTTTTATTCACTGTATAATGTGCATATGTTGAACCCATAGTTGTGTCATGATTCACACAATTCTGAAAATGTGTAATTGACATCTATATATAATATAAAGACTGTTCATATTTATGAAAGGAATATGTTGAATTAATGACAGATTCATCAAATCCTCATATAGTGATGATATATTCAAAATAGACATATTTGTGAGAGACTCTCCATATCTGTTGAAATGGAAAGAATCACAGAATGTTTTAAAACACACTTCCTAAAGGCAGATGATTTTCAGGTGGTCTATTTGAATACTTCTAACTTTATTAGTTTATGAATCAGTTTGCCAAACTCCCAAATCAGGTTGCAAAATACAAAATACAGTCATCATGGTATTCTGGCAAAAAGTTGGGATTTTAATCTATGTACCATTCTAGCCCAAATAAAATTACCTACAATGTACAAAGTTCTTTGGCAATGTCAGTGAGTTCCCCATTTCAAATTGAAAACATATTTCATGTGGTACAAATGCTGATCAAAATAAGATTCTGTTTTGCCAGAGCAGTCTTCTCACTCAAACCATCCTTCCCCTACTCTATTCGCACAGTTCTGGGCCAGAATGTTGCTGATAACAGTTGTTGATCCTTGATTTTTAAGTAAAAAAGCATTCTAAGAAAATATCTTTTTAGAGAAATGGTATGATTGAGACAAAGAGCAGCCAAAAATGTGTAAATTCTTTTATAGCTATGAGTCTGAGAAGATAGAAAGATATCATATAGTGAATCTGGAGTAATGCTACGCAGAATGTCAGATGACTCTTTATGGAAAACTGATGAATTTCAGAAATGGCTTTGGATAAAAAAAGTGAAAAGAGAATTGTCCTGTTTTCCTTTGGCAGAATCATCATCAAGAAACTTCGATTGACAATCATATACTATTTAACAGAAAATATGTCTTAAAAATATGTTATCTAATCCAGGCAAAAAGCCTACTGTAGCACATGATGCAAAGACTGATACATAGATCTTGGGAGTGAACCTAAAAAATATTTTTTTTTCTTTTAAGCTTTATCGACAGCAAGCATTAGATAGTGTTCTAAGAGAGAAGACGGTTTTGCTTTTCATTATTATAGGACAGAATAGGTGGGTATATTGTTATTTGTAATTATCTTATGCAGCTTCAGATCAAGGACAGAATAAAGAAATGCTCAATAGATTTTAAAGCACAATTATTTATGATTCATAGTTTTCTACTCTAATTAGAGTACAATTCCTATTAAACATTTAATAGTCACTTTTAAACAGATACTTGTCAAACATTACATGATAAAAAAAAACCTTATAAGTGAGCCTGTAAGTCTTGGTATTGCATCCACTCTTTAAATTTGCTCAACACCAGAGCTTTGTGCCAAGCACCACAGAGATTTAGATAAGTGAGAGATGACTCTTGCCTTCAAGAAGTTTGCAGTTTTTGTTGACTAGATTTCCTTTTCCAAAGTACTTTAAGATTTGCATAGCTCTGTCTTCAAAGAATTATTTAAATTTGTCTGAGGTATTCATATGAATGTGTGCTCCACACGCAGTCTTCTGAACAAGCAATTACTTCCCAAGCTTTGGTAATCTACTAAATTTTCAAAAGAAACAAAATAATAGGTTTAGTGTGATTTAAAGAACATTTTGGGCATTTTGCTAATATTTTTCAGCAGTTCCTGCATTGTATAATTATGTAAGACAATTAAAATTCATGTATTTAAAGCTATTACCATCAACTGACTACTATCAGGTTTGTTCGACCATGTACTCCTTACTTTGAAGCTGGTTCAGTTGGTTTTGGAAATACACTTTTTCACAAAATTGGTGTCATCTCTAGTAAAAAGAGTATGAGGTTATCCAGATTGATCATGTTCTGCTGAGTTTGCAGTAAACAGAGCTGAAGCTTAGTTTGGGTAAAATTACTGAATAATTACTTCTGACAGTTGTCTAGCTATCCTGAGTTCTTTGCCTTCCAATTCCAATGCTTTTAATTTTCCACTTCAATTTCCTAGCCCTCATTCAAATTCTTATAGGACTCATTTGTGATTATATTTTGTGGAAAGGAGACATTCAAAACTGTGAAGGCAAAAAAAAAAAAAAGACAACAAAATGACATGTTTTTCTGAAATTTTTGTTTTTCTAACCATATATTTTTCTGATTATTCTTCTGAAACTGAATAAAATATCTCTATGTGTCTGAGTTTTGTTGTAAATTTCCTCTATAGTATTCAACATAATTTCATATTACATCTTAAGCCTTTCATTTAAGCAAATTACACAACTCCTAAAAGGTGCTGCATTGAGGCCAGGTACGGTGGCTCATGCCTGTAACCCCAGCACTTTGGGAGGCTGAGGCAGGCGGATCACCTGAGGTCAGGAGTTCGAGACCAGCCTTGCTAACAAGATGAAACCCTGTTTGTACTAAAAATACAAAAAATTGGACAGTCATGGTGGCACACACCTGTAATCCCCGCTACTCAGGAGACTGAGGCAGGAGAATCGCTTGAACCCAGGAGGTGGAGGTTGCAGTAAGCCGAGATTGCACCATCATACTCTAGCCTGGGCAACAAGAGCAAAACTCCATCTCAAAAACAAAAAAACAAACAAACAAACAAACAAATGAAAGGTGCTGCATTGAGCAGTTGGCAAAAATACTTTATGGACTCCATAATTATCACGAGATAATTGGAAATAGAATCTTATGTTATCATAATATACATATTATTATCATCATTAATGTCTAAACCAAATTAAATGCACATTTAGATATTAAGTTCCGCTAAATACATTTTAGAATAGCAATCCATTGTTACATTTTTTGATAGTATTAATCAGATAACTTAGCTTTATTTCATGGTAATACCATCCTTAAATTTTGTTTAATAAGTAGCAAATTCCAATAACAAAGTCAAAAACTGTAGTAGTTTTATTAATAACACTGTATAACAAAGACAATGCACAAAATAGTGAATGGGGTATCCATGGCTGCCTGAAGAAAGGAAGCATTTTGCCTGTAATATCAAACATGGAGGACTTTTTGAAAATACTAAAAATTTTGGCTTTCACAACCTGTCCTAGTAAAGTCGTTCAACTTCTGGAATAATTGAGAGTTGGGGGGCAATTTCAGAGACCAGTACCAAAAAAAAAAAAAAAAAAGAATTTCAAATTTTATTAAGATGACCTCTTTAACATTCCCTTAAAATTATTTTTTTAGAATATCAGTATTTAAACAAGATTAGTTAATAAAAGAAAATAAAGTTAACAGTATATTTAACCGTTTAGATTCATATCCTATGATGGCAACTATTTGATATCACATATAGATAAATATACACATGTAAACAAAGCATATGATGAGATTATCTTTTAAATCAAAGCTTCTTGAGTATTATTGACAATTTGATGGTATTGAAAGTTGTAAAAATATTCTAATATTCTTAAAACAAAGACAAAATGAATTTGCATTTAGTATACTAAGTGTCGTCTTAGTTCTAAAAGGATGCATTGTGATTCTGGGATTTGGCACAAGGGAAGAAAAAGGAGGAAGTTACTGATAAGGATGGTTAAAGATGTCCCCTCTGCAGAGTGAGTATTGAAGCTGAGATTTAGAAGAGGAGTTGGCCAGGTAGAGAGCTGGGAAAGAGCATCTTTCACAAAGGGAAGGGAATGAGCAAAGCCACCACAGTGAGAAGAGTCACTATCTTCCAGAAACTAAAAAGGGCCAAGGTGTTTGAAACATGGTGAGCAAATGAGAGAGCAGCTGAAAATCAGGACAGAGGAGAAGTAACGTTTGAATCACACACACAACATTCAAACGTGATGAGGCATGTGGATCTTATTCTTACCTATGATGAATGTTCTTTACAAAACAGACCATTGAATCTCAACTACATTTGTAGTTGCTTCAAGTCACATTTAACAAAAATCTACACAGATATAAGGTTTGTTAAGAGAGACTTGTGGCATTATACTCACAAAATATGTAACAGGCATAAATCAAGGTTATTTATGTATATCTGTTTTGAAGTATGAGCACTAGGAACTCTTACTGCAAGCATCTTTCTTTGATGCACTCAATGAATATTCATGAAGCATTTAATTTGTGTAATCTACAACACTATCAAATTCCCCATCTAAATAAGAAATTAGTATCTAACACTTGGTTTCTATTATAACATTTTATAGATGTGTGAAGTTAAAACATACCTATGAAATTATATTTAATTGTCAATTGGCATTTGTAATTTAATTTGTTTCAATAGTTGAAATACATTATCTCTTAACAATTGCAATAGACATACCAACATGGTAGCTAAAATCTGGACAAATAACTCATACAATTCACTTTAAGCTGTTTCTTTGATATGCAATTCTTAGCCATTACTCTTTGAGCCTGTCGTACTACTGTCATTATTATCATTATTTGTGACCCTGCCTTTTGCATTCCGCATCATTACACATTCTTTGGTTCAAAGTGGAGAACTAATGTCTTCCTGCTTCAAGTGAAGCTGTCTTGTCAGCTCTTTATACTTCTCTGCAGTGTAAAGCTGAGCTAATGTTTGATGCTTGCCCTCACTGCTGGCAGCTAACCTGTTTCTTCCCCTCTTATGACAGCTGCCTAACCCTCCCTGTCATCCATCTCTACACACATTGAATGCAATGAAATTGTGTCATGATAAACACAGTTTCATTCCCTGTAGTTTCATAATGAAATCGTCATGGACTATAAGATAATCTCCCTTTCATTTTTATTCTTAGACTCAATAAATGTGTTACCTTTATATTCAGAAACCTAATTGATTCAGAGTAGGTGAGGATTAAAAGCGTAAGGAATAATAATCACTAATATTCACTATTTTTCCTTGTTTGTGTTGCAAATATTGTATGTTGGCTAGTGTTAGGCATGGAGAAATATATGAAAATGACATTAATATAAAACAATGTCCAAGTCCTAGGGGCAATCTACAGATTTATAGATAAGATAAACTGCCATCAAAAACCAAAGGATCAATATTCAGCAGTAAGATTTTAATTTTTGAAAGTAAATATTATTCTTCCCAATTCTAGTTATAAATACTGAGAATCAAAGAGTCAGTGACTTCCACAAGGCTGGTAAGGGCCAAGGGCAGAATTTAAATTGGGTTTGTGCTAGATATCAAAGCTCATTCTTTTTCCATTACTACCTAACACTTGTATATCTCTTCTTCAGCTTTCAAAGAGTTTTCAGGTGAGTTATCTAATTTGAACATTATATTACATCTGTGAAGTTGATCACAAAAAAGTGATTAACACATTTTACAGGAAGGAAAACATAAACTAAAAGAGACTTACTCAAAGTCACAAAGTAACAGTGAATAGCTGGTGAAGTTCTTAATGTTTCCCTTTAAATATACCCACTAACCCTACATGCAGGGTTCTTTCTGCTATATCACAATAAAATGTGAAAAAGGTGGAATGCCAAGGTGATATCTTTGATGTTAAACTGCAGGCATTTAAGGGATATTGAGCCAGGAATGATTATACACAAAATAATGGAATGTTAATCTGACAGTAGTGCATGTTATTGAAAATTTGGAACCAATATTAAAGAAGCTATAAAGAAAATATGACATTGTATGAGTTCGTTCTCATGAGGCTAATAGAGACATACCTGGGACTTGGTAATTTATAAAGGAAAGAAGTTTAATGGACTTACAGTTCCACATGGCTAGGGAGGCCTCGCGATCATGGTGGAAGACGAGGGAAGGGCAAAGGGACATTCTGGTAGGCAGGAGAGAGCATGTGCAGGGGAACTCCCCTTTATAAAACCATCTGATCTCGTGAGACTTATTCACTATCATGAGAATAATACAGGAAAGACACACCCTCGTGATTCAATTACCTCCCACTGGGTCCCCTCCACAACACGTGGGAATTACGGGAGCTACAATTCAAGGTGAGAATTGGGTGAGTACACAACCAAACCATACGAGACATCAGAAAGCAGTGTACAGAGAAAATACTCAGACCATGCTAAGCGTCTTATGTATATTATTCTACTTAACTCAATTAGTTGGTTTTGTTTAAGTCTCACAATTATAAGAAGTAATCATTTTACTATATGATTTACATATGAAGAAGTTTAGGGTCTTGTTCAAAGTTATATAACAAATGAAGAGTAGAACTGGAATTTAAACTCTGGTCTCTGAGTTCAGTCAACTTTTCTACTAAGTATATCAATAACTTAAAGCTGTCATGGTTTTCTCTTGCTTACTAGGTCCTTTAACTTTTGCCTACAGTGTATACCATGTTATATCTTTGCTATGTCTTCCCACAACATGTCTTCTATATCTGGCTCTTATCCTCCACTTCTCTTTACTTAGAGTGTGGATTCTGAATCAATATGCTTATGTCATTACATTCTATTTGCTATCCCTTCATGGATATAACGATGATGATAATATCTACCTCATACGGTGGTATGAAGATTAATTGGACTGATTTACATGAAGTTCTTAAAACATAATGTGCCTTCCACATAATCAGCTCCATTAGCAATGAGGAGGATGAAGCTGATCGTTTTTCTTGAAACATTTAGTAAGCACTTGTAATAATTTTAATCCTGAGGCCAGGAATTCTATTTTCAGACTAGTAGAATCTGATTTGGCCTCTAGTCAAATGAATTGGAAAGATACCAAACTAATCCCTTAATACCCTTGGTATAACAGAATAAGAACTTTACTCCAGAGAAGAGGCAAATGAATTTGAAAGACCGTTCTGATATCATATGAGTATCAAAGGCAGTTCATATATAAGGTTCTAAATGGACAAGCTCAGGAATTTATATTTAGAGTATAATATGAGTACCTGAGACATATTGTTCACTGGAATTGAGATAATGAATTCAAATTTTCAAGTATTTCTATTTGAAAGCATATTCTTTTCAGAAAGACATTGCATTTGCATTGTTTTACCTTTTTAAAGCTAAGATTTATCTTATATTGATTATTTTCCCTTGCCATTTGCAGCTAGAAAAGTTGCACTTCAGGCAGAAATGACAAGGTAGTTCAGTTAACGCAATGGCTTCTAGAGCAGTCAATTTATTATCTTTATCATGTGCCAGGTTTATAGACCATCATATCGTCTCTGGGAGAATGATTGCTCCTGTTTAGGGGAATAATGTGCATATATTATTATTGCTTATCTATTTTCATTGTGAATAATAGAATGCTTAAAAAGGGGTCAGTTTATTACACAGCATAGCTTATTTAGAGAGCTGTATTGCTATAAAATCCTAAACTTTCTTGTGCCCAATATCCGATAATCTAAAAAGTCATCATCTTATACTAACATCAGTGGAAGCTGAAATTTTTTTGATATAAAGAAGCATTTATCTTCTATTAATTCTTATAATGATAATAAAATATTATACTACAATTCTCCTTTCTCCTTTCATTATTTGATTGCATGTGGAATTAATGTGTTTATTTCTTTTATTCTTATTTCCTACTGAGCATAGTTTAGTCCACTGACATTTCAAAATAATTATAACTACACCTGAAAAGCCCACTGACAGGAAAGAAAAAAGAGAACACTTGGTTCAAATGACATTTGATACACAATATCGAAAACACATTAACAAAAAATGTCAGCACTTCTACTGTTGAAACTTCTCTGTTGTGTGGGTGTGTGTGTATGTGTTCTGTGTGGGTGTGTTCTGTGTGTGTGTTCTGTGTCTGTGTCTATTCTGTGTGTGTTCTGTGTGGGTGTGTGTTCTGTGTGTGAGGGGAGGGTGTTCTGTGTGTGTGTGTGTGTGTGTGTGTGTGTTCTGTGTGTGGACTTGGGAGGCTGAAGGTGCGCTCTCTTGGTTAGGGTTAGAGTAACCCTCACCTTGAATTTCTGTCTTATTCTCATCTTCCTTGAAAAAGTTCTTTGCCACTACAGTAAGTTGTTCAGTTTTCTGAATTACTATGTCTTCAATCCTCCCAATGATTGACAGACATAGTTATATAGAATACATGAAAGCACGTATGTAACCAGTAAAGCAAAATACAAATAGAGTTAAGATTAAGTCACAAGTGCCTTATTTTCAGCACTCAATTCCTGCACATGTAGATTCTTTCTTCCAAATCTGTCTGAAGGCTATTTAAATTATTCCTTAGTTGAAAAGACAATAATTTAAGACACCAAATTAGAATTTGCTTCAAAGTAATGCATTATATTTTCCTATTTTGGATTTTTGGTCCCACAACACAAAAGGAAGAATATATTTTGAAGTGTCATTATTGTATTTTTCTCTCTCTTTTTGGCTAGGGACTATGGATCATTAGGGTCTAGTATCCTCAAACAAGAAATAAAGCAGAAAGAGATAGGATATGATACAGAGATGAAGATTTACTCAAGTATTAAACATTGTTACATATGACATGTCAGTTAAAACACACATAAATTTTACTCTTCTTCTTCTAAGTTTAAAGACTCAAAAGCATTTCCCTCAGGCACTGGGAATGAGCTCCTGAAGCCATGTCCTAACTTTAGCAATAGCCGGTTGCCAGTCCCAGTTCTCGATTTTGGAGTTTCGTTCCTAGTATTCATTGTGTTGAGTGACAAATTTGCAGCCTCTATGGATGACTTCATAGTTGGAGCAACGTCTTTTTCGTGCTAACATTGCTTTGGTATTTATATTTAGTAAACAGTGAGATGCTCTTAAAATATTGCCAATGATTCTAAAGTAGTCCATCCTAGAATTAAGACATGGGTTTAATATAAACATTTCTTATTACTACCTATTTATGTGCAATATTGGGGCAACTATTCCATTTCCCCATTTCTAAAATTTTTCATTCATTTATACAAAATTAAATATACTTATTTATATAATTTATCCATGTACTTATCAATGTGACTGAGGAAAAAAAAATCAGAATAGGAAGTGAACTGATGCTCATTACACTCTTCTAAATGTAGTCATATAAGTATTAGACCAGAGCTGCAAGCAGAGTAATAGTTTAACAAAAACATCTATTCTTACACTCAATCTTATGGAAAGCATTAGAATGATAATGTCAGTTTCTTATGACTTTAAGCCAGATTAAGGGTCATAAATATTTGAGAGTATTTTTTCATAACCTACTATAATATTTTCTAATTTTTTTTGCCATGTTTACTCAAAATTTTTCTGAGCTTCTTATGAAATTTGTTTCAGGACTGGGGGAAACGTTTTATAAACTGGTTTTAGAAAAACGCTTATGGAATTGACCACATTATAATACAAATTTTTGCTATACTTTCTTGCACAAACTATTCCTGTAGGGAAATGTTACTTCTTATCTCACTGACATCAAGTTCGGCCATGTGAATTTCTTTAGCCAGTTAAATGTGTATGGAAGTAATATGTGACACTTTTGAGCAAATATTTTCAGAGCATCCTCTAGATCCTCCATCATTACTTTCTCTTTGTCATCAGAACAACTTTAGTAGAGGCTTCCCCCTTCCAATGGGGTATTGGAATGATGAGGATGTGAAGCAGAGCTGCAATGGGCATGAACACGAGTGACAAAGAAACCTTCCTTGTTTAGCCATTGAGATCTTGGAATGATTTGTTACTATAGCATGTCTATTGTAACCTCATTGTTGCAAATAAGCTAATGAAGCAAAGATTTAATTAGCTCTGAATTTCAAATTTAATAATGTAAGATGTTATTAGAACTGTATCAGAATGGAGATGCTTTGTAGTATCACAATTTCAGAATAATCCTTTATACTCTTTTATTACTTCAGATTATTTCACTAAAATATCTTGGCATATAAATTATATACATATATTGATATAGAAAGTAATAATTCTACTTTTATCTCCCAATAGATGAGAGCAAGTGAGAATTAATTTATTTGCATTTTTCAGTGGTACAATTAGCCATCTGTTGATTGGCTTATTAATACTCCCATTGAATCCATGAGTTTTTGTTAGGTTTCCTCTGGCAACAATTAAGAAGCACCATTGTGTAGATTCTCACTCTTCCTGTAATACAAATTTAATTTATTCTCTATCATTAAAAAATGTATTATAGAGGAACATATTAAAATATTCAACAGAGGGTAATTAGCTGTCTATGTTGTATATGCAGTAATAATGCTTGAGACTCATTCTAAATTTAGTAAGTAAACTCAGGCTAGAACAACACAAACTGGTTGTCTGAAGAAAACAATTAATTCAGACAAACCAAGTGACCGAAGGTCCCTTGTAGACTTTTGAGTTTTCTCCTGTTTCTCATATTGCTCAGTTTTATAATCAATAACAGAATCAAAATTACAGAATTTTCTTTTGGTGAGATATAAATTTCCCCAGTGATTCTCACTGAAAGGCAGAGCAATCAGCAATGCACCAGATAGTCTGATAGCAAATATAAATTTGCTATATTTATATAAATATGTATATTTACAAACATATATTTATTAATATATGATATATTATATATTATAACTATAAATATATATTTATATACAAAATATAAGTATATTATACATAAATATAAATCTATAATATATATTTATATAAGTTTATATAAATATAAATAAATATAATATAAGTTAGCTAATTTATTGTGTTATTTAAAAAGTCAGAGACATTAAGTTATCAAAACTAAAAGACTCAGAACAAAATTTCTCCAGAAGAGTCACTTCATGATTAATCATTCTCTAACTAGGTTTTTAAAAAGTGTAGTTCTTGGGGTAAAAGGCAATTTAATCCTTATGTCAGCTGATCTTTTGCTTCTCGTACTTTAATAGCTAATTAATCACCTATTTTATTTCCAAGACACAGATACAATTTGAGTCTGTTGAAATTTTACAGGTTGGGAGCAAACTAGGTAGTTTAAAAATGCATACATATACATTTGGTATAATCTTTGCACGGTTTGAATTCTAGTATCTTCAGCTAACCTGGACTTCTTGTATGGAATTGTAATCTTTTCTGCCTCTAAACAATTGACAAAGGGCAAGAGTTTCCAAGGAGGAAGAAAAGAAAGTTGAAGAAAACCTGACATTTTGCACAACACTGATTGAGAATTGAAAACAAAAACATTTAGAACAGAACTAAAAACCCATTAAGTGTATTAGGTCCTAGGGGATATCCATTCCTAGCCTGCTCAGCAGAAGTTTTTCCATTACAATTTTTTGTAGATGAGTACTTTTCTTTAATAGTAAAATAGGTCTTTGTTTTCCTGTGACTCACATTAAGCTATTCAAAGAAAACATTTACTCATTTTCCTTTTTCATTACCCTCCTTGTTTAGAAAAGTCTGGATTTAAGATTTTCCTGTTGCTTGTTTATTTTTGACTTATATTAATTTTCCCTTATCAAGAAATCAATATAAGTCCCCATGATTTCTTGATAGAATATATCTAAAGACATAGCATTTTGTTTTTAGGTGGGAAGTTTTGGTAAAATTGTTTTCTTTGCAAAACTACATCAAGTAAAAAGAGGTTCTGGAATTTTACATTTCATAGCAGTTTTCCTAAATAATCTAGAGAAAATGATTCCTAACTTTTACTTTATTAATAAGAAATAGTCTCACTTTAAGAAATACAAAAGATTTTAAAGCTAGACAAAAACAGATTTTTTTGTAAAAACTCGTCAATATAAAAGCAATCCTTTCAAGAAATGAAATATTGTTCATACATTATTGTGAAAGAAAAAATCTTACACATTTAAACCAGGCATATGTTTCACTCATTAAACAAAATAATGTGACTTCACTATATTTATACATCGCTGAAATATACTTAAATATTGAAATATTTTATTTGAACAAATATAGCCCACATTTTAAAAATAACCAAATGAATCTATAAAATCATAGTTTAAAAAGTAACAACAAATGAAAATTAGATGTCAAGTTATTTTTTTTTAAAAAAAGCAACATCCAAAAGCTTGGCTCTTTCTAATGTTTTGCCCAGAAAAACATCATGCGCATTTTTATATGGTGCTCATATTTGGATATGTTAACACGTGTTCTGCAAAGTAAGACAAGCTCAAATTCATTACCGTCTTTGTACCTGCCAGCAAGGTTGCTACAAACAATTTTGAATAAAAAAGTAATAAGACAGGCAGTAATATTGTTTGCTGAAACTAATTGAAGAATAGGAAGTGATTGGATCAGATGTAATTAATCTAATTGACTGTTGTAGAAGTAAATATAAGAGAAGACCCTTGGCACAAGTTGTTCAGCTGGTCAAAAAACGCCCCACTGAGATGAATTTGTAACACTTCCAAAAGTATTAAACAATTCCTCCCTGTAATATTGTGTTAGTCTGTTCTCACAGTGCTATGAAAAAATCCCCAAGATTGGGTAATTTATAAAGAAAAGAGGTTTAACTGAGTCACACTTCTGCATGACTGGGAAGGCCTCAGGAAACTTACATTCACGGCAGAAGGGGAATCAAGCATGTCCTTCTCCAAGTGGCAGCTGGAGACAGAAGTGCTGAGCAAAAAGGGAAAGCCCTTTATAAAACAACCAGATCATGTGAGAACTCATTCACTCTCAAGAGAACAGCATGAGGGTAACCACCCCCATGATTCAATTACCTCCCACCAGGTCCCTCCCATGGCATGTGAAGATTATGGAAACTATAATTCAAGATGAGATTTGGGTAGGGACACAGCCAAACCATATCAAATATTTTCCCTCATCAAATGTATATCTGGTAGTATAATAATCACTCAAATCCCCTGAGAGTTCAGCAGTTGATGATAACATGGTTAGTAGCATGAGTGGGTTGGTCATGTTTGAAGTAATCCATGACTTAATTAGCACTTACTAATAAAGCGAATGATTTATATCCTTTTGCTTTCATCACTTCCTTTCTATATTCCTTCAGTAAATGGCATTCTGTGTAAAAACAGAGCAAAGAGATAAAGCTGAAAAAACCTCCAAGAATCATATACTGTGGGTACTTCCTAGTATCTTGCTTATACATTAACAATCCTAAATAAAACAATAAAAGTCATACTCCTAAATCTTTCCCCAAGTAAATACATTCACCTTCCCAGATTCTAATCTGATCATTCACTTATTCAACAAATATTTATTCGGTGCCTCATTTATCCAGAAGACCAGAGTGAAGAAGACCTAGAGACTCTCCTTCACACATCTTCCATTGTGGAGACACAGCAAATCGCTGAGTTATGGAGGAGGTTTGTGTATGCCAGCAAATGAAAGACAGCAATGTGTCTATCTACATTTCCTATTGCTGCTTTAACAGTTTACAGTGAATTTAGGGGCTTAAAATGACACAACTTTATTATTTTACATTTCTGCAGGTCATAAGTCCAAAATCTGTTTTACTGAGCTAAAATCACAGTGTCAGAAGGCCTGCATTCCTTCTGAAGGCTTTAGGGGAGAATCTATCTCCCTGCCTTTTCCAGCTCTTAGAAACCACCTGTAATCCTGGGCTCAAGGCGCCTTAATCCATTTTCAAAGTCAGCAGAGATCAAACCTTCTCTCTGATCTCTGCTTCCATGTTTATATTTCTCTCTGACTCTAATACTCCTCCATCTCTCTTATAATGCTATATGTTTTTATATTAGGTCCAACTGGATAATCCAGAATATTTTCCTATCTCAAGATGCTTAACTTAATCACATCTGCAAAGTCCCTTTCACATGTAAGGTAGTATAATCACAGGTCCCTGGGATTTGGATATGGACTCATTTGGGGACCATTATTCAAACTACTATAATGGCCAGTGATCTGTGATTGAAAAGTGAGCACTGGCAGAGCTTCATGAGTGAGGCAGACATCAGTTCTAGCTTGTTCAGGCTCTTGCATTAAGAATTGGATTTTTACTAATGCAATGAAGAATCCTGGAAATATTTGTTTGTTTGTTCTGTTTAAATTTAAGAAAGAGATTTACATGACCTAATTTTTGATATAATTTATTGTTTTATTAACATTAGATTAGAATGAAGCAAAGTGTAAAAAGGCTTATTTGTTTTCTAGATTTTGATATATTCATTTTGGGAATGAAAGTGTTTGGAAAGTGAAATAGGCAATGATTAAACTGGTGTTTGGGAGATAAAATATTTTACTAAGCGTACTGTAAAAAGGAGCATTGACTTTTAGCCTCTATACTAAAAAAGTTACTAACTGTGAAGTTTGGGAAAATAAGGTAGTAGTACATGTTAGATTTTTCATGAGTTTAGAGTTCATGATAAACTCTGAAAATTCATAGGTTGCTGCAGACAGTTAATTGAAAAAAAATAGTTCCAGCATTATATAGCTAATATAAATTACTCTAAGACACAATAGTCACAGCAGAGGTTCTCAGCCATAATTTGAATTGCCTCTTGAATTTGAATATGATTGTCTCAATTCCTTTACTTAGTTAAA
Organism: Colobus angolensis palliatus; assembly: GCF_000951035.1. Taxonomy (NCBI): domain Eukaryota; kingdom Metazoa; phylum Chordata; class Mammalia; order Primates; family Cercopithecidae; genus Colobus; species Colobus angolensis. The sequence goes on from NW_012116044.1 coordinate 4,237,072, forward strand.
TAAAATTTTGAAATGCCCATCTAACTCTTCTGCACTTGGTTTTATGATGAAATATAATCATCACATAAGTTACAGGTAGACAATCCTAAACATCTAGGTCATACATTTTCTTCATGTGATTTATTTAGAAAACATTTTGCCTAAAATTCTGGGATACAGTAAATCCCTGAGATGATTATCAATGTCCTAAATCCAACTACTAAGAAAGAGCACCAGTAGGTAGTAGCAATATTTACTGAAAGATCCTGTGCTGCAAACTCAGTGTGATTCCTGCCATTTCAAAGAGCAATGCTCTCCTTGCAGCTGTAACGATTCTCTCACCTTGTAGCCCGCTGCCAGGTGATTTCTCACAGGAGAAGTTATGTTCACTTGTAGGGCAGGGGTTCAGCTGTGATCTATGTTGACTAATTTGAACCATCTGAAGGCTGATTGTTGACCTCTGCTTAAAAGAAAATAAAAACTCAGTGGTTTCAAAACAATTTGACACAACTGAAACTGACGAAACTGGAAAAAAAAAAAATGCAAGGCATGTTCTACCATAAAACTGTGGATGGTATCACGAATGCCACACATCTGCCCTCTAAAAATTCTTACCAGACTCTTATGGCTTGCAGTGTCTAATTAAACTCGTTAAAGGGCACAGCAATGGAAGTTCCTTCGCCTATCTTGATGTACCTGAAGCAGCATTAATGTAGTTACTTAACGCATATGACATAGTTATATTGGATATTAAGTCCTAGATGAATGTTCACCCACATTAAAAATCTATATTATGAAATAAGCACATGCTTAAAAATAATGCTTAGATATAATGATGCTTCAAAACAATTATAATGTTGGAAGTGTGCTGTGCCTTTCTGGCCACAGTCAACTTTTGTTGCATTCCAAGTTACCCTCACTGCATTGAATACTCAGACAGGGAAAAGTCTGGGCATGAGCAGAGGCATTTTCAAGTGTGTCAGGACAATTTTCCTTTGGTTGGCTTTTAAGAAAATCAAAGCAATTAATAAGGAGGCCCACTGGAACCATTTTTTGACACTTTGAAAATTTCACAAATATTAAGCCCCACAATGTAATTTCTTTTTTCTACCTCTCAGGAAAATTTAAGAAGCTCTTACAGAAAGAGGGTGCTTAAGAATATGTAGCTTCTCTGGGTAATCAGTCTTTACCTAGCGATTAAATTGTCTGGCTCCAAACCACCCAGCTCATTGTTTTTTTAGCCACAGTGTGAAAGAAAAATCATCTTTGTGCCAATTCCACATCATAAAAAACCCTAACAGTGTGTTGAGTGTGACTTAAGAGCCCATAATGTATTTTTCATGAAGGTAAGGAAAATCCATTAAGGAGATTAATTTGTGTTAGGAGAGCCTACCCGTCCACAGCCAAAAATATTTGTTCTGTTAACTGTGGTTTACTGATACACTATGGTAGTGCTGTAGCCTAGTAATGACATTGCTATCCATACCATTATATTTTCTCCATTATTGATTGTTTATGAATTATTAAATAGTTATTTCTTGAAGGAAACTGTAGGTTGTAAAACTTTCTTTTTTCCTTTTGGTAATTATTATAGTTAATTGTTTTAAAAAGGCTAATTGAGGTCTAATGATTTATTCAACAACATTTATGTTATGGAAACCTGCTCTTTCATACCCAGGTAATGTTCATTTGCTGCTGTTCAGAAAGAACTTTCTAGGAAAAAGAAATATACTATCTATCATACATTTTATAATTGATTACCAACATTGTGCATTTAGCCATTTGAAAACCTTGAAGAGAGGGACTTAAATGACTTGAGTTAAATTCTATAGTTAAACTTTTTGAAACGATAAGATTGATATGTTATGTTATAAATAAATAACTTGAGTCACACAAGCTCATTATGGTGAGATGTGATCCAAGAAAGGAAGAAGATCGCACAGTTTTATTCTTACACCACCTCCCAATGATTCAAATCTTCAGTGGTTCTCAGCTTTGCTCATAACTGTTACCTGAAGCACTTAGAAAATACAGATGCTTAGGTTTTGTCCTCTTAGTTTCTGATCTCACTGGTCTGGGATAGAGCCTGATGATTAAGAGTTTTCTAGGTTCTCCAGGTAATTCCAATATTCAACCAAAGTTGAGAACCATTACGCTAGAGAAAGAATAAAAGATTCCGTGGAATTTATTTTCTAGTAATGGACAGAGGGAATACAAAAAAGCAAAATGCAGTTGTTTCTTTTTTCAACTATTTCCATCAACCAGTCTGGTTTCATAATTTTCTTCTGAAGGCTCTTCTAACTATGGATTATTATGGATGAATATTGTTGTTAACCAGGAATAGAAAGCATATGAGACCTGAGACTCTTAATTGTGTAGCTGCTTTGTACTCTAGAACTCTGAAAAGGAATAAGGACTATTACAAAGTTTTGTCCAAGATGTTTACTGTACAATGACACATGCCTGATAATGAAATCTAACCTAAACTCCCCTCTTCGGGTCATATTCTGATGTAGGGATTTTTCTTCCACAGGAAGGGTGACCTTTATCTAATTCATGCCAAGGTGGCACAGAAGATAGTGAGAGACCTGCATAAAAGGGAAGCCTCATGTTGTAGATTCAATTATTAGGTTAGCCAAGAGAAGGTGCAGTTTCACCAACTTATATGCAGGCATACCTCAGAGATATTGTAGGCTCAGTTCCAGGGCACCACAATAAAGTAACAGAAACTTTTTGACTCCCCAGTGCATATAAAAGTTATATGTACACTATAGTGTAGCCTATTGTGCAAAAGCATTATGTCTAAGAAAAATTAATTTGCATATCTTAGTTTAAACATACTTTATTGCTATAAAATACTAATAATTATCTGAGCCTTTAATGAATCATAATATTTTTGCCAGTGAAGGATCTTGTCTCCATGTGGATGGCTGCTGACTAATCAGGGTGATGATTCCTGAAGTTGGAGTGGCTGTGAAAAATTTTAAAAATAAGGCAATGAAGTTTCTCACATCAATTGACTCTTCCTTTCATGGAAGATTTCTCTGTAGCACTTGATGCTGTTTGATAGATAGCATTTTATGCACAGCAGAAATTCTTTCATAAGATGCTCATCCATAAGATGAGCAAAGAAAAAAATCTATTCAAGTTTTATAATGAAATTACAGCAATCCAGTATCATCATGTTCCACTTGTAATTCTAGTTCTCTTGCTATTTCCACCACATCTGCAGTTACTTCCTTCCCTGAAGTCTTGAACTCCTCAAAATAATCCATCAGGGTTGGAATAAACTTCTTCCAAACTCCTTTTAATGTTGGCATTTTGCCCTCCTCTCATGAATCATGTATGTTTTTCATAGAATCTAGAATGATCAATCCTTTCCAGAAGGTTTTTAATTTACTTTGTCCACATTCATCAGAGGTTTTACTATCTATGAGAGTTAGAGCTTTACAAAATGTGCTTCTAAAATAAAACAGCTTGAGTGTCAGAATTACTCATTGATCCATGAGCTGCAGAATGGAGGTTGTGTTACCAGGCATGGAAACAATGTTTGTCTTCTTTTACAACTTTTTCAGAGCTCTTGAGTGTCTAGGCACATTGCCTATAATAATATTTTCAAAGGAATCTTCTTTTTTCTTTCTGCCAGTAGGTCTCAACAGTGGGCTTAAAATATTCAGTAAACCACACTAGAAACAATTGTGCTTTCATGCAGTCTTTGTTGTTCCATTTGTAGAGCACAGGCACAGTAAATTTGGCCTTCTTCTAGGATTTTTGAATTGATAAATGAGCGTTGGTTTCAACTTCATGTCACCAGTTGCATTAGTCCCTAACAAGAGAGTCAGCCTGTCCTTTAAGGCACTGAACTCAGGCATTGATTTCTCCTTTCTAGCTATGGAAGTCCTAGATGGCTTCCTCTTCCAAGTCTGTTTTTTCTGTGTTAAAAATCTGCTGTTTAATGTAGCCACATTTAACAATTACCTTATCTAGATGTTCTAAATAACTTATATATGCTACAGCTTCTATAACAGCACTTTCTTCTTCACCTTGCACTTTTATGTCGTTAAGATGGCTTTTTCTTAAACCTCATCAACCAAGCTCTACTAGCTTCAAACTTTTTGCTCTGGGTTAGGCTTTGGTTTAAGAGAATGTTATGCCCAATTTGGTCTTTTATCCAAGTCACTAAAACTTTCTCAATCTGCAATAAGGCTGTGTTGCTTTCTTATCACTTGCATATTCACTGGAGTAGCACTTTTACTTTTCTTTGGGAATGCTACCTTTGTATTCAGAACTTGGCTAACTGTTTGGCACAAGAGGTCTAGTTTTCATCCTATCATGGCTTTTGAGATGCCTTCCTCACTAAACTTAATCTTTTCTAGCTTTTTGTTTAAAGAGAGATATGCAGCTCTTCCTTTCATTTGAACACTTAGAGGTCATTGCGGAATTATTAATTGGCCTAATTTAAATAGTGTTATGTCTTAGGGAAAGAGAGGCCAGAGAATAGAGAGAGAGAGATGCGGAATGGTCAGTCCAGGGTAGTCAGAACACACACAACACTCATCAGTTAAGTTTGCTATCTTATTTGGGTGTGGTTCATGGTGACAGTTACCATATTAACACATTAATTAAAGGAGTTACTATATTAACATCAAAGACCACTGATCACAGATCACCATGACAGATATAATAATATTTGAGATATTATGAGTGTATTAGTCCTTTTTCAAGCTGCTATGAAGAACTACCTGAGACTGGGTAATTTATGAAGAAAAGGGGTTTAATTGACTCACAGTTTTTCAGGCTTAACAGGAAGCATGACTGGGAGGCCTCAGGAAACTTACAATCATGGGAGAAGGCAAAGGGGAAGCAAGTACTTCTTACCACAGCAACAGGAGAGAGAGTAAGCGAGGGAGGAAGTGCCACACTTTTAAACCATCAGATCCCTTGAGAACTCACTATCACAAGAACAGCCTGGGGAAAATCTGCCCCTATGATCCAATCACCTCTCACTAGGTCCCTCTCCTGACATGTGGGGATTACAATTAGACATGAGATTTAGTTGGGGACACAGGGCTGAACCATATCAGCGAGAATTACCAAAGTGTGACACAGGGACACAAAATGAGCACATGCTTTTGGAAAAATAGTGCTGACAGACTTACTAGACATAGGGTTGCCACAAACTCTCAATTTGTAAAAAGTGCAATATCTGCAAAGCATAATAAAGCCAAGGCCACTAAAATGAGACTTGCTGTAGTTTGGACTCCGAAGGAAAGATGGAACCTAAGCAAATAGCAGATGCAGCAAATTTTGTGTAGCCTTGGGCTTCTACATATAGACAACACACCTATTCTGCAGCCATTCTTGACTGAACTCTGGAGGCCAGAAGTAGGAATGCAGCAACAGCAAGAAAAAAAAGAAGAGGTTTAAGAAGGCACCCCGTGTCTTCTGACACAGCACAAGCTGAGATGTGATCTTACTAAATGGGGTATCTTTATAATAATTATCACTTTATGTAAGAGGAATAAAGTCCATGTTTAAGAGACAGGTGTTTGAAGTGGCTACTTTTTCATTAGGTAAACTCGTAAAGAAGAAATGTGATCCCATAGAGTTGTAATGGAAAGATTACATTAAATATGTAGAATGCTTTAAGATTTATGGAAACACACACACACACATGCACCCTACAAAAACACACAATGTGTACTCAAACTCATACAACAAGTGTGTGTTTATTTTATTAGAATTTCTGGATGTTCCAAACAGCTGACGTTTGGAATGTGGAAAAGTGAAGGACGTAATACAACAAAATTATTAAGAACATGGGATTTGCTGTCAGATTAAATAAAATTTCAATGTGTGTAACTTTGAGAAACTTACATAACGTTTTGCATTCTAGTATTCCTATTAAGTAAGCAGGATGAGAATTTCAAGGGTGCCTACAGTATATGGTAGTTGTAAGGGCTAAATGAGATAATCCACGTGAGGAGCTGAGCTCAGAGTTTGGCACATAGTAAGTGCTTAATAAGAATTGGTTATTACACTTTTTATTAATCAGTCCTCAATCTAAGTTTTAAAAAGAATAATAACCTCTTAACATTAATTCATTGCCAACATATTATAAAATACTCCAGAAGCGTCTGCATTACAAAGTAGCCTTCCCCACCAAGGGGAGTGTTTCCTTTTCAATGTTTTGCAGTTAAATAAAATCATAAGGTTTGAGAGAGATTTTTTTAAAGATATTGGCAGGGGGCCTGGAATTTTTTTAAAAAAGAATAATTCTTATCATCCTTTCAATCATCTGAGCCTCTCCAATCACTGCCAAAACACTTATTTGTTACCATAGTGACCCATAGTGATTATTCATATATTAAATAACAAAAGTTGTTCAAAAAGAATAGAATTGAGGACAAGGCACTCCTGTTTAAATTCCTGAGTTAGATTTAGTTTTGCCAGAATATAGACCTGAAGATTTGAACATATGGAGTCTTCTGCAAGTTTAATCAGAAAGCAAATTTTGGTCCTTGAAATACATTATAACCAGTATATTGCATAAATGGGAATCATTGGGTATAATTAGAAATTATATTTTCTTCTTTAATGATTGCCCCAGCATGGCCATTGTCTATTAGAATAGTTCTTGCTTACATTGGGGCATGCAATCAAGAAATTTTCCTGGATGCTCTCACATAATAAAATACTCTTTGGTGATGTTAATCCCCCAAACAGTCTCAATTCATAACGTTCTTTTATTATGTCAATGTGTTTCGTACTATAAAGTAGTAAACATTCTATACGCCTTTTAAAGGAAAATCTCCTGGTCTCTACTGGCTTTCTGTGTGTATTTGTGGTGGATGAGTTTCCAGTATGCACAGTAAACCCACTCTAAAGAATTCCTCCAAATTCCAACATTCCTGCCTCCTCAATTTTATCACCTAAACAGGTGAAAGGGGTAAGAGTCAAGACCAGAAAGGAGTTAACCCCCACCCTTGGCACACACTGCATAAGTATTTTATTGAACTTTATTTTAAAATTAAGGAGAAGCTGGAGTTTAATGCTTTGGAAACTTAGTTGAAATGCTTTGTTTTTTAATATTCTGTTGTATCGATTTATAAACTGTGCAGTATATCTTCTTACAATAGATAAAACAAGAGCCAGATATTTTAAGGCAGTTTTTTTTTTTCTAGTTCTCCTGTTTAGTTTGGCTATACTAACTTTTGTTTGCATGTTTTCTAATTAGTAAATTAGCATTCAATTCCATGCAGCCATTCTTTACTCTAAGACAGTAATGTGAGATGTTACCAGAAAAAAAATTAATGCAGCTGCTCTGAATTACTGAGTGCTGTAGATATTGTATTTCTTCTACTTTCCCTTCCTTCCTCTTTTTCTTTCTCTCCTTCAACAAAAATAATAAGAACAACTATTAACTTAAAACTTTCTCTTTCTCAGGCAAAGTGTTGAAGTGTATATATTAACCCTTGAAATTTGACTTAAGCATAACATTCAGCAACACTAAATATCCCACTATAATGTATGTCCAGAGAGTGAAGTCCAAGAAGCAAACATTGTAAGTTTCTGCCACTGCTTCAGAAAATTAATTCCTCTAAGCACAATTAGTTATCAGTTTCTATTTTCTGATACAACTCTGAACTACTTTTGCAAAGTTGCCATGGGTAATTCTTATTATTTTGAGAAGAGTGTAAAGGCATTTCTTTCATGTAAGAATCTGGGAAATTTTTTTTCAGTGGAAAATATTCCATTCTTTCTTTACAAACTGCAACAGCAACACCTCCCACCTGTCAGAGTTATATATTCACCAACAAGAGAGTTTAATCGTTTTCCCAAGCTTGTGTGGTGGGCTCAGGCCCCTCCCTATGCAGCATACAATGTGGAGGAAAGTACATATGCATGAGGAAGAGACTCATTAACTCTATGGCAAGTCTATGGTTCAAAGTACCTATTTTGTGGAGGATCAAAAAGGTTATGTAACTCTCATTTTAATCAACATTTCCACAATCAGACTTATTTCCTTTTAAAAAGGACAGGGGGGATAAAAGCAGAGATAATTCCTGCTAATAGTGTCAAATGCACTTACAGGCAGACATTTGAGAATAAAAAATTTTACGTGCAGATTTTCAAGGCCTTAAAACTTTTCAAATAAATGTATGCACCATTAGCATTCACTCAGCTATACAGGCTTTGATCTTCCTTTAAAAGAAGTGAGGGGGAAAAGAAGGGAGTAAATAAAGAAGTGAGAAGTGAAGCTGTCAGCAATTTGAATGCTGCCAATTATTACACTGCTTATAAAGAGCTAATTAAACTCAACTGCTTCCAAGAAGAATCATTTTTACTCTTTTTTGTGATCTCATTTTATTTGCACTGTAAAGAAACTTGATTATTGATAAGACCCATGTTGCAAGCTGAAATGTTAATGTCTTTCTACAATAATGGTACCATTCCTTTAGTATACTCCATTTCAGGCTATCTGGTATTTCTGGGTTAAGAATTCGAGTCTAATGACATAAGCCTTAAGTTCAGTTTCAACAGTTTGCAAATAAAATGTAGAATTACTGAATTTATATCTGCATCTCCAGTTCTCTCTCGGTATTCTTAGCAGGACATAAATATAACCTATTCATTAATATTTCCATCAAATGAATAATTTTCCAGCAATACACTCAAGACCTGTGAGTCATTCTAAATAAATTCTTTCCTCTACCTTTATCTCCTCACTTTAATCGTCAAGCCATGTTTATAACTACATACTATCTCTGAAATGGTTTCCTTTCTTCCTGTTTCTACTGGCTCTCTCTTTGTTCAGGCCCTCACTTCTTCTTGGAAATTACTGCAATTTACCCTCAATTGCTGGTTTTTATTTCCACATTGAAGAATCTCCTCAACAATTCTGTTATTACTAGAAGTGAAATAATCTTGCTTTTAAAACATTTAATAATTATAAGAAATAAAGTACAGAAAAATTTGCACATCGAAATTGTGAAGATTTTGTACAGATGAATTTTTTCAAAAAGTAAATATCTGCAGAATTGCGACTACCCAGGTCAAGAAGTCAACTCTGACAGATCACAGAATTTCCCTTCATGCCAACACAGATAGAACACAAAATTTCCCTTCATGCCGCCAATTGCATAAACCCAGTGCCTATCCAAATATCTTGTTCACTTTCTATGAGATCATCTTTTTCTTATTCATAAGAGTTCTTTATAAATTATGATAAGCTATTTGTTTGTCGTATATGTGACAAATGCCTTATCCCTCACCTTAGCTTGTCTTTTTATTCTCTTTATACTCTTTTAATGAACAGAAATGTAAAATTTTGAGTGCAATTTATCAATCAGTTCCTTTATGTTAGGTTGGTGTAAAAGTAATTGCAGTTTTTGCCATTAAAAGTAATTGAAAAATTGCATAGAAACTGTTTTGAACATTCTCCCCTACTCTAATAGCATGAAGACATTCTTGTATAGCATATTCCAGAAATTATATTATTATTTATATTACAATTAGATCCATAATTTGCCCCAAATTGATTTTTATGGTCAAGTTTCTTCTGCGTGAATTTCCAATTGTCCCAGCATCACTTATTGAAAAGATGATCTTTTCCCCACTGCTGTTCATTGCCAAATTCATTATGCATCCTGTCTTTATATTTTTGCATCTGTGCCTGGGCAGTCTATTTCTATCTATATTGTTGGATTCATATTCATATATATATATATATATATACACACACACACACACACACACACACTTTAAGTTCTAGGGTACATGTGTAAACGTGCAGGTTTGATACATAGGTGTACCTGTGCCATTTTGGTTTGCTGCACCCATCAACTCTGTCTTCCACAATGGTTGAACTAATTTACACTCCCACCAACAGTGTAAAAGCATTCCTATTTCTCCACATCCTCTCCAGCATCTGTTGTTTCCTGACATTTTAATGATCGCCATTCTAACTGGTGTGAGATGCTATCTCATTGTGGTTTTGATTTGCATTTCTCTGATGACCAGTGATGATGAGCATTTTTTCATGTTTCTATTGGCTGCATAAATGTCTTCTTTTGAGAAGTGTCTGTTCATATCCTTTGCCCACTTTTTGATGGGCTTGTATGTTTTGCTCTTGTAAATTTGTTTGAGTTCTTGGTAGATTCTGGATATTAGCCTTTTGTCAGATGGATAGATTGCAAAAATTTTCTCCCATTCTGTATGGTGTCTGTTCACTCTGATGGTAGTTGTTTTTGCTGTGCAGAAACTCTTTAGTTTAATTAGATCTCATTTGTCTATTTTGGCTTTTGTTGTCATTGCTTTTGGTGTTTTAGTCATGAAGTCCTTACCCATACCTATGTCCTGAATGGTATTGCCTAGGTTTTCTTCTAGGGTTTTTATGGTTTTAGGTCTAACATTTAAGTCTTTAATCCATCTTGAATTAATTTTTGTATAAGGTGTAAGGAAGGGATCCAGTTTCAGCTTTCTACATACGGCTAGCCAGTTTTCCCAGCACCATTTAGTAAATAGGGAATCCTTTCTTATATTATAGTAAATGACTTAATGCTTAATGTAACTTCATAATAGGTTTCAAAATTAATTAGAATAAGGCTTTCCAATTTGTTTTGGTTTTTCAATATTTTCTTGGTTATCCTAAGTGCTTTGCTAACTTTAGATCAACTACCAAGTTTTGATTGGGATTATACTAACTTTAGATCAACTACCAAGTTTTGATTGGGATTGCATGCATTGGTTATATAACCGTTGGGGACAGAATCGCCTTTGCACTGTTTAGTCTTTTAAAACATGAAGATGTTTAAAATCCACTCACTTAGGCTTTAAACATTTCTACTAATAACTTTTTATTCCTTTGCATAGAGGTCATAAAGGTCTTCCACATATTTCATAATATCAAGTTATACTTATTTGAAATATTTTGGAACTATTGTTGCTATATATATAGATTGATAGCCATTTAATTATTCAAATGTTTATATTTATAAATAAAGCAGACACTTTATATTAAACTCTGACCACATTTTACAAACAATATCTTAATTCCAGTAATGTATTTGTAAACTTTTGAATTTGAATTTTTAAGGTACATGCTTGGAAAATCTTCCAATAATGATACATTTACTTAGGTATTTCAATTATATAACTTTTATTTCTTTTTCTTGCTATGCTGTGCTGGCAATAACATCTGTTACATCTGTAAAAAGCAGGGAGGTATAGTAGTAGACATCCATTTTTTTTTCTTGCTCTCAAAGGGAAAGTTTTCACCATTAAATACTATGCTCATAGAATGCTATGGACACACTTTATCATAAGGAAGCTCCTGTGTAATATTTGTCTGTAATATGTTTTTTCTTTAGCATGAGCATTTGTTGAATTTATCAAGTCCTTTTTCTGTATCTTCTATTGATTGTGTGATTTTTTGTCATTTTTTTTTTTCCCTAGAAAGATGTCCATAATTTATTTGAAAATGCACAGGATATTCTCTCTCTTACACACACATGTACACTCTTTTTTTTTTAGATGGAGTCTTGTTCTGTTGTCCGGCTGGAGTACAGTGGCACGATCTCGGTTCAC
>NW_012116044.1:4248689-4251533 GCF_000951035.1 Colobus angolensis palliatus
TTTTTTTTGAGAGGGAGTTTCCCTCTTGTCACCCAGGCTGGAGTGCAGTGGCACAATCTCAGTTCACAGCAACCTCTACCTCCCGGGTTCAAGCGATTCTCCTGCCTCAGACTCCCGAGTAGTTGGGACTACAGGCACACGCCACCACACCCAGCTAACTTTTGTAGTTTTATTAGAGACAGGGTTTCACCACGTTGACCAGGATGGTCTCGATCTCTTGATCTTGTGATCCGCCCACCTTGGCCACCGAAAGTGCTGGGATTACAGGCATGAGCCACCACACTCAGCCATGCACACTCTTTTGAGCACACACACACACACAGAGATGCAAAGACACAGACACTGAACATTTTTGTCATGTTAATGGAGTACATTTCATCAATTGACATTTTAAATATTAAAATAAACTTGTAATTCTAGAACAAACACAAAATAGTAAAAACAAACAAACAAAAGTACTAGTATGGACAGAAGATAGAAGGTGGGGTCCCTGGTGAGGGTTCCACCCTCAAGCTTGGAGCTATGGCTCTAAATGAGAACAGGCATTCCTGTTTTTCTGCCCAAATGTTTCCTTTTCCAAGACCACTCTGGCCTGCCCTACTCACTGTGCTGTGTGCATAAGAACCCCTAACCCCAGGCTCCAAGAGCAGAATCACGGCAGAGTGGTGTGGCAGAGAAGGAGAGAAGAAAAGGATCTGAAAGTCGAAGAAGCAGCTGAACCCTGGGAGAGGAGTTCGGTCATTTCCAAACTCCAGGGTAAGATTATCTTCCCACTCCATCAGGTTTCAGTGAGAACCACTTCCACACTCAATAAAATCTCCGCATTCACCATCCTTCAAGTCCCTGTGACCTGATTGTTCCTGGATGTCAGACAAGAACCCAGGTACTAAGAGGGCAGGGTGTATGTCACCCTGACTCTCCACTGAGCTGGTTAACACTTAAGCTATCTGCGGCCGCGACTGCATTGTTTGTAACACATGCCCTCTGGAGCTCCAGAGGTTGCGGACAACCGCTAGACACTGCCGCTGGCTGCTACAGGGTTCATTCTTGCTGGAGCCTAAAGGCATTCGCTGGGCTCCTTCACCCGCCCACTCATGGGGTGCGCCTGCTGCAACAAGAGGTTCGAGCTGATCAAAACGAAAAACCCTCTCCCCTCAGGAGGGGGTCAGGGAACTCTCCTGTCTCAGTATCATTTTTTAATGTGTATTGTATTTGATTCATTATATATTTTTAAATGTTTGCATCTAATTAATGAACAGGTTGATGTATAAACATTATTTTTTATAATATCTTTCAGGTTTTGGTGTCAAGGGCTAACTTTATAAAGTGACTTGAGAGCGTTCTCTCTTTTTTTATTTACTGTTGGAAACTGTGGGAAAATCCATTATTTCTTTTTAAATATTTCAGGTGCAATTGCTGGTCAAATAACCTAAGCATAGGATTTTCTTTGTGAAAATATATTAATAATGCTTTTATGTCAATGGAACTATTCATATTTTCATTTTCAATTTGTCAATATTGGTTGTCAGTATGGATTTTGATTTCAGAATCATTCAGTTTCATCTAAATTTGGAAATTAACCTGCATAAGATTAACCATACTATTATCATATTATTATTTATTATATATAATATAATTTGTCTATTTCTACATATTTCTATATTATCTATACATAACATAGATATTATATTTAAAATTCATATGGAAATGCAAAGGGCCCAAAAGAGCCAAAACAATTTTGAAAAATAGAAAGATATGCACTACAAAACTTACTATAGTAGATTTTAAACCTATAGTTAATCAAGACAGCATAGAGCTAAAGTAAGAATAGACATATAGGTCAATGAAACAAAACCACCTTCATCATCTCCTCCCCCTCCTCCCCTTTCTCCTTCCATATGGATATGCAATTGTTCCAGAACCATGTGTTGAGAAAATGAAGAAAGAAGAAAAGGAAGAGGGAGTGGATGGAGAAAGCGGAAAGAGGTGAAAAGAAACCAACCTTTACTTTATACCATATAAAAAATTAATATGAAATAAATCATAAGGTAATTGATATAAAACCACAAACACCCAGAAAAAAAGCACAGGAGAAAATCATTGTCATCTTCGGTTAAGCAAAGATTTCTATGATATGACATAAGAAGCACAATCTGTAACAGAAAAAAATTTGATAAAGTGGACTTTATCAAAATTTAAAATGTCTGCCCTTTGAAAGACTTTAAGAAAATAAAAACATAAGCCACATACTGAGAGGCAATATTTGTGAAACACATCTGATAAAGGATTTGTATCCAGAATGCATAAAGACCTCTTAAAACTCAATAATAAGAAAATAAGCAATCCAGTTTTTTTAATGGGCAAAAGATATTAACAAATCCTTCACCAACAGAAGATATATGGAAGGTAAAAATACAAATGAAAAGATGTTTGAGATCATCAGCCATTAGAAAAATGGAAATTTAAGACACAAAGGGATACCATTACACACCTATCAGAATGGCTAAAATTGAAAACAAAAATAAAAACAACAATACAAAGTGCTGGCCAGAACGCAGAGCAAACTGCAGCTCTCATACAGTGATTGTGGGAATGATTACAAACATTTTAGAAAAATGAGTTGGTAGTTTATTACAAAGTTAAATGTACCACACCTACATATGGCCCAGCAATCCCACTCCCAGGCATTTATCCAAAAGAAATAAAAATGTATGTTCATACAAAAATCAAAACATGAATGTTTATAGCAACGTTGTTTATAATCTCCAAAAACTGGTAACAAGCCAAATATCCTTCAACTGGCAAACAGATAAAGAGAGGTACGTCCATTCAATAGAATAGGAC
>NW_012116044.1:4251583-4265945 GCF_000951035.1 Colobus angolensis palliatus
ATATAATATATACATCCGTGATATAATAATATAATAATATAATATTTGCTATTATATTGTTATTTTATTATCTGGTTGATTTTTAGTATTCTCTCCTATTTGTTACTGATATTGCTTAATTATGCCTTTTTCTTTTATTCTTCTAATAATTTTACCAATATTTTATTGTCTTTAAAATCCTTTCATCACATCATTTTTACCTGTGTTGATCCTTTTATCCCATGATTGTTTTCTATTTCACCATGTTCTGTTCTTGTTTTCATTATCTTTTTTCTTTTACTCTTATTTTGGATTGTCATTGCTGTTTATTTGCTTTGTTCTAAATTTCTAATTGAATTTTAGTGTTTCTTCGTTACCAATATACGTGACTAAGGACATAATTGCCTTTAAGTATGTCAAAAAATGTTGATATGTAACATTTAAGCACTAATAATCATTTGTTTGTGAATAGTTTCTAATACTGATTGTGATTTCTTCTCTGATCTCTGAGTTATTTAGAAATATATTGTCTCATTTAAGAACATATGATTTTCTGTAGTTATATTTGTATTTCATCTTGTTTCATTATATTATGATCAGATTAAATCTTCTATATTATTTTAATTTTTTGAAGTTTATTGAAACAAACTTCAGGCGTAAGACATGGTTATTATTTTGTTTATGTTCTGTGTGCTTGAAAATAATGTACTTTTCACAATTTGGGAAATTAGAGTTCTTTCTATATCCATTAATTTAAATTTGCAATCATGTTGTTCAAATATACTGTGTTCTTAATACATTTTTCAGCTTTTTTAATCGATCACTGATGGAAGGAGCTCAAAACTGGCTAATGTGAAATTGTCTCTTTTTCCTTTTGGGTCTTTCAGACTTTGTTTTATATGTTTTGAAGTCACGGATTTAGGTGCATAGAAATTCAGAATTTTTGTATCTCCCTGTTGACTTTTTTTTTATATGAAGTATTTTTTTATTTCTAGAATAAATTGTATAAAATAGGCTGATAGTCTATTTGATCTCATGTTAATATATCTAAACTAGATTGTTTTCCTTTTAATATGTCATGCTATGTCTTTTTCTATTCTTTAATTTTAAGCCTTTCTCTGTATTTTTATGTATGACATAAAAAGCATTTACCATAGTTGGATTTTGCTTTTTATTTAGTCCAATTATCTTCTCATGATAATGATGGCATTTCTTCTATTTGTATGTAAATAACTGATGTAAACTGAGATTATGTTGTTCAGCTTATTAAATGCAAGTTGTTCGTCATGTTCTTTAGAATAAGGATCAAATTTCTTATCATAAGACGAAACTTTCTTTATTAACCGATGCCTTCTTATCTCTCTGGTCTTATTTCCCCATCTTTTTTTAATCCACTAATGCATGTATCTAAATCTCTTATGCTTTATATCACATGTCCAAATTCCAGTTGTGTATTGAAGTTGAATACCTGCATATATATATTTCTGTGCCCTAATTCTATGGCAATAATATACACATACATGAGTCCACATTAGTTTCATACTATCCCAAGATCAATAATTGGTTGAAAGTGTATTACAACCTAAAAAGTCAATATAAATTAGAATTGCATACATTTATACCAATACGGATAGCTATAAATAATAATTGAATGCATATACCAAATTGAATAAATACACTAAGACTATGCAACTGTAGAGGATGGATATGCAGGTCAGATAAAGTCTAAGAATAGATGATTTGTTCAGAAAAGAAATTCAAAATAAATTTAGTAGCTGAAACTAAGACTAGTTTGAAGAATAGTTATAATATGAAACTAAAAGCTATGGACTTGACCTTCTAGATAACAGAGAGTTGTTAGGAATTTTTAAGGATTTAATCTCTTAGGATTATGTAATTTGTATCGGAAGAAGAGGGCACTTCAGGAAAGTAGAACCTATTAGAATTTTAGCAATTGCACAAGTGTCTGGTGACATGGCCGTGAACTAGTGATTATGACAATGGTTAAAAAGTAAACATTTTTGAGAACTATTACAAAAGAATTGACAAAAACATCAAGAATGATTAGATTATATGCAAAAACAAAGAACAGAGATGCTTAATATTTTGAACACAGAGTTACTGAAATCTTGAGATATTTTTAATTACAGGGGATTAGAAAGGTCAGTGTCTTTTTAATTAAAGACATATAATCATAAGCCGAACAATAACAGAAACTCATAGATCTTGCAGAAAATTTTGTTAAATTTCAATGTAAATTTAAAAAGTGAAAAATAAAATGATTAATGCTATCTAGAATAGACAGATGAATCAAAGCCATTAATTTAATTTTAAGAAACTAAATTGTTAAATTCACTAACAATTTAGAAATGGCTTCTCTTGACATAAAGAAGTTATCATCCTTTTGAATAATATAAATATTCATGTCTTTCAATATTATATGCATGTAAACATTTTATAATGTCCAAAATATTTTGAAATTTTAATTGTTATTTGTTACTGGTAGCAAGTAATTAAATGTAAAATAAACATTTGTTTGGCACACTGGTGATTCTTTATTACAAGTGAGAAAGTTTAACAAGAGTTTATTCTTGTAAGTTTCTTCACTTTAATTTTTTAGTTTAATCAAATACAGATGACTTGTACAAGACTAAAATGTTTATCTTTTAATCTTCAATGTTTGTTAAAAATTAAACTAACTACTTATCAGTTTGATATTCTTCTTTCACAGCATGCATTTGAATAATAAACTGTTATAACATAATAGGGACAGATGGATGTTTACACCTAAACTGAATGATACATAATTTCATGGTCATCTTTTTCCCTTTTCAAAAGTCTATTTTGGCATTTTTCCCACTTCCATCTACTTCATTAGTACTCCAAGCATTGTCCAACATGACAGTTATTTGATTTAACCAATTCAAAGGCATCCTACTGAGTAAGTAATCAAGGCCTTGCTGATTCAAGATTATACTGTGGAAAATAAGCTATTTCAAACTATATTATCTCTCAGTATATAATTAAGGACACTTGCATTTTAAACTTTGATAAAATCTGACAATTTTTTTTAACTGAAACGTCCAAGTAGGTAAAGATTTATATACTTATGATTTAAATCCTAACCCCTAACAATTTTCTTAGGAAACAAATGAACATTCTCTGTATGCAATGACTCTGTTTTATGCAACTTGAATTTTGTTTCAGGAAAAGACATCCTAGATAATTTATCAAACTGATACCCTGAAATGGCATCAGTATTTAATAACTATTAATAATTAAATTAGGTTTTATTTCTTTTTGTTTGTTTGTTTTGCTTGAGACACTGGGCTTGGAGCCACAGTTCTGCACATTTTTAGGAAGAATATGTAAAAGTTGAGATATATTCAAAGCAGAGACTACATGCATATTATCCTTTTTTTCGAAACCAAAGAAGATGTTAGAAACGATCTACATATAAAAATGCCATCTTCCTATTCAAGCAACATTTTAAAAAATACAGAATGTCATAAAAATACACTTTACTTTTCTATGTCTTGGCACCCACTACATGATATATAATTTCATCTTTGAATTTATTACATGTATTATCCAGTTTCCTCTAATATTTCATTCAAGTCATTGTCCATAGGCTTCATTATCTTGATCAGAAGAAAGGAGATTTGAGACTATTACTCAAGGAGCAGCAAGTCTCCTTTTATAGTCTGGTACAGTTTGGAAACCGCTCTTCCAATCAGAAGAATCATTACAGTAAACCTATTTCTGTACTCTAATAGACTCAGAAATATACAGAGAAAGACAAGGAGGTGGTAGCAACAAGAATTATTAGGAATAGTATTTCTAGATAATAATAAGAGCATGCTTGGCATTTTTAGTGCAAAGTTGCAATGTAATGCAATTTGTATTGACATTGTAACGTGAAAAATAACTTTTTCTGACCTATATGAACCAAGGCTATTGTAATTAAAAGTTTTAACAGAATATGACCAAGAAAATGAGAGAATTAGGAACAAATGTGGACAGAGAAAATAATTTTACCCATAGATGTCTTAGGAATGTATCAATTCTTTTAGAGCTGAGATATAGTAATTGTATTTATATATTTATAGAAAATTAAATTAAATTATTATTCCAGAAAGTATATTTTGTCACTTATATTATCTGCTCTTCTTATAAAGTCATAAAGAATCCTACAGATGCAAAAATCTTCAGCAGAATAAATGCAAACCGAACCCAGTAACACATTAAAAAGATCATTGTAAATGATCAAATGAATTTCAGCCCAGTGAGTCAAGGCTGTCTCAACATATGCAAATCAAAAATTATGGTGGTATATTGGCAGATTCAAGGATGAAAACCATATGACCATTTCAGTAGATGCAGAAAAAGCACTCAATACAATTTAACATCCCTTTTTGATGAAAACTCTCAATAAACTGGGTTTAAAAAGAGCATACCTCAATCAACAAACACCACGTATGACAAACCCACAGCTAATACCACACTGATGAGGAAAAATTGAAAGTCTTTTCCCTAAGATCTGAAATAGGACAAGGATGCTCATTTTCACCTCTTTTTGCTTTCATTTATAGTACTAGAAAACCTAGAGAAAGCAATTAGGCAAGAGACAGAAATAAGACAGAAATAAAAGACATACAAATTGAAAAGAAAGAAGTCAAATTGTACTGGTTTGCAAATGACATGGTCTTATATTTAGAAAATCTCCCCCCAGAAACTTTTAGAACTGATCAATAAATTCAAGAACACTGCAGGATACAAAATCAACATACAAAAATCGGTATCAATTCTATATGACAATAGTAAACAATCTGTAAAAGAACTCAAGAAAGCAATTTCATTTACAATAGCTACCAAAAAAAAAAAAAAAAATCCCTAGGAACAAATTTAAGCAAAGAAGTGAAAGACCTCTACAATGAAAACTATAAAACACTGATGACAGAAATTGAAGAAGGCACACAAAATTAAAGGACATCTAATGTTTATAGACTAAAAAAATTAATGGTGTTAAAATGTTTATATTATCCAAAGTGATGTACAGATCCAATGCAATCCCTATCAAAATGCCAGTGAACTTCTTCACAGAAACAGAAAAAGAAATCATAAAATTCATATGTAATGACAAAAGACCTAGGACAGTCAAGTCAGTCTTGAGAAAATCAAAACACAAACAAAACAAACCAAAACTGACAGCATCACACCACCATACTTCAAACTAGACTGCACAGCTATAATAACGAAAATAACATGATACTAACATAAAAACAGACAAATAAACCAATGGAATAGAACCAGAAACTCAGAAATAAATCTACACATTTAAGCCAAGCCATTTTGAGGAAGTCACCAAGAACATACATTGAGGATAGTGCTGGGAAACAGGATATCCATAAACAGAAGAATAAAACTAATGAAACCGCATACCAAGAAGGGGGCCACCATTAAGAACCAAATATGCTGATACCTTTATCAGGGACTTCCCAGCCTCTACAATTATGAGAAATAAATATTTGCTGTTTAAGCCACTGTCTATGGGATTTTTGTAGTAACCCAAGCTAACTAAGAGAGCACCTTAAGGTAATAAAGAGATTAAGCAAATTTGGTCTCTCCTTTGAAGTTATCCTAACAGCACTGTGATTTTCCCATATATATGCTACTTACAAATGGCTTTAAAAGAGAAATAATATTTCAAATTAGTTTGTTTCTTTCATGAAAACTGTTGGTACATAAATGGAACTACAGACTGAACTGACAAATACTACTCTAATGTTAAATATAAACACATTTCCTCGTGCTTGAAATTTCCTTTCTCTGTCTTCCACGTAAAATTGTGCTGACAATCTCAAAGCATATGAAATAGGAGATGTAATTAGCTCTAAAGAAGTGAAATGTATTCAGCCAGAAGTAATGACAAGATAGAGATAATTCTCTGCTAAGAATTAGTGTTAATATCTTAATGGTTTTTAATCTCAAAACTGATAGTAGTATGGCTTTAAAAATCTATATTAAAATAATTTATAAATTGTTTGGTATGATTTTAAATGTTTTGGGACATTGGTGAAATATTTTTGGATAATTTAAGTGAATTTATTTTAAGGTAAGTTTCTCAACTGATACTTTTATCTATTTGACTTGTATCTACTCACAGCAATAAAAGACACATTTGTTTTCAATCTTACTGTATATAGAGAAGAATCAAAGTATTATTTTATGTGGGGAAATAAGTTATACAACCTAGTATCTAAAATTTTGTTTGCATTTATGTATTTATTTATTTATTCATTCATTCATTCATTCATTTTTTGAAATAAGGTCTCGCTCCGTCACCCAGACTGGAGTGTGGTGGTAAGACCTTGGCTCACTGCAACCTCTGCTTCTCAGGCTTAAGGGCTCCTTCCATCTCCTCAGTCTCCTGAGTAGCTGGGACTACAGACACACACCACCACGTCTGGCTAATTTTTGTATTTTTTTGTAGAGACAGGGTTTCTTCATGTTGCCCAGGCTGGTCTCAAACTCCTGGACTCAAGTCATCTACCTACCTCTGCCTCCCAAAGTGCTAGGACTACAGGCATGAGCCCCAACACCTGGCGTAGAATTTTACTTTTTTAATTTAACTTTTTAATAGATTTTAAGGAATTTAAATAAAGAATGTAGCTAATTAATATATTTTAAAAATTTTTAAGTTTTGTGGATACATAGTAGGTGTACGTATTTATGGGTTACATAAGACATTTTGATACAGGCATACATGTGTAATAATCACATCAGGGAAAATGAGGTATCCACTACCTCAAGCATTTATGCTTTGTGTTACCAACAATCCAATTATACTCATTTATTTTAAAATGTATAATTATATTATTTTTAATATGGTCACACTTGTGCTATCAAACACTTATTCATTCTTTTTAACTCTTTTGTGTAACCATTAGTCATCTCCACCCTCTACCCCACCATTAGTCATCTCCACCTTCTACCCCCCAACTACCCTTCACAACCTCTGGTAACCATCCTTTTATTCTCTGTCTCCATGAGTTCAATTGTTTTAATTTTTAGCTCCCACAAATAAGTGAGAACATGCAAAGTTTGTCTTTCTGTGCCTGGCTTATTTCACTTAACATAATGACCTCCAGTTTCATCCATGTTGTTGAAAATGACAGGGTCGCATTCTTCTTTACAGCTTAATAGTACTCCATTGTGTATATATACCACACTTTATTTATCTATTCATCTTCTGATGGAGACTTAGATCACTTCCAAATATTATCTATTGTGAATAGTGTTGCAACAAACATGAGAGTACAGATATCTTTTCAATATAGTGAATTTCATTCTTTTGGGTATATACTTAGGAGCGGGATTTCTGGATTGTGTGGTAGCTCTACTTTCAGTTTTTCGAGGAGCCTCCAAACCATCCTCCATAGTTGTACTAATTTACATTCCCACCAATAGTATACAAAGGTTTCCTTTTCTTCACATTCTCACCAGCATTTGTTATTGCCTGACTTTTGGTTATCAGCCATTTTAACTGGAGTGAGATGACTACTTACTATAGTTTTGATGTGCATTTCTCTGACTATCATTGATGTTGGGCACGTTTTCATATTCCTATTTGTCATTTGTATGTCTTCTTTGGAGAAACGTCTATTCAGATCTTTTGTCCATTTTTAAATTGGGTTATTACATTTTTCCTATAGAGTTGTTTGAGCTCCTTATATATTCTGGTTATTAATCCCTTGTCAGATGGATAGTTTGAAAACATTTTCTCCCAGGCGGGGCGCGGTGGCTCAAGCCTGTAATCCCAGCACTTTGGGAGGCCGAGACGGGCGGATCACGAGGTCAGGAGATCGAGACCATCCTGGCTAACACTGTGAAACCCCGTCTCTACTAAAAAATACAAAAAACTAGCCGGGCGAGGTGGCGAGGTGGCGGGCGCCTGTAGTCCCAGCTACTCGGGAGGCTGAGGCAAGAGAATGGCGTAAACCCGGGAGGCGGAGCTTGCAGTGAGCTGAGATCCGGCCACTGCACTCCAGCCCAGGCGACAGAGAGAGACTCCATCTCAAAAAAAAAAAAGAAAATATTTTCTCTCACGCTGTGGGTTGTCTCTTCACTTTGTTGATTGTATCCTTTGCTGTGTAGAAGCTTTTTAACCTGATGTGATTCCATTTGTCCATTTTTGCTTTGGTTGTTTGTGCTATGGGGTGTTATTTAATATATCTTTGCCCGTTCCATTGTCCTGAAGAGTTTTCTCAAAGTTTCCTTTTGTAGTTTCATAGTTTGAAGTCATAAGTTTAAGCCTTTAATTCATTTTGAGATTTAATTTTTGTATATGGTCAGAGATACGCGTTTAGTTTCATTCTTCTGCATATGGATATCAAGTTTTCCTAGCACCATTTATTGAAGAGACTGCCCTTTTCTCAATGTATGGTCTTGGCAACTTTGTCGAAAATGTGTTCACTGTAGAGGTATTGGTTTATCTGTGGGTTTGCTATTCTGTTTCCCTGATCTATGTGTTTGTTTGTATGTCAGTACTACACCATTTTGGTTACTATAGCTCTGTAGTATAATTTAAAGTCTAATAATGTGATTCCTCTAATTTTGTTCTTTTTGCTTAGGATAGTTTTGGCTATTCTGAAAATAAAGTGGTGAAAAAAGATATTCCAAGCCAATGGAAATGAAAAAACAGCAGGAGTAGCTGTACTTATTTCAGACAAAATAGATTTCAAGACAAAGGCTATCAGAAGAGAGATTAAGTCTGATGTTTCTTTGTTGATTTTCTGTCTGGAAGATTTGTCCAATGATGAAAGTCCAGTGTGAAAATCTTCACCTATTATTGCATTTGGGGTGTATCTTTCTCTTTTTCTCTAATAATATTTGCTTTATATATCTGGGTGCGCCAGTGTTGAGTGTATATAGATTTATAATTGTCATATTACCTTGCTGAATTTACCCCTTTATCACTTCTTCCCTTGATAAATATATTAATTCTATTCTCAGATCTTTAAAGATTTCTCCCAATACAGCATTAACTCAGATTCCTGAATCTTATAATTCAAATTAGATGTAGGTGTTATGATGCTCCTTAGATACCATTTTTTGAGCATGGTCTCTCTCTCTCATCCTATAAATGTGTGAACTAAATTGATAAGTTGCCTGCTGATTCCTGCTCCAGGGAAAACAAAACATAACAAAAAAAAATATAGAACAATAAGACAGAGGCAGTGTAACCACAATAGCCATTCCCATTCATAAAGGAAATGCATAGGCACATAATAGTCACTGTTTCGTAGAAACTTTGAAACCCAGTCTGGAAGATGTCATCAATTTCATGATTAAAGCTGAGTCCTGCTTCCTGGAAATGTACGCGGTGACTTTTAGCTCTAGTTCATAGTTTTTGTCCTTTGAATCATTGTTTTGGCCCATGTTTGTAACTACACGGCCCTCCTATGGTTGTTTAGAAGACTAGGTGGCTATAAGGTCTTTTTTATTTTGGGCTGTTTGTGGTCCTTTTATTCTAAGTTATTGTTGTTTGTGAGTGACATAGTTACCATAAACATTTTACAGGTTTCGTTAATATTATTCAGTTATTTGATTGGATAGGCTCTTCTCTCTATTGTAAAACAAAACAAAACAAAACAAAAAACCTGTGTGAGTCTTCTGTAAAATAATGTCTTTAAGATTCTTATAAGTGCTTGATTTTAAAAGAGATTAACAAAGTAATCTCTTAAAACCTGTTGACTTTTGACTAGTTGAAAGGTTATGTGTGGTACCACTTTCACTTTTATATCTAAAACCTTGTCAAAGATGATAGGAAGGATGGACTAAGCTTGGACTATTAACTGTAGCAACACTGCATGGCATCGAAGCATAGTCAGGATACCCAGACTCCTCACATGGTAGATAAGGGCTCCTGGTGAGAGTTAGCAGAGACAGATTTGGATGCTGCCAGTCTGTTCTGTTAAGGCCTTATCCTAGACACTGGTAGAAGGTGACTTCATCATATTGGCAAAGTAATCATCCAGCCTCCTTATATTAAATGGAAGGATATTATAAAGGAATCACTGCTCCTATTTGATCCATCACATGCATTTTGGGGAGAATTAGGTCACAGTAGCACATCATGAGAAGAAACCAGAATCACAAGTAGAAATTACAATTGAAGCAATATTTAATGTCATCATAAACAGCCTGAACTTTCATTCTAAAAGCAACTGGGAGGCATCAGAGATATCTTACTGAAGAATTATAAATGCTGATGTAATCAAGAAATGTGGGAATGAAAGAAAAGAGAAATGAAGCAGAATATTTATGGAAAGAAAATTTGAATGAAGACTGAAAGGTTTTTGCTTTTGTTTTTGATAGCATTAAAACAAAAGTAGCGAAGGTATATTTATACATTCTTTTAGTCTGTAGGAAAGGAGTCCATATAAAAGGAGAGACTAATGCAAAATAAAGAGTAAGGGCATAATTGATAGGAAAAGGTCATGAAATAAAACCACAAGAAATGGGATCCCCATTGCAGGTGTTGCAATTAGTCTGGCAAAGAAGGAGAATTTCTCCTTTTCTGGAGTCCAAAGAATGTGGTAAAAATGGATAAGACATTAATAATTTTGAATTATAGTATGTGGTGGACTGAAATATATGCGTCTCCCTCCAAAGGATATCATAGTTCTAATCCTTGGAACTTGTGAATGTTTCCTTATATGTCAATAATAGCGACAAAGCCAAACCTTGGCAGATGTGATTAAATTAAGGATCTTGAGATGAGGAGATCCTTCTGTATTATCTGGCTGGGCCTTAAAAAAATTACTTGCATCCTTCTAAGAGAGAGACAGAGAGATTTTACTACACACAGAGGGATAGGTGATGTGAAAACAAAAAACAAAAAACAAAAAACAACAACAACAGAAAAAAACCAGACACTTGAAGATTCTGGCCCTGAAGATTAGACGGAAGACACAAGGCAAAGAATATTGACAGCCACCAGAAGATGAAAAAGGCAAGAAGAGGATATTTCCCTAGAGCCTCGGTAGTGAATGTGGCCTGCCAACACCTTCAGTTTGGCCCTCTGTGCTTCAGTATCGTGGGAGGATACATTTCTGTTGTTTTAAAACATAAATTTTATGGCAATTTGTTACAGCAGCCACAGCAAACTGATACAGAGTGGATTAGAATTACTATAAACCATCACACTTTGGCATTAGAGTTTTTCAAATCCCCTAGGTAGAGTCTTGTATAGTTTTTATTGAGAAACATACAGACAGAGTCTTAGTGTTTAGTCGAGAGTGAAGTAATGGCACTACATTAGTCTACTTGGGCTGCTGTAACAAATACCACAGACTGATTGGTTTAAACAACAGAAATTTATTTCCCACAGTTCTGCAGGTGCAAAAGTCCAAGATTAGGTGCTGGCTAATTTGGTTTCTGGTGAAGGCGCTCATTCTAACTTGCAGAAGGCTGCCTTCTCACATGTCCTCACTTAGTAGAGAGAAGGCTTTGTTGTATCTTCCTCTTCCCATAAGGCCACAAGTCCTATTGAATTAGAGGCCCATGCTTATGACCTTATTTAATCTCTATCAACTTCTTATAGGCCTTCTCTCCAAATACAGTCTCGCCAAGGATTAGGGGTCCAATACATGAATTTTGGAAGGAACACAATTTAGTTCCCAGAAGGCATCAAAGATAAAGCCCTGCTTTGGAATCAGAAAGCACTAGGATTATAAAATGGAAATGTATATAATACATATAGTATTATTGAGAAGATAAAAATACATGTACATAATTCCAGAAATATAGTAGTAGGAATAACTAAACAATCGGCTCTCTCTATCCATGGCTTCCACATCTATAGATTAAACCAATCATAGATCAGAAATATTAGAAAAAAATTGCATCTGTACTGCACATCTACAAACTTTTTCTTGTCATCGTTTCCTAACAATATAATACCTACAGACATAGCATTTATATTGTATTAGGTATTGTAAATAATCTCGAGTTATTTAAAGCATACAGAAGAATCTGCGTAAGTTATATGCAATTGTTATGTAATTTTATATCAATTTAAATTTATTATTTTTGTATTCATGGGAGACCCTGGAACATACCCCCATGAATAATGAGAAATAATTGTATGTGCCTCTGTGTATGTAAGGGTGTGCATGGAGGTGGGGGTGGAGTGCATATAACCTGTACTCAGTGTACAGAAGATCATGGTTGACTTTGGTGTTTGGAATCAAATTCTATATTTTTAATTTCTAAGGATATGACTTTTTTTAACTTTAGACAAGTTATTTAACTTCTCTATACCTCAGTTTTAGTCTTTGAGAAATAGTGATAATTACAGAATCTATTTTATGGAATTGTTTTGTTTGATTAATCAATCTATAACTGTGAAACATTTATAAAGTGCCTACAGTCTTGTAAGAATATTATCTATGCAATATTCTACTGTAGTTCAATAAAGGCATAAATGTTGGTTAATTTTTATGAAGATTCTGTTTGTCCATTTTATAATTTTTTTACTTGAATGATTTATCATCTCTATATTAATTATATTTGTTTTGGCTCATGCACCAGTTTATAGATCTAGCCCAAGCCTGAGAATATAGAAAGAGTGTTATTATTTATATGAGCTGAATAAAGCAATTGCTACAGCCAACATGGAAAGTTAATTAATTAACCACTAGGTATGCTATAAAATGATCATCAAAATGTTACTTTACATCTTGTGAGTTGAGAGGTAAGAAACCAGTGCCAAGTTTAGGTTTTTCGTGGTTAATTTTTCAAAAACTGGGAGTATTGGAGCATTAAATTCTAAATTACTCACTTCGCTGAGGATAATTGCTCTTATTTTCATCTTCAATCAAACTCATCATGATTGAATGATTAGGAAACACTTAAAGAACATGTGTCTTTTCTTATATTTTCCCCTTAAATAGCCATTTCATTAGAAGATTTCATTTGAAATGAACATCAACAAATGGCTATATTATGATCATTTTATCAAAACTATTAGCACATAATTTAAAATATGCATGCTACATCTGGAATGTGTATATTTCTTCTTAATGAAAACAATGAAACTTCAGAGATGTTGAAAGACAGCTATAAGTTTGTTAAAAAAAAAAAAAATCTGCAGACTGGGTGCGGTGGCTCACGCCTCTAATCCCAGCACTTTGGAAGGCTGAGGAGGGCGGATCATCTGAGGTCGGGAGTTCAAGACCAGCGCGACCAACATGGAGTAACCCCGTCTCTACTAAAAAAATACAAAAAAATTAGCTGGGCACGGTGGCGCATGCCTGTAATCACAGCTACTCTGGAGACTGAGGCGGGAGAATCCTTTAAACCCAGGAGGCAGAGGTTGCAGTGAGCCGAGATGGCGCCATAGCACTCCAGCCTGGGCAATAAAAGCGAAACTCCATCTCAAAAAAATTAAAAGAAAATAATAAAAAGAATAAATCTGCAAAAATTTAACCTAAAGTTTTGATATTTCCTGGCTTACACTGATCAGATTTATTCTTTTGGAACACTTGGTTTCATTGAAGGAAGAGAATTAAAGTTAGCAACAAACTCAGAGAAAATAATATAAATCAAACAGTAAATTAAAACGTCTCATTTTTGGAAGAGATCAGGAATTACAGAGAAAAGTAATATTAAAAAGAGGTGTGAAAGAAAGTTGGGTTTGAGGTTTTGATAATAACACAGATATAAATAAATGAATAGAAGAGGGACTTCAGCAAAATGGTGGAATAAAAAGTTTTAGACTTTGTTTTCCCACAGAGACCCTTACCACTAAACAATATGAAGTCTAAAAAGCCTTTATGAGAACTCCAGAAACTTGTCAAGAAGTCACAGTACTTCAGACAAAGTCAAGAACAGCCACACTGCCAAGAGGAGTTGCATTAAAATGTGTAAGAAAAGCCATTTCATTTCACGAATTGTTGCTCCTTTCCCAAGCCAGCACATGCTGGCCCAATTAGGAGAAAACTCTTAACTAGCAGCTTTTCCCTGGGAGAAAGAGAGAGAAGAGTGAAATATATGTCCAATGGTTCAGCTTTTGAGGGAACTTTAAAGAGTCTGGTTTCTGTCTTTCCTGACTTGAAGTGCTAACTAGGAAGCAGCCTACTTTAGATACCTAGGAATGTCTGAGAACAAAGGAGAGCTAGGAGGGTTGTTGCAGCACCAGAAAACCTGTGGTACTGTAGACAGACACCAGAGAGAGCATGAAAGTATGGGCCATTTAAAAAGAAGCTGGCCTAGGAGACGGAGTTTTCAGTGAGCCGAGTTGCGCCATTGCACTCCAGCCTGGGCAACAAGAGTGAGAGACTCTATCAAAAAAAGAAAAGAAGAAAGAAGGAAGGAA
>NW_012116044.1:4266116-4286467 GCF_000951035.1 Colobus angolensis palliatus
GAAGGAAAGAAGAGAAAGAAAGAAAGAAAGAAAGAAAGAAAGAAAGAAAGAAAGAAAGAAAGAAAGAAAGAAAGAAAGAAAGAGAAGAAACTGGCAAACCTTTATAAATAGGAAATTACATATACAAACCAAGAGAAGATGCATTCCCAGAAAATGTTTGAGAGGTCTTGAGAATCTGCAGCTGGACTGATTGATGTAGGTCTTTCCCTGTATAAAGATAGTTCTTAAACGTTGGAAGAAATGGCTGCTTTTTCAAATGCACAAATCCCCCCCAAAAAATAATAAAGCATATGAAGATATAGAAAAAAAAAGTCCAATAAAAGAAAACATAAATCTCCAGACAAGACCCTAAAAATGAAGTTCCCTTAATTCCCTGAAAAAGAATTTAAAATAATTATGTTAGACAAACTCAGCGCACTACAAAAGAACACAGAAAAACAAATGAAACAAGGAAAATGATGCATGAACAAAATGGGAATATCAACAAAGATATGAAAAGTATAAAAAAGAACCAAATAGAAATTATGGGTTAAAATTTCACCAGCAGGGTTAACAGAAGACTTCATCAAACAGGAAAATCAATCAGGGAACTTGAAGACAGGAAATTTGCAATTATTAAATCAGAGAAACAAAGACAAAAGGTAATGAAGAAAAGTGAAGAAAGCCTGGGGGACTTATGGAACTCCATCAAGTGGAAAGCATATGTATTATGGGAGTCTCAGAACGAGAAAAGAAAGGGTCAGAGAGCTTATTTGAAAAGGTAATGGCTGAAAACTTTCAAAATCTGAAGGAAAAAATGTCCAAACTCAAGAAACTCAAAGGACTCCAGTAAAATGAACCCAAAGAGGCACATACCAAGACATAATTGCACTGTCAGAACTCAAAAACAGAGGATGAAAGACACAAGATAAAAGCAACTTTTCATATACAAGGAATCTCTCATTAGATTATCAGCAAATTTCTCAGGAGAAACATTGTAGAGCAGAAGTAAGTGGATGTTATTTTCCAAGTACTGAAAGGAAAAATTACCTGTCAACTAAGAATACTATAGCTAGCATAACTATTCTTCAAAAATGAAAGAGGAATAAAGATCCAAAAATGAAAGAGGAATGAAGACTTTTCTAAATAAACTAAACCTGATAGAGTTCATTGGCACTAGACTTACATTAGAAGAAGTGCCAAAGGAAATATTCCAAAGTGTAGTGAAAGGATGCCACAGAGCAACCCAAAAGTATTTGGAAACAGAAAGCTCTCTGGTAAGGTAAATACATAAACAAATACAGAATTCTGTAATGCTATAATTATGATGCATAAATAGCTTTTAATTTGGGGACAGAATTTAAAAGATGAATAAAAACTATAACTGTAAAACTAATTTAATAGACATCAAATCTTAAAACATTTAATTTATAATATTGATAATACAATATGGGGAAGACAGGATGTAAACGAATAGAGTTTTTCTATGTAATAGAAATTATCTGTTTAAAATAGATTGTTATAAGTATTAGATTTTCTGTAATCTTCACTGTAAACATGAAGAAAATACCTATAGGTTATACACAAAAGAAAATGAGAAAGAGCCGGGCGCGGTGGCTCATGCCTGTAATCCCAGCACTTTGGGAGGCCGAGACGGGCAGATCACGAGGTCAGGAGATCGAGACCATCCTGGCTAACACGGTGAAACCCCGTCTCTACTAAAAATACAAAAATTAGCTGGGCATGGTGGCGGGCGCCTGTAGTCCCAGCTACACGGGAGGCTGAGGCAGGAGAATGGTGTGAACCCAGGAGGCGGAGCTTGCAGTGAGCCAAGATTGCACCACCGCACTCTAGCCTGGGTGATAGAGTGAGACTCCATCTCAAAAAAAAAAAAAAAAAAAGAGAAAGAAATCACTGCATATTACTACCAAAACTTTAATAATAGGCAAAGGAAACAAAAGGAAAAAAAGATGGACAAACTACAAGACATAAAATAAACAATTAACAACATAGCAATAGTAAGTCCTTCCATATCAGTAATTACTTTGAATGTAAATTATACTCCCCAATCAAAAGACACAGAGTCAGTGGCTGAATGAACATAAAACCAAGATACAACTATATGCTTTCTACAAAGGATTAACTTTGGATATTAAGGAAACACACAGGTTGAACACGAAGGCATGCACCTTAAGGATATTATGCTTAC
Organism: Colobus angolensis palliatus; assembly: GCF_000951035.1. Lineage (NCBI taxonomy): Eukaryota > Metazoa > Chordata > Mammalia > Primates > Cercopithecidae > Colobus > Colobus angolensis. Next base: position 4,268,305 of record NW_012116044.1, read on the forward strand.
TGAAATAAACCATTCACAAAAAGACAAATGCTTCATGATTCAGCTTATATGAGGTATCCAAAGCAGTCAAACTCTTAGAACATAATAGAACAGTGGCTGCTAGGGGTGAAGGGGAGAGGAAAAAGGAATTTATTAAATAGAGAGTTTCAGTTTCACAAGATGAAAAAGTTCTAGAGATCTGTTGCACAACAACTTGCATATAGTGAACACTACTGTACACTTAAAACGATTAAGGTGGTAAATTTTATATTATATATGTTTTATCATAATAAAAAACTGAAATCCACCTAGGCCAAGAGGGGTCACACCTAAACCATCTGTCAAGAAACATTTGTTTAGCACTTCTTTCAGCTGTGAGACCCTACGGAGTTACCGCAGGATTTTCTTAGAGTTCTTCTGAGCCCCCTTGGAGAAATGAAGATATTAATATACATAGGTTAGTAGATAGTGAGTGTGCCAAGTGAACAATTCAGATCCTGAGGACAGACACTGAGTTGCATCTGAGGGTTTCAATCAAGATTCTGGGCTCAGACGTTAGGCAGATTTAGATGTAAATTCTGGTCTTTCTACTTATCATCTATAAAATATAGGGCAAGTTTATATTAGTCTTATTTTCTAAAATTAAAAAAAAAATGCAGCAACAAAACCTACTTCATAGGATTGTTGTGTGGAGTAAATGAAATGCTATGTAAAATGTCTAGCATAGAACAAAACTTCAGAATGCTTAATAGTTGAGGACATTCTTATAAATTAAAAAAAAGAAGGAAATGAGAGAAAATACCCCATAAGATGGAGTCATTATAAACATTGCAGTTTATTCATAGCAGTAAAAGAGAAAAAACACACAGTTCAGTCTCCTAAGCTACTGGACCTCCCACTGCCAGAAGGAGATGGAGAAGTTGTCTAAGAAGGAAAACTGGGTTGCCAGAGCCCCACAGGAAGCCTTAACAGTGCTGGTGGGTTGGAGATTAATACAAAGAAACTGCTTTAACTAACACCACTGCCTTTCAAATATCCTGATAAAAGGAAGACTAAACAAAAGACTTGCAAGCTTCAGAGATCTTATGATGAAGAGCAAAGAATAAAAGTGCCAGAAACATATGCCCTTTATTCCCCAGCGTTAAAGTTATGTTGAAGATATAATTTGTTAAAAACATGTAAAATATCATAAAGCAAAGTAAGCTTTAGCATTCATTGTGAAGAGTAGCAAGTCACTTAGGCTTAAGGAAGAAAGCAAATAAAACAGTGCATAATAATATCACATCAAAAACTAATCCCTTAATTTGTCCACTTCTTTGGTTGGAAGATGAGAAAAAGTAAATGGGACTGGGAAGGGTGCTTGGTTTTAATACTCCACACTGCTAAATACAAATCATCTCTAAAGAATAAGATTATGGGGGCATGAAAATCCCAGCTCCTGACTGAAAATGAAAATGTTAATGTCTCCAGCTTTGAAAAATATTACTTCCTTCTCTAATTTCCCACTTCATCCTATAACCAGTGCTCTTTCTTAATGTGTCATCTTTTCCAAGCAAAAGAAAGTCTAAGAAGTATGTGAGCATGTTTTTGGCTGGAAGAGATTAACATGTGTGGTGGTTTATTGAAAAGATATATACTGCATAGTACTTTTCTCTTTTTTATCATACTATTTTTCGAAGTTTATGGTTAAAAGTTGGTACCAAGTTTGGTCCTTTCAAGATAAAATAATCAGAAATTCAGTTTTAAGGCTTTTGCAATTCCACTTATACAGAGGTTTTATGTTGTGAGTAGCAACTGATTATCTTTAGAATGTGAATTATATGCATATATGTATATATACAGAGGCTAGTATTTATTCAATAAAAAATATTTACTAACCACCTAGGTGTCATGCACCCACCTGGGTTTGGCACTTATTATAAGGCATGAAAGTTTCTTGGTCTCACAGATTCTATATTCTGAAGAGGGAGAAGCAATAAACAAGCAAGTTAATTGAAAATATAGACGTTATGATTAATGTTATGGAGGCAATAGCATGTTGTGATGGGAAAATAAGGCACAAGGTTGCAGGTAGCTACTTGAATAAGGTAAAGAACACCCTTCAGAAGAACTGATATTTCTACTGGGACTTGAGGAAAAGGAGAGAATCAAGCATGAGAGGAGCTTGGATAAGGCTTCAAGGGAATGCCACAAATTGACAAAGGGGCCTTCAGGAAAAGGTTTTGTTTGACAAGCTTGCAGTAGGCAGAACTCTAAGGTGGCCCACAGCCAAGACTTTCTGTCGCCTGTCTATTCCTGGGTACTGCTGGGAAGGGATTTTTCAGATTTAATGAAAGTTCCAAGCCATTTCGTCTTAAAATGCAGAAATCATCTGGGTGGGCTTAACATCATCTGTTGAGTCCTTTAAAAGCAGAGTTTTCTGTGGCTAGTGGAAGAAGTCAGAGCGATGAGTTTTGCTGGCCTTGAGGAAGAAAGCAAACAGGCAACTTCTGAACTGTTGTTAAACAGGGAAAGGCCTCTGAAAGCTGAGAATGACTCCTTGCCCACGATGCAGATGAAAATAAGGAGGAAAACTGTTCCTACCACTGCACACGCACACACATGCACACACACACACACACACACAAACCAATTCTTCCAACAACCAGTGAGCTTGGAAAAGGACCAATAGCTTCAGATAAGGTTTGCACATCTGATGGACATTCTGACTTAAGCCTGTGAGATCTGAACAGAAGATCCAGCACAACCATGCCTGGGCTCCTAAAGCATGGAGAATGTGTAATAATAAGTGCATAGTGTTTTAATCCACTAAGCGTGTAGTGATTTGTTACAATAGTAATAGAAAAACTGCTAAAGCTGTAGAGATCTATCAGGAGACTGCTGTGACTGGAGCTTCCTGAGCACAGAGATATATAACCTGTACTCAGGAAGTATTGGTTGGGCTACATAACTCTGTTAAGTATTATATGTATGTAACCTAATACTTAAAACAATTTTTCATCCCAAACATATACAGGCCTTGTAGTATGTAATGTCCATTACCAGACATTGAAGATACAAATACGGTAAAAGCATGGTCACTAGGGTGGAAACATTTATAGTCAAGGACAGCAGAATGCACGCACACAAAGACACACACAATTTTAATTGGTAGAAAGAAATATTGATTAGGGTCCATGTGTGTTCAGAGGAGTAGTGGAGAAATTCAGTCATGTGTCCTAGAGAGGTAAGATAAAAACTAGTCCTTGAAAAGTGAGTTGAAGTGATTCAGACAGAAGTTATCTTCTGCCTGATAGAAATACAATCAGGAAGTATACAGCACCATCTTTTGAATACCCTTGCCAACAACAAAAAGACACAACTATGGTCAAAATATAAGGGCTATCAGTGTGCCAGAAATAAAGAAGATGGAAGAACACATTAAATGACATGAGAACACATTTAGACACATGCAGAATGTGAAAATTTTCCAGGACAAATGAGGTTGATAACAACAACAACAACAAAAGAATAAGAATAGATTTTGAAGATATACTGACATGGTTTGGCTGTGTCCCCACCCAAAATCTCATCTTGAATTGTAATCCCTATAATCTCCATAATCCCCACATGTCAAGGGCAGAACCGGGTAAAGTACTAGATCATGGGGGTGGTTTTTCCCATGCTGTTTTCGTGATACTGAGAGAGTCTCATGAGATATGATGGTTTTATAAGCATCTGGCATCTCCACTGCTTGCAGTCACTCTCTCCTGCTGCCTTGTGAAGAAGGCGCCTGCTTCTCCTTTGCCTTCCTCCATGATTATGTTTCCTCAGGCCTCCCCAGCCATGCAGAACTATGAAACAATTAAACCTCTTTCCTTTATAAATTATCCACTCTTGGGTATTTCTTCATTGCAGTGTGAGAACAAACTAATACATATACCATTGCAAAATAGGCCTTGTTGACATCTTAATTCAAAAATATCACTGTCCAAAGTTATTTTTAAGATAATTATAGATAAATAAAGACAGAATAGCTGTTAAATGATACTGAGAGGCCAGTTTTAATTTTAATGTGTAAGATGATCTTTAAAATATCATTATCTGTTAAAGACACAGTTGCAGTTTGTTTGGGATGCTATAACAAACTACCATAAATTGGGTGGTTTGCAAAAAACAGAAATCCATTTCTCACAGTTCTGAAGATTGGGTGCCAAAAGATTTGTTTTCTCATGAGGGTCTGCTTCCCTGTTTATGGATAGTCATCTTTTCACTGTATCCTGTGAACCCCAAATATCTGAGACAGGTCTCGGTCAATTTAGAAAGTTAATTTTCCCAAAGTTATAGACATGCATCTGTGACACAGCCTCAGGAGGTCCTGAAGACATGTGCCCAAGATGGTCTGAGCACAGCTTGATTTTATACATTTTAGGGAGATAGGAGATATCAGTCAGTATATGTAAAATGAACATTGTTTTGGTCGAGGAAGGCAGGACAACTCTAAGCAAAGGTGGGACAACTCAAAGTGGGGAAGGGGCTTCTGGGTCATAGGTAGATAAGAGAAAAATTGTTGCATTCTTTTGAGTTTCTGATTAGCCTTTCCAAAGGAGGCAAGCAGTTATGCATTTTTTTTCAGTGAGCAGAGGGATGACTTGGAATAGAATGGGAAAAGTCATGCTGAGAACTTGCCCAAGCAGTTCTCAAATTGACTTTTCCCTTTAGCTTAGCTTTGGGGCCCCAAGTTTTAGATAAATTGGGGGGATCCAAGATTTATTTTCCTTTCACAGTCCTCACCTGGTAGAAGAGTGAGACCTCACGGCTTCCAGAACTGTGAGAAATAAATTTCTGTTGTTAAGAGCCACCCGTTCTATGGTAGTTTATTTTAGAAGCCCAAAGTAGAAGAGTGTCTTTATCAAATGATAGTTTAAAGATTGTCTTATCATCAATTTTGGTGAATTCTTTAATAGTCAAAAAGCTTCCACTAGTATACAATCTATATTTTGAATATTAGACTATTAGTATTAGTATTATTTTGTGGTTTACCTATCCACAGATTTTTATTTTTTATGTATTGCATAAAAATTAACACTGGATAATTTTTGTGACCTTAAGCATGCTACATTAGGTCTATTCCTCAGCTTCCTCCTCTATAATATGTGAATACTATTATCTATCCCACTGTATCAGTGTGAAGAATAAGCAAATTAATGGCTGTTAAATCCTTAATATGATTCTCGCTACATAAACTGTCAATAAATATTAGCTATTATTATATATTCTATTATAAATAATAGAAAACATGTGTGCATCTTCAATTACATACAGTTATGTTTTGAGTGACAGTTGGATAGAAAATTCTTAGAGAAGTGTTCATATTGTTTAAGTAATTGTAGAATCTCCTGGACTAGCACAGCCCCTGGCACAAAAGCAACTCCAAAATGACACAGGAATTGTCTCTCAGCCCCTTTGACCAATGCGCTGCCCGGGTGTGCCATCTTCTCGGCCCAACGTGCTCAGCCCCTGTGGGAAGGAGAATGTGAGCTAGCAAGTGTAGGATCCTTCCAGCCACTGTAGGTACCAAAACAGGAACAATCTTCATGTGGGGCCCATGGCCAGGCCAGGCATGTCACCTTGAGGGGAACACGGTGGCACCCAGGCAAGAGTGTCCACAACCTCAAAGCCCTAGGGGGGTATTAATGAGCTAATTACCTCTTTTAATTCTGCCTTCCACGGCCTGATAGACTGTGGCATGTTCGCAGCTCAGTCAGTCCCTGGCCCCTTTCCCAGTGAGGGCAAAAGACCAGTGTGACTGCCATTCTGGATACCCGCACTCAGTGAGTTGCGGGCTCGTGTCCAGTGTCCGAGAAGAATGAGAATATGCTGACAATCAAAGAGTGAGCAGGGTGGGGAGTTTTATTGAGTGACGAAACAGCTTCCCTCAAAGAGGGGACACAGGGGGATCTCATACTAAAGGTGGGAAATTCCCCCCAGTGTGGCTGATTCCAGGGTTTTTATGGGCTCACAATTGGGACGGGCAGCCTGTAAGTAGTATTGGAAAAGGCAACATTCAATTGTTTAAAAGGTATTATTGAGAAAGAATCGATTGGGAAAGGGCAGGCAGACAGGAATAGAAGTTTTCACTCTGAGTAGCTGGTTTGATCTGGGACCAGCAGTTCAGTTTTTCAGACTTCAGGCTGTTTTTTGGCTTGAAGGTGGGATTTTGCCGGGGACGTTCTCCTATCTGCCTAGGCATTTGACTGCCTCCTGTCACTATCAAAATGACCATTTACTGAGTCAATGAATGGTTTAGAGACTAAATTGCTCATAGTATGAGATTGTATGACTTAATAGAAAGTCATCTTTCATTTCATATGAATCCATACTCAATATTATATATTATTTGATATAAAATTAGTACTATATTTAATCAATTAAAATTAGGGCTTAAAAATTTAAGAGCAATTTTCTATACTTTGATTTTGTTTAAAGATTATAAACAGCCAAAAATGAAAATAATGGCATTTCACTGAAATTTTTTCTTAAGCAATTTGATGACAATCTGCAAGACGTTCAAATAGTTATGTTCCATGTGTATTTTATATTTTTGGTGGGTATTTATATTTTTATCATTAAAAAAATAAGAAGCAACAATAAAATATCATTAATGTCAAATTTATTTTAAATAGACATTATTATACACAAAAAATAAGTTTAAATGTCTATGTCTAAGACTCTGCATTCATTTTTTTTCAGGCTCTTCCCTGAGTCTATTGTATTCTAAGTATGTAACTTTTCATGAGACTATAAACCAAAAACAAAACATTTTTTATGAACAGAGAGATGTTATTGTTTAGTTTATATTTACCAAATGTATGCTTCATTTATCACTTATGATTATTAAGTACTCTTAACATTTGTTCATTTTGTTGACATTACCAATACATTGTTAAACCAAACATTGTCTTATAAAAGGCAATCTTTCATATTGTTATGCTTTCAGATTAATGCTATGTCTCATATGTAAAATATTTATGCATAATTTAGAAAACTAAGAACTTTCATTTTTAGTGTTACCCACATTATAGAAGCCATTTATATAATATGACACAGTAATGTATGTTTACAAAGTGAAGATCTGCCAAATATTTATGTCACATTTACAGGGTTATCTGACTATGTAATGGAAAAACCCTGTCATAGCACATAATACCAGTGCTAGTTTCACTTTGCTGTGAGGACCCAATTTCTGAATCTCCTGATTTATGTAAGCTTAAATATCTCAGCTTAACACTACCCTGATATAACTTTGTTATATTTACATTTATATGCATGTTATCTTTATGGGGGTATGTGTATGTGAATAGATAGGTGTGCACTTGCATTTGTAGGAGGCCCATGATGCATACACAGCTGTGCACACCCATGCAAATCCGTGTGTGGATTATCACCAGCAATTGCAGGGAAGATGATCTTATAACAGTACTTGGATCCAAAGGTAGGTATGAAAGCTAAAATAACATGATTTTAAGAGAAGAATACCCTTATATGATATTTACACATATGGAACAGATTAATTTTGGTAAGTTGCCAACAAACATATTCTTGGAATCGACTGTCAATCTACCAAATTTTTATTAGCATCATTAGACTTTGGTTTCAATTAGGATACTTTGAGGGGGTACAGAGCCATAGCACCCCCCAACCCAATTTTCTATCGAATATTTCAATATCTTCAGAAATTTGAACATTAGTTCTAAAACTGTGTTTCAGTGATTGAATATGCCCTTAAATTAGAAATGTAATTTGTGAATCAGAGCCACATTCTTCATTTTCCATCTAGTTACCAGCAAAGTAGTGATAAAGAATTATAACATTATAACAAACCAATTTTTTTCTTAAGCAAATGTGTCATCATTTAAGTTTCTAAATGCCAATATGAACACAGCCTGGTAGGGAAAAAAATGCATTAGTATTAAGATTTTTATTTCAAATAACTTGCTTGTAGAACTGAAAAGCAAAATCTATATTGTTATTCTGAAAAAGTAATAAAATTAGGCAATTTAAAAAAAATGAAATTTGAACAAAAGCAGACTAAAGACCAGATTTTTTTTTTTTTTTTTGATAAGGACATTGGTTATGCAGTTTATTTCAACAAACATAGCCTGAGAGTCTACCAGAGTTAAGACTGCTCAAGTGGTGTCCAATCCAGGAGAGCACTTCATTATACAACTCAAGGAGAGAAAGAGAGTTTGAGGAGAGTGAAATGGTCAAAAAATTACATACTCCTGGCAACTAAGAAGTGATCTTAGAAACCAGTAGAGCAGCAATTCCCAACTTTTGATATGTCTCAAAACCCTCCAGGTGACTTATACCAATAGAGAGGCCTCAGCCCTATCCACTTTAAAGAGTATGGGACCAGGTTCTTTATTAGTTCTCTGAGTGATTTTGTTACACAACAACTTTGAAGAATGAATTCATTGGAGTGCATGTGCCCCATAAGAAGATGGAGCACAAATACCAGCATGAGAGTCTAAGAAGTGATTGGATGGTTGACAGAGCACAGTCAGCAATCTAGACAGGTCTTTAGACATGCACATCAGTAAATATTTAGAGAAAGAGGAAAGATGCCATGGCAAAGTAGTCTAGTCAAAGATCAGGGAAGATATGGTAAAAAGAAAAGGAGGATTCAAGACGGAGAATGGTCTAAGTACTAGAAAAGCTAAGGAGATCAGATCCACAGCTCCACTGCGAAAGTTAACTTGAGAAAGAAGGCAATTTCTTCCCTACTGAGGAAGAACAAGAAGAGGATAAATAAAGACAGTAAGTTTGAGAAGGCAGGTAGAGAATATTAAGGGAATTGTGTAATTTTTTTTCTCATCTGCTGAAGGTGAAAGTAGAAGTATGTCAATTGTTAAGAGACAGTAGAAGCAGAATATGATTGTGCAAGAAGTTGCAACAAGAATAGTGAAAACAATATAAAAATTTGAGGGATCTTATTCTTTATGATAGTGAAAAGATTACATTAAACATTTTATGCCATGTTAAAATTTACTGAAATGGAAGGGACACTCAAAAAATTTAGGTTTGTTCTCAGTTATAAAGAATTGAAATTGAAACTTTTCATTCTGATTGTAGTTTTGGAGTCATCATCTGAGATTTGTTCTCAGATAAACTCTTACTGTTGTTGGCTGCCAATCCTATTACACACACACACAGACATATATATTCCTTATTTCATATTCCTCAGTGGCAGTTGACCATCAAAGCTGATCTAAGAATTTTATTTGCTTAGGTATCACCTGAGGAGAGGAGGAGATAGAAATCAATAATCAGCTTTGGATTTCCATATAAAGGAAAATTTTCATCAAAATGAGAGTTTCCAGTTTCTTTGAGAAAATAATAGTTTTTCAATATTGTTTGCCGGTTACTTTAACATAGCAAAAACTGTGATAGAATTCCACTCTATGGTAGTGGAAGAGAGAACTCAGGTTTTGATATGAACATGAAATAATGTGGAAATCTCCAACCTCAAGTCCCAGGGAACAATGTGAAGAAAAAAGGACAGAAAATGGAAACAGGAGTAAAAGGGGGATACCTATGTGAACAGAAGAATGAAACTTCTGTGTTCTTCATTCTCAGGCTGGAATTTTAGAGTTGGACTGAGAAAGTTTAAAGGGAAAGCAAAAAGCAAAGCAGAATTTCTCATTTGGGAATCTACAAGGTATCTGCTTTACATGATTCTCTGTTTATTAACAGATAAAGCAAAATTTGGGTAAAATTGACAGCTCTACATAATCAGGCAGATGCAGTACATATGATTATTTCCTAATACACACACACTCTTGAGTGGCTCAGAAAAGTTCAAAGGCCACAAATGTCCGGGGGTAATAGCTGGGCTTGTGAGTTTACAAGGGGGCTAGGAGATGGAGCCACCAGCTTGAAATGATCCTGTCAAAAAGGTACACAGAAGCACAGCAGAAGCCCAGAAGAATCACAATAGAACCTCAGAACTAGAATTTATTCTGTCCAGAATTAAGATGGGGCTAATATTGACTAATATTACTATTAATTAAGATGGAGCTAATACTGACTAATGGGCATGAGTTCTAATCAAATACTCAGTAAATATTTATTGGTTATGTGGTATGTACCATGAATTGTTCTAAAATTGGGGATACAGCAATAAACAAATCAAAGCCTTCCTTCAACCATGGAACTTACATGCTAGTGGTAGGAAACAGACAGTTTACATTATTGTGTATGGGTGTGTGTATGTGTTACTAAAATTTTGTAAGAAAAAGTGATGATTGAGGAGTGGAGCTTTCAATCTAACAAGAAAGACATCTGCAGTAATGGTACATTTGACTATATACTTTCAGGAGATAAGAAGGTCACCATGGTAACTGGGGCAAATCATTTTAGGCAGAGAAAAAAGCAAAATCTCTTAGATAATAAATTCTTGGCCTATTGGAGGAACAGTAGGAGACTTAATGTGCCCAGAGATTAGAGAGATCATGAGGGGAAGTGGTGATAACTGAAGTCAGAAATATATCAGAGGACCAGATGGTGCAAGCCTCTTGCAGGCATCTGTAAGGGTATTAGCTTCTATGCTGGAGTGAGGTGGGAAGCCATTAGAGGATTTTGACCAGAAGAGCAGTGTAAATTTACATACATTTTAAAACAATCACTCTAGCTACTCTTTAAGAATAACCTGTGGTGACAGTGGAAATAAGGAGACTGGTCATATTGCAATTATTAGTCAATAGATGACAGTGGCTTGGATCACATTGGTAGGAGTAGAGGTAGTGAGAAGCTATCAGAGTTTTGACAAATTTTAGTAGTAAAGCCAACTGGATTTGATGACAGATTGGATGTGTTGTGTAAGGAAAAAGCAGAAATCAATATTACTCCAATGTTTTTGGCACCAGCAACCAGGGAAGTATCTTAGTTCATTTTATGTTGCTGTAACAGAATATCCAAGACTGGGTAATTTATAGTGAAAAAAATATTATTTTTCAAGGCTATAGAAGCTGGGAAGTCCAAAATTGAAGGACCCATATCTAGTGAGAGCCTTTTTGCTGTTTCATCCCATGGCAGAAAGCAGAAGGGCAAGAGAGAGAAAGAAGGGAAAGAAAGTGGGGCAAACTCATCCTTTTATCAGGAATCTATTACTGTGATAACTAATCCTCTCTAACAATAATGGCATTACTCTATTCATGAGGGCAGAACCCTCATGGTTCAATTACCTCTTAAAGCTCCCACCTCTCAACACTATTACATTGGAGATTACGTTTCCAACACATGACCTTTGGGAACCATATTCAAACCATAGCAGGGAGATTATGATAGAAATATGTTTCAGAGAGGGTGAGTGGGTGTAGGGGAAGTAAGAGTTTACAGTGTATATTTATCCTTTGATATCAGTAGCTACATATTCATCATTTTACACCAAAAAGAGGCAAAGCTAATAATTTTACAAGGGATATTTTCATGAAGTTGGAAGGAGCCAGAATATATATAAGTGTATTGTAGATTTGATGGCCTAATTCATCTCAAACATACAAAGTGGAATAGATATGTCTCCCTGATGTATTCAGATACTGTTTGACAGGAGCATAAGAGGTGTGGAAAATTAAAACAGTGGACATGTAGATATCCATAAGGTATTATACATTACATAGTATATATCCATGTACCATTTAATAGTCTGAATAAATATTGGAGTAGACTGCATTTACCTTTAATGCATTTGTAGAAACTTTTGGAAGTCACATGTTAACATTATGTTCTGCAAAATAAAATTTAGTTTATGTATTTTCTATAACAGACCTCATCTTTCTTTTGTACTTCCACACCAATAGACAGTAGGGAAAACTCACATTTTTTATATTAGCAAAATGTTATTATGCTATTGTATCTGCTTTCTGTTGGTCAGTAAATTAAGCCAAATGGGAAAGCCAGTATTTTTTCTTTGACTAGCTAGAAATTATAAAATACTAGTAAAATCTGCTACTCAATATAAGAACATTTTTCTTGCTGCTAGTTCATGAGCATACAGTGATAATACTGACAAGATTGAGAAGGACTAAAAGAGGAAAAGGAAGAGTGAAAGAAAAGAAAAATAAAGCAAGATGGTAAGTTTCTTAGAATAAACTATTTTCATCTTCCATACATGCAAGAATGTTTATTGAGAATGAACCACTTACAGTACAGATATTCAAATATTATGATAAATAAACTAGAGCAATTTCCTGCTTTCTTAGCACTGAATTATTTTGCCAGTAAATACTAAGGTAAATACTAAGGAGGTAAATAAAAAATTATATCAGAGATGATTATTATGAAAATATAATTTAGTAAGGGAGATAAAGGAATTGTAGGGCAGAGAAGAAATTCTTTTAGATAAGATGGTTAGAATGATTTTTCTGAGGTAGTGGCATGTGTGAAAAGATGTCAGAAATAAGAAGAGAAATCCATAGCCTATGACTTCAATCCTATCACAAATAAATAAACAGATGATAGAGACAGATAGATAGATGATATGTAGATATAAAAAAGTGATTAAATAAATTTTTCATCCATTACTTTACTGTCATTCAAAGAGTATAAAAATTTACCTTCTCCATGATTCTATTTTATATAAAACTATATTATTAGTGATTTTTCTAAAATGAGTTTCTTTCTGTCTTTAGTCATGAAGGAAAATATTTTCTAAAACTTGTTCATGAATAAGACAAATGACAATTGTTTGAATTATAAACAAATAGATGTTAAATTAATAAAGGTTTTTTTTTAAATTTTTTGAAATAGCTTTGGATTCTGTGCATTAATTTAGTTAACAGTGAAAATTATTGAATTCATAAAAATTAGGTTGTATTTGTAAATATATATTTATTTGTTTAATCATTATTTATTTATGTTTAGCAATAAGGTCTCAGTCTATCATCTGGGTTGGCTTACAGGCACATGCCACCATACCCAGCTAATTTTATGGAGGTCAGATCTTGCTATGTTGCCCACGTTGCTATGGAACTCAAGTTATTCTCCTGTCTTGGCCTCCCAAAATGCTGGGATTACAGGCATGAGTCACTGTATTTATAATTATAATCTTTATTTAAGATTTCGTTGTTCTAGACTATATTGGGGAAATACAATGACAATGACAATAATTACTAAAAGTAAAGGGATTGTATAAATCATTATCATAACTAAGACTTGATAGTCAAATAAGGCATTATTATTATACTAGGACAACAGGTAACAATCCTCAGTGTAGTTAACCTCTTTGTAAGAGGGCATTCCTCAGTGTAGTCAGCCTAGCTATAAGAGTATAAGAGTATTCAGATATGAGCAATTATTTTCAAAAAGATTTGTAGCTGAATCAATATATATTTTCTATCAGGTATTAAGTCACTATAACAGGAACCTGCCACAGTCTGAATAAAACCATATTATTAAAAATTCTATAAATAATATAAATTGCTGTGAAATGTTATCTTAGTCCACTTTGTACTACTGTAACACAACACCACAGACTGGGACATTGATAATGAACAGAAATGTATTAGCTCACGGTCTGGAGGCTGGGAAGTCCAAGATCAAGTGATGGGGCATATGGTGAGAGCCTTCTTGCTGTGTCATTCCATGACAAAGGCAAAGGGAAAAGAGAAGGTGAGAGAGGCAAAAGCAGGTCAAACTCATCCTTTTATTAGGAATCCACTTCTTTGTTTGTTTTTTGAGACAAAATTTCTCTCTGTTGCCCAGGCTGGAGTGAGGTGGTGTGATCTTGGCTCACTGAAACCTCCTCGCTCTGAGTTCAAGCGATTCTCCTGCCTCAGTCTCCCAAGTAGCTGGGATTATAGGTGCCCACCACGGTGCCTGGCCAATTTTCATAATTTTAGTAAAGATGGTGGTTTCGCCATCTTGGCCAGTCTGATCTTGAAATCCTGACCTCAGGTGATCTACCTGCATCAGGCCACCAAAATGCTAGGATTACAGGCATGAGCCACAGTGCTTGGCCTAAGGAATCCACTTCTGTGATAACTGCGTTAATCCATTCATAACAGCAAAGCCCTCATGGCCAGACCATGAATGAATACACATATAAACGCCCATCTCTTAATGCTGTCATGGTGGAAATTAAACTTCAACATAAGTTTGGGAGGTGACATTCAAACCACAGCATTCTGTCCCTAGATCCTAAAAGTGAATGTTCTTTTCATACAAATTCAGTTATCCCATTCCAATAGCCCCCTAAAATATTAACTAGTTCTAGCATCAACTCAAAAGACTAGTCAAGTCCAAAGTTTCGTCTAAAGCAGATATGGATGAGACCCAAGGCACAATTCATCCTGAAGCAAATCCGTCTCCTGCTGTGAGTCTGTGAAACTAAAACAAGTTATCTACTTGCAAAATACAATGATGGGACAGGCATAGGACAGGTATTACTATTCCAAAAGGGAGTAATAGACAAGGAAAAGGAGGAAATAGGCCACAAATAGGTCTAAAACACAAGAGGGTAAACAACATCAAACCTTAAGTCTCCAGAATAACTTTTCTTGACTCCATTTCCTGCGTCCTGGACACACTGTGGCAGGGGTTGGGATCCCATGACCTTGGATAGCCCCATGCCTATGGCTTTCCTATTGTCAGCCAATGCAGGAGTTCTAGAGTTGGAGTCATGTTCCTGCAGCTTTTCCACGCTGATGTTGCACATAGGTAGCTCTAAAGTTGTAAGGTCTCTGTTGCAGCTGCAATCCCAGAGTTCTTGGACATTGTCGTAATCAGGGCTCTCTGTAGTGGCCCCAACCCTGTAGTTCCTTTGGGTATTACCCTAGTAGGGGCTTTCTGTGGTCGCTCTGCCCTTGCAAAAAGTCTCTGCCTGGACCACTAAGATTTTGGAGCATCCTTTGAAATCTAGGTGGAGGAAGCCATGCCACATAGTTCTTGCCCTCTGTGCACCTGCATAATTAGCACTATGTGCATGTCACCAAAGCTTATCTTTTGCACCCTCTGGTGCAACAGATTGATCTGCATCTGTGTTGGTTTGAGCTTTGTCTGGGACGTTGAGGTACACTGCACCGGAATGCAGACAGCAGAGTTGTGAGGTGGCTCTGGGAATCCCTGAAAACTATTCTGCTTTCCCCTGAAACTATTCTGCTTCCTACAGCTCTGGGCTTGTGATGAGAGGGGAACTTTAAAAATCTCTAAAATGTGTTCAGGGTAATTATCTCATAGTTTTGATGACTAGCATCTGGCTTTATTCTATCTATACTAATTCCCTTATGAAAGGGTTGCTTGATCACACCCTTGGTATTTTCTCCCAAACAGGGATTTTTATTGCTTAGATGGTGTATTAGTCCATTCTCACGCTACTAATAACAATATACCTGAGACTGGGTAATTTATAAAGGAAAGAGATTTAATTGACACACAGTTCAGCATGACTAGGGAGGCCGCAGGACACTTACAATCATGGCAGAAGGGGGAGCAAACATGTCCTTCTTCACCTGGTAGCAGGAAGGAGAAGTGCCAAGCAAAATGGGGAAGTGCTCCTTACAAAATCCTCAGATCTCATGAGAACTCACTCACTATCACACAAATAGCATGAAGGTAAACATTCCCGTGATTCAATTACCTCCCACCACGTCCCTCTCATGACACAAGGGGATCATGGGAACTATAATTCGAGATGAGATTTGGATAAGGATACAGCCAAACCATATCAGATGGCCAGGCTGGGGAAGTTCCAAATTTTTACATTTTGCTTCCCCATTAATTGTAAATTCTGTTTTGAAATTTCTTCTTTCTTCTTGCCTGTTACTATATACAGTTAAAATAAGTCATACAGCACACTGACTGCTTTGCTGCTTAGATATGTCTTCTGCCAGAAACTCTAGTTTATCATTCTTAAATTCTGTCTTCTATAAAGCCCTCAGGCATGAACACAATTCAGTTAAATTCTTTGCCACTTTATAAAAAAGGATGACTTTTACTAGATTTTCCAATACCTTGTTACTCATTTCCATCTAAGATTTCATCAGAATTGTTTTTATCATCTATATATATGTATATATGTGGATGAATAAATAAAATAAATATATATATTTATATACTATATTATATAAAATTATATATCATATTACCAAATTTTATTTATATATATATAATTTTTTAGAGACAGGGTCTCACTGTGTCACTCAGGATGGAGTGCAGTGGTGCAATCATAGCTCACTCTAACCTCAAACTCCTGGACTCAAGTGATCCTCCTGCCTCAGCCTCCTGAATAGTAGGACTACAGGTATGTGCCACAATACTGAGCTAATTGTTTCTTTTTAAATTTGTAGAGACAGAAACTCACTGTGTTGCCCAGATTGGACTTGAACTCCTGGCCTCAAAGACACCTCCTGCCTCAGCCTCCTAAAGTGCTGAGATTACAGGAGTGAAACACTGTGCCCAGTCTAACATTTATATTTCTACCAATATTTTGATGATAGCAACTTAAGTGATCCCTAAGAAGTTTCAGACTTTTCCTACAGTTTTCTTCTGAGCCCTCATCAGAATCATCCTTAACACTCCATTAATAGCAATGTAGGCTTTTTCTAGCCTGCTCCTCCAAATTCTTTTAGCTTCCACTCACTACCAAGTTTCATAGCCACTTCCACATTTTCAGGTATTTGTTACAGTACTTTCCTACTTCCTTTGTAACAATTTTCTGTATTTGTTTATTTTGTGCAGCTGTAATAGAATACCATTGACCAGGTCATTTATAATGAACATAAATGTGTTGCCTCATGGTTCTGAAGGCTGGGAAGTCCAAGCTCAAAGGGCTGGCATCTGGTGAGGGCCTGCTTGTTGTGTCATCCCATGACGATGATGGAAGAGCAAAGAGAGGATGACAGAGAGACAGAAGCCGGGGACAAACTCTTCTTTTTATACTTAACCCACTCCTGCAATGAGGAGCACATACCGGCAATAACAGCATTAATTCATTCATGAGGGTAGAGCCCTCATTACCTAATCACCTCTTGAAGATTTACCTCTTAATACTATTAGAATGGCAATTAAATTTTAACATGAATTGTTGAGGAGACATTTAAATCATAGCATACGTATAAAATGGGAGTTATATGTCCTCGTATAAAAATGATCTTGCCTTTACAATCTTACAGACACAATTTACTTATTTGATTGTACTTGGACATTGATTATTTATAGCTTCTATGTTTAATTAACAATTTCTGTTCCAAAATTATTGACAATTTCCAAAGAGCACACTTTGTATTTTAAAACTCTAAAATTATATTTGTTTTGTGTAGAAATATTTTTACTAGAAAAAACATCTTGAAAAGTTTCAGCCTCTTTCACACCTTCTGAATGGTAAAATAGAGATTCAATAGATGTGTTGGAATATAGCTTTATATAATCAGCAGTCATTGTGTTTCTGGCTTATTATAAAAGCAAGGCTATTGCAGATGGACTAAGATTATTTCTTAACCAAGCCAGATTGGGGAAAATGAAATTTGGCTGATGATCAGAACCAGTGAAAGAAGAATTTTTATTAATTAGGCCAGATGGAAACCAATAATAGCAATATTGTAGAAAAGAGTTAAATTGAATTAATAGTTGCTAATTAACATGACTCTAATGTTTCTGAGATTAGAATACTTTTGCTGTCTAAAAAGTTTATTTCTTGAAATCAAGTTCTTTCTGTGATTTTGCTGCTAGATTAATTTTCTTTGGTATAATGATATCAAACCACTTAATTTTCTCAAATTTTGTGGCAGCTACAATGGAATGATTCCTTTAGTTTTAAAATACCATAAAAATTATGTATTAAGCATGTACTGGGTGCCAGGTAATTACTGTACACAACACGAATTTAAATGTTCTCCAGGAGCTTAGAACTGTAGGTTCCTGCAAATTTTAAGAGACAGAGAGTTTAGACTATTTTTTAAAAAGTAATTGTTATTATTCATAATTATTTTTAATATAGAAACAATTGATCTATGTAGAATATGTATATTATTTATTAATTTACTCAATATATGGCTTGGTGTACACAGCAAAAGCACCTGTACTAGTCTAATTTTTTTTTCTGAAAGCTTTAAAGTTTCTTTCTTTCTTTCCCCTCCCTCCTTTTTGCCTTCCTTCCTTCCTTCCTTCCTTCCCTCCCTCCCTCCCTCCCTCCTTCCTTCCTTCCCTT
>NW_012116044.1:4286944-4393081 GCF_000951035.1 Colobus angolensis palliatus
TCTTCCCTCCCTCCCTCCTTCCTTCCTTCCCTCCCTCCCTCCCTCCTTCCTTCCTTCCTTCCTTCCCTTCCTTCCTTCCTTCCCTGAATTTGGTTTGCCAGTATTTTATTGAGGATTTTTGCATCAATACCACACATCTACAACCATCTGATCTTTGACAAACCAGACAAAAACAAGAAATGGAGAAAGGATTCCTTATTTAATTAATGGTGCTGGGAAAACTGACTAGCCCTATGTACAAAGCTGAAACTGGGTCCCTTCCTTACACTTTATACGAAAATTAATTCAAGATGGATTAGACACTTAATGTTAGGCCCTAGAACTTAAAGCATAATTTAAAAAAAAAAAAACATGCATTGTTAAGTTGTTTATTTGAAGTTTCTCTTCTTTTTTTGATGTAAATGCTTATAGCTATAAACTCCCTTCTATAAACTCCCTTCTTAGGACTGTTTTTGCTGTATCCCATAAGGTTTGATATGTTCTTTCCATTATCATTTATTTTAATAAATTTTTCAATTTCCTCTTTAATTTATTTATTGACTCACTGGTCATTCAGGAGCATATTGTTTGATTTGCATGTATGTGTATAATTTTACAAATTCCTTTTTTTATTAATTTCTATTTTTCTTCCATTGTGGTCAGAGAATATCCTTGATATTATTTTAGTTACTTGGAATGTTTTAAGGCTTGCTTTCAGACCCAAAATATGGTCTGTCTTTGAGAATGATTTATTTGCTGAGGGAAAGAATGTGTATCATACATCCATTGTATGGAGCTGGGAGTAGAGTGACACAAGCATCCTCATAGCCACCATTATTAGGACTGTGCTGGGTCAGACCTGAAGCCAGCACAACACTGGGTGTCACTCAAGGCCTGATATAACCACTTCCTGGCTACTACCTATGTTTGCTCAAGGCCCCAGGGCTCTACAGTCTGCAGGTGGCAAGCCAACCAGGCCTGTGTCCTTCCTTTTAAGGCAGTGAATTCCCCATGCCCCAGGCAGACCCAGATTGCCATCCAGGAGCCAGGGACTGGAGTTAAAAACCTTAGAAGTCTACCTGGTGTTCTATGGTACTGCAGTTGAGCTGATACTGAAATGACCAGATGCAGTCCTTCCCCCTTTTTCCTCCCCTTTCCAAAGGCAGAGTGTAAGTAAGGTTAGCCGAGAGAAGGAACGAGTAGACCCCAAAGTCAGGCAAGAAAGTTTGTATTAACCTGCCGGGCTGCTCCACTGTAAACAGAGGAGGCAACCCCGCTTATAGGCTGCTGTGGGGTTTTATAGGGCAAGGGGCTAGGTTGGGGTGGGGGAAACTGAGTAGAGTTGCAGGTGTTTCAACCGTTTCCTGGAAATGTTTTGCCTGCTCGGCTAGGCAAGCTCAGCTAGGCAAGCTGGGCAGATGTCTTAACAGCATCCTGGAACTGTTTATGAGTTCTACTGAAAGTCTTGCACAAGCAGCTATAGAAAAGGTCGGTGGGGAGGTTGTTTGTAGGTGGTCACAAAGGACTGTATTGCAAAGGACATGAAGGAGGAGGAGGCATAGTCTGGATCGCTAATGCAGAGGAGCCTCTTTCTGTGTCCACTGCCTCCATAGCCTCATGAGGAGTACTGCCAGACTACCACTGATGTTCTCTTAAGTCCCAAGGGCTCTTCAGTCAGCATGTAGTAAATTCTGCCTGGCCTTGGACTCACCCTTCAGAGAAGTAAGCTCTCCTCTGGTTCAGGGAAGGTGTAGAAATGCTGTCCAAGATCCAAGTCCTGGAATGGTCTGAACTGGTACCTAAGGTGCAAGACAAAGTCCCCCTTACTTTCCCTCCACTGTTCTTAAGCAGAAGATATGTTGTCCCATAGCCAAGACAGCTGAGAATGTAGTGAGTGTTACCTGAAGCCAGCAAGTTTCAGAGTCACACCCAGGACCCTTGAGGTAGTACCTGGGCATTACTGCTGCTTATTCAGGGTGCAAAGTCTATTGAGTTAGGAGGTAATAAATCCTGATAGGGTTGACTTCTTCCCTTCAAGGCAGCAGGTTCCTTTCTAGCTCAGGATGTGTCTAGAAATGTCATCTAGGAGCTAGGGCCCGGAAAGAGGGCCTCAAACTCTTCTGGTGCCCTATCCTGCTGTGGCTGAGCTTGTATCCAAGATGTAAGACAAAGTCCTCCCCATTCTCCCTTCTTCTCTCCTCAAGCATAGGGAAGGGGTCTCTTTCAGAGAAGCGAGCTGTGCAGTCTGGGGTTGGGTGGGGGATGATGCCGGCACTCTCTTAGCTGCCCTGACTGGTGTCTCAGTAGGTTATAGGCTCCCCTATAGTCCACTGGCCCTTGGCCCTATTCAGCACTGGGGCTCACCTAGCAGTTGCAGTTTTTGTAGCCTAGACTGCTTTTCAAGTTTAGTTTGGGTCCAGAACACTTTAGCCAACAATGGCAAGGCTTGTGGGAACTCAAGTTCAGACCTTTGGGATTGGCAATTCCCTTCTGGCTAGGGCTGGTTTAGATGTTCCCTCTGTGGTTGGGTGTTAGCTGAGTTTGGTCCCATTTTGTTTTTCGCTGTAAGAGGTTGGCAGAGTTCAACGGCTGACAATTGTAGTCTCCCTCTCCCCAGAACAAAAAAACAAAAACAAAAACAAAAAAACACTCTTCTCTCCATGCCACTGTTGCTGGGGAATGGGGAATTCAAGACTGTTGTTGATTCAAGACTGATCCTCTGACCTCTTCAGTGCCTCTTTTGTGGTAAAAAGTTAAAACCAGGTACTACAAATTTTGGGTTTTATGAGGTGCATTTGTAAAGATAGTTGTTAAATTGATGTCCTTTATGGAGGGATGATCTGTGGAGTCTTCTATTCCCCTATCTTGTTCCATCCCAACTGATCACCTTTATAGATACATGGAAATATGTATTTATTTCACAAAATTTCTGAAAGTTTATTCAAAACAAAAACTAAGAATTTACTGTTTTTTAAAATAAAAAACTGTAATTAAAGTATAAATGCAACCTCTAAATAATTAAGAAATATATAACATAATTATTCATAATAATATTGGTATTATCTATGATCATAACAGTCCAGTTATAATATTTTCATTTCAATTAAATCATTAATAATAAATTCTTATAACCAGCCTGAACTTCTTGAGAAACAACCATGTTTGCTTTCCTCCAAGACCTATCATCATAGTATCACACTCATAGTTGACACTCAATAAACATTTAGTAGAAAGTAACAGTGCATGTTGATGGGAATGTAAATTAGTACAACCACTATGGAGAATGCTTTGGATGTTTCTCAAAAACTAAAAATAATGGTACCATATGATCCAGTAATCCCACTGCTTCGTATATACCCAAAAGAAAGGAAATCAGGATATCAAAGAGATACCTGCAATCCCATGTCTGCTGCTGCACTATTCACAATAGCCAAGATTTAGAAGCAACCTAAGTGTCTATCAACAGATGAATGGATAAAGAAATGTGGTACATATATACAATGGAATATTATTCAGCCATAAAAAGAATGAGATCCTGTCATCTGCAACAACGTGGATGGAAGTGGAGGTCGTTAAGTCAGCTGAAATAAGTCCAGAAAGACTAAGTTCATATTTCTCACTTATTTGTGTGAGTTTAAAATTTAAAACAATTGAACTCATAGAGAGAGAAGGTAGGAGGATTACTAGAGGCTGGGAAGGGCAGCGAGGGGGGTTAATGGGTACAAAAGGTGGTTAGAATGAATGAATAAAATCTATTTAATAGTATTTGACAGCATATGACTATAGTCAATAATACTTTAATTGTACATTTAAAAATAACTGAAAGTTTTTTTTTTTTTAATTGAATTGTTTGTAACACAGGGATAAATGCTTGAGGTAATGGATATGTCATTACCCTGATAGGATTAATACATATTGTATGCCTATATCAAAATATCTCATGTACGTCATAAATATATATACCATTATGTACCTATCAAAATTAAAAAGTAAGTAAATAAATAAAAGAAACAGTGTAGAGAAGAAGAAAAAAATTAACACATAAAGAAAAGAGGCATGTAGTGAACATTTGAGTAGCAATCAGAAAGTTTTTACACCAAATGCCAACATCAGTAAGATATTATACGTAGATGGTGGTGTTTGAATCCAATTTAAAATTTGTTCTGGAAGAAAAGGCCAATCAGGCCGTAAACCATATTTTAGGTTTTTTTTTTTTTTTTTTTAACATTGTGACAGAATTGATGGTCTAGTGAGCCTTTAAAACACTTTTCACAGTAAAACTAGCTCTTGGCTTTTCTTTCATTGTATACAGTTTTGATTTATTGAGCTGACTTCTACAGTTCTAAGTAGAAAACTTTATGAACAGAACTATTGCTTTTGGCATTTATATTCTCTTCTGTTAACAGGTGCCTTTATTTCATTGCAAAAGAACACACTATTCCCTATAAATCAATACAGCATTTTTTCATTTTTTGTTACTATCTCAGCTTCCGGATTTACTGCATTCTATTAGATTATACTGAGCACAGATGCCAAACATTTACAGTATTGGTGAATCAGTTCATAGCATTTTTTTTCTTAATGAAGTAAATACAGTCCATATTTTGTTTTCAAACTGACAGTATAAGTAATCTCACATGACTTATCAAAGGCCTTGCATCTTTAACAAGTTTTCAATTTCATTTAAGAGAACCAGATTCTTTTAATATGCTTCTGCATTGACTTAAATTACTACATATCTTTGTGAAACTAATTTACTATTCTTATGAATAAATGAGAGAAATTAATTGAGTATGACATATCTAGTTTAATTGCTTTGGAGACAATCTATTCTAGATTAATTAAACCATGCTTAACATGTTGTAGTAGTAACTGTGAAATTCATGGAAAATTCCTTTATTCTTAGAAACATTAATACTTCGAGCTTTAATCAGTAGAAATCTTAACACCAAGTGATAGAACTGGGAAATAAAATCTCCAGCCTTATAAAGAGCTGTACTCTTTTATTTTATAATAACAAAATCTGAGATGTATTGATGATAATATGATGTATGCCTCTGGGACTTATAAGGCACAATGACGCTTCATATAGCTTATTAGAAAGTATCATTTTAGCCAGGCGCAGTGGCTCATGCCTGTAATTCCAGCACTTTGGGAAGCTGAGGCAAGTGGATCACCTGAGGTCGGGAGTTCGAGACCAGCCTGATTAATATGGTGAAATCCCATCTCTACTAAAAATACAAAATGAACTGGCTGTGGTGGTATATGCCTGTAATCCCAGCTACTGAGGAGGCTGAGGCAGGAGAATCGCTTGAACCCGGGAGGCGGAGCTTGAACCCGGGAGGCGGAGGTTGCGGTGAGCCGAGATCATGTCATTGCACTCCAGCCTGGACAACAAGAGCAAAACTCCGTCTCAAAAAACTAAAATAAAATAAAATAAAAAAGTGTTGTTTTAACTTACTTCTAAATAACATTATACTTGGAATATGCAGTTATTAAAAGAAGAATATATACTTGAGAGAACCACTTTGATTTTACATTTACAATAAAGTGACCTAAAAAAGACTTTTGTAGTGTAACACATGGTGTCACCATCAGTGACTCTCCCTACTGCTTCTCAATCATTTTCTCTTCATTGTCTACCTAGAAAATAATGATAGTATCTATAGTACACATATGGTAAACTGACAAAGCTACTGCTTGAAATGGAAGTGGAGGAGCTCTTTTGTTTCCCAAGAAAAACCATACTCAGCATGAATGGGATGTTCTACTCTCTAAAATATAAACTCAAGTTGAGTATAACTATGTTTCAAGGCAATTCTACAAAAAGGATTATAAGCAAATAATATTTGTTAAGTATATGCAAAGTATGCATCATTTTCACAGGTCATTTGACTTAGAGTTTCATTATGGTTTCTTTCTCTTGTTCTCTTAGAATTCACATTTTTTTCTATCACTGTCTAGGTCTTCTGATGTTCGTTACTTTCCTTACTTTGTATTATCTCCAGGATTCTCATATTCCTTGAGCTCAGGTGCAGCGTTTTGTTCTATTAATGTAAACCTTGGCAAAATATTCTATGGCACACTGCACTATGATTTGTGAAGTTGTGTATATATTAGACTTAACAGACAGCTGAGATATATATAAAAAAAAGAATAGATTTTAATGATCATGACCCATGACATGTACATGTGTCTATTTCTATTTGATCATCACTTACATACATATCAATTATCACTTAAATTTACTAAGGTTTTCCAATCGGTGGAATTCTTTAGCCACTACTAAAACTCACAGTCTTTAAATAGATTCAAAAAAAAGAGTAGAGACATGGAAAAGCCATTTATTATGATTTTAGTGTATTTTTGAAACTTTAAAACATGATAATTTTGAGACAAATTTATATATATATATAAACTAAATTTAAAATCCAATATTTTGCTCAAGGTACTTTATTTTACTTAATAAATGACTCAAAATTGATTTGCCTACAATTTAGTATACAAATTCAGTCTCAAGAGGAATCCCTCAACAATTTTTGCTAGTAAAACTTACCATTTATATTTAGCCCATATTATTAAGGATATTTAATATTTTTTCCTGCAGAATCCAACTTGCATCTTTTCACACACACACAGGCACATGCACACACCATATACACACACATAAATTAATTTTTGTATAAAAATAATTATATGAAGACAGGGAAACATGTACAGTATTGTTTCTTGAAGTATTCTTCAGAGTTGCTCTATAAAACTATGTAAAAAAATTCATCAATATTGTGAGGCTTGGATAAATTACGGCTAATTCACATCATGACATTTTACACAAGCAACAAAAAAGAAGAACATTTAATCTGACAACTGGTGATTTTCGTGATTTATATTGAGTGAGTAAAACAAGGTGCAGTAAATGTGTATAATATGTTTTTATTTATGTAAAAATAAATAATGACAAAACAGTCTATACAAATGTGTGTGATTATAAAAGATTAAAGTAGAATATGGAATGATATTAATATATAATAGGTTGCCCCTGACGGTTACCAGGTGGAGCAGGAATAAAACAAGGGGAAAAACTTAGAAAATAAAAGGGAAAATGAGGATAAACTGAACTCTAAAAATCATGACTGAAGAGAATTGTAAGACAAACCTCAGCCTGGCAGAAAATATTTGCAAAAGCCATATATAATACAGGCCTGTCATACAAAATGTATGAAGAACTTTTTAAAACTTAACAATAAGAAAATAAACAACTTCATTTAAAAATGGGCAAAAGAGCTAAACAGTACACTCATCAAAGAAGATACAAAGATGGCAAATAAGCATATGAAAAGATGATCCACATCATATGTGCTATGGACTGAATTGTTTCCCCCTAAAATTCATATGTCGAACTCCTAACTTCTGATGTTACTGCATTTGGAGAAAGGATCTTTAGGACCAGTGCCTTTAGGAGATAATTAAGTTAAATGAGATCATAAGAATGAGGCTCTAATCTGATAAAACTGGTTTTCTAATAAGAAAACCAACGTACACAGAGAAAAGCTCATGTGGGGACGCAATGAGAAGGCAGCTGTCTGCAAGTGAGAAAACGGGAGCATTACCAAAACTCATCTCTACTGGCATCTTAATCATGGACTTTCAGCCTTCAGACTGTAAGAAAATAAATGTCTGTTGTTTAAGCCACCCAGTCTATGTAACCTTGTTATGGCAGACCTAGTAGAAGACTAATACAATATGCCATCAGGAAATTTTAAATTAAAATAATTTTGTTATAAAAGAGATACTACTATACAACTATTAAAATGGTCAAAATCCAAAACACTGATAACATCAAATGCTGCTGAGGATGTTCATTCATTTTTCGTGGAAATGTAGAATGGTATAGCCACTTTAAAAGATCGCTTGGCAGTTTATTTTAAAACTAAACATGTTGCCTTACATTCCAGCAATTATACTTCTTGGTATTTACTTAAAGGAGTTGAAGACAGATGTCTATACAAAAACCTGCACATAGTGCTTATAGCAGTTTTATTCGTAATTTCCCGTATTTCAAAGCACCAAGATATCCTTCAGTAGGTAAATGGATAAGTAAACTGTAGTTGATCCAGACAATGAAATAGTATTCAGTGCTAAAGAGAAATGAGCTATCAAGCCATGAAAAGACATGATGGAAACTCAGTGGCACTAAGTCAATAAAATGGTTACATACTGTATGATTCCAACTATACGACATAATGGAAAAGGCACAACTATGGAAACAGTAAAATGATCAGTGGTTCCCAGGGTTTGGAGGGAGGGAAGGATGAATAGGTAGCGTGCAGAGGATCTGCAGGACAATGAACCTATTCGGTATGATACTATGATGTTGGACACATGATCATCATACGTTTGTTAAAACACATAGAATCGGTGGGAGCGGTGGCTCACGCCTGTAATCCCAGCACTTTGGGAGGCCAAGGCGGGTAGATCACATGAGATCAGGAGTTCGAGACCAGGCTGGCCAACATGGCAAAATCCCGTCTTTACTAAAAATACAAAAATTAGCCAGGCATGGTGGTGCCAGCCTGTAATCCCAACTACTTGGGAGGCTAAGGCAGGAGACTCTCTTGAACCCATGGGCAGAGGTTGCAGTGAGTCAAGATTGCACCACTGCACCCCAGCCTGGGCAACAGAGAAAGACTCTGTGTAAATAAATAAATAAATAAATACCATAGAATGTACAATATTGAGTGAACCCTAATGTAAACTATGGACTTGGGGTAATAATGATTATAGATCCAGTGACTGTAATAAATATACCATCTAGTGCATGAGAAATATTCTCCATGTTTAAGGGCTGGGGGTATTTGAGAAATCTCTGAACTTTCTACTCAATTTTGTTGTGAACCTAAGAAAATTGCTCTAAAAATAGTGTATTTTTAAAAGAAAATTGGTATATTTATGTATTTATTTGCCTGTTAAATAAAAAAATGGAATTTCTAGTGCTTACATGTATGTAGAAGTTACTTTTCCTATACTGGATCTGCTTCCTACAAATATTCTTTGTGATGACTACTCAGTTATTCCGTTTGTGGCTTTAAGTTTCCTATTCTTCTCCTCTCTCTCCCTTTTTTCCCCCTTCTATAAATATATACAAATGATCTCTACATGTATTTTTTTTTGCTTCCCACATTTTCAGTTTTCATTTTTTCAGTAAATAAAAAGTACTTGCTCAGTTATTTCAGTCAGTGCTTTTACAATGCAACAGATTTTGAATAAAAGATAATAAAAAAGGGATAGAGTCGAAATAATGAAAATTGAATGGGTATAAAATCTCTTTTATTTTTCTAAATATTATAATTATTTTAAAACAAACCTACAATATTTCATTTATTTTTACATAAATAATAGATTAATAGTCAAATTAAAGTGTGAATACTTTAATGTGTAAGCATTTTGTGAAAAATAATCTGTTCACTCACCTAATTGTATGGTTTCTATTTATTCTTTTTTAAAACACTAAAAACAGGAAGTAATTCATACTAGAGAGTTCCTTCTTAAAATTCCTTTTAGTTACATTCGGTTTTATATAGTTGAGTTTATTATTACATAGGAAAATGTGTAGCATGGTAAGTAGTGTAAAAGAGATATTAGTTGCTTCTAACTAGATCTGACAGAGAGATGATCTAATAGCAATGAGGTATTTAAAGAGACTGGGTCTGGGGCCCAATCTCAGGGTCACTGAAGACTGGGAGAATGTCAGGATCATTCATGTATTGTAATAGGCATATTTTCTGTTTTTCCCGTGTGTGTGTGTGTGTGTGTGTGTGTATGTATACGTATATGTATATATGAGCAATAATTTTTGAAAAAATATAGGCTCTGTACCTAGTGGTTTTGGAACAAGTAGGTTTTGTGGATTCTGGAAATCTAAGACAAATTGAGAAAAATCAGACAAAGAAAGGAAGTAAGAGTAGAGAGGAAACAAAATGTTTTATGGATGTTGGCACTTGGAAGGAGAAGGCTGTGTTGCATAGACCAGGTGTGCATTGTGCTCCAGATGAGCAGGTGGAGGATGATATCCTGGAAATCAGGTAACAGGTATAGGGACCAAGAAATAACCCAGGGAAAAAAGGTGGGAGACGCAGGTCCATAAAGAGCAGGATATTCCTATTGGAAACACAAGCCAGAAAAAGATTGGGTCAAACACTATGCCTATGTTACCAGAAATAGTAACACTGGGAATTTTTGTTCCAGTATTTCTTAGATACTGCTCTGTCTGCTTCTTTCACATTTATCTACTCTTTCTAGCCAGCTATAGAATTTCTCTAGAATCCCAAATGGACTGGGAAGTCAGACATGGCAGCTTCCATTCCTCTACCACTGTCCTAAATTCCCACCCTCCAAGAGATATCAAGAACATAAAAACATGAAACCTGATGCTGCTTGTGCAAGTTCAGTTCTGATTTCCTGAATTTAGAGTGGTATTGAAATGTTCCTGATGACCATGATGATGATGAATAAGAAAAGAACAAACAAGGCAAAATCTTAGTGTTGGAAGGCTACTTGAAGTTAAAATTGTTTATACAACTTCTGACTCTGTTCATCACATCCTAAGAGACAGGATTTGGCTGAACAAGGTTTATGGAAAGTGTTAGTGAAGGAATATGCCATAGGGGTAAGTTCAGTTTCTGTCAATCAGGATGTGTTTCTATTTCACTTGGAATTTATTGCTTTAGCATTACTCCAGGCGTCTTAAAAGGATCATGTATTTTGGTTTTTGATTTGTTTTGTTCTGGTTTTATATAAAACAGGGACAACATATACAACAACCCTAAAGGACATTATCAAGAATCTGTCAAAATTTAACTTATTTCAGGTTAGCTCAGATGAAATTTATGTTTTTTTTTAATGGAGGCCAAGTCTATTTACATCCTCTCTCCACTGGTACTAGGTGTCTTTTTGAGAGTTATAAATATATACATAGATACATGTAAATGATACCCTTTTGCATATTTTAAACTTTCTTCCTATCATCCCTGCTATAAAACATACTAATCTTTAGTGTTTTTATGCTCCAATTCCGCTGCACACACACACATACATGCCCTTATTTACATGTGTGTTCCTTTCCAATCTAAGCATGTCAGAGTCTACCGTAAACTATTCACTGGATTGTTCAATTGGAAGAATATCAAGCTTATAGTCAATTAAGGCTCTGCCTCTGTTCTCCTTCTCCAGTTCTGCCTTTAAATTAAAAAAAGTTTTTCTCAAATAGATATACCATCTCTTTTGAGATATGCTTGAACAAGCTGTTGTAAGCCTTACCTTATTTCACTTTATAACATTCTTGATTCTATTAATCAGTTACCTGGTGTTTCATTCTCCTGCTACAACACTAATACCAATATATATGTATAATATATATCATATATGATATTATATATGATATTATATGATATATATTATATGATATATATAAAATGTCTCTTAGTTATAGATTTTACTTTCCCTTCCAGATTGACCCTGAGTCTCTTTTCTGGCAAAATCAATTTGCTTGACTTAAGAAAAATGAAGCGTAGCTGAGTCCCTTATACTGTTTAAGTTTGAAAGATGTGTTCCCAAATTGTGGCAGAGGGATCCTATCAGTGATAACAGAATCCAAGTAGCTAGGAATTGCTTTTAAGTAAAATATTTCTTGTACTTTAGTGGAACATATGATGCTATGATGTGCCTCCAGAAAGAAGAACCTAACATCATCCTAAAGTAGTCCTGAAATTAACAAACAAAGAAACTTAATTCTTATTAAAACTGTAGACCTGAATAGCAATAGAAAGTAACACAGGGAGAAGAAACAGTGTATTGCAGCAAAATTCAGCTAGTTAAAAACTCTAAAGGAAAAAAAAAAAATTGCAAGAAAAAAGATATGGGCCAAAAATCTACACATTAAAAGTTGAAACACATTTACTGCACTTACTTTAATTTGAAAATTTAAACAATGATTACATATTTTATATTAAGAAATAATTTGTATTTTTGGTAATGGCATTGTGATTACATTTTTAAAAAGAGTTCTTAACTTCTGGAAATCATAATTAAATATTTCAGATAAAAAGATATGATTTCTGGGATTGACTTCAAAATAATTCATGAAGGGAGAATAGTGTGGGTAGAGATGGAACAAGATTAAAAGTGAATTGACAATTGTTAAAGTTATTTGATGAATATATGGTAGTTCGCTATATTATTCACTGTAATTTTAAGTTGGTGTTTCCTATTTTTAAAATTATATATATGCAAGATGTTTTTAAAAGAATCTTTTTGGGTAAATATAAAAGCATACATGCATACACACCCACCCACCCACACACATACACACACATATATACATAGGAATCACACAAGAAACTGACTTTTTGATTTGAAATTCTAAAGTACGCTATTTCTACTTCTAATGGATTCAGGCAATATTTGGAGAAAATTATTCTGAAACTGAAATGCAATACTAGACTTCTAGAACAAGTGCTGGAAAGTATAAAGTGTGAGTTATATAAGTCACTGTCTCTGACAAATTTGTAATATAATGAAGGGGGCAGATAAGCAGACATCCACAAAATAATGTGATCAGTGTTCTCATCAATGAAAATTAGTTATTTGATGGAAACCAAAGAAAAATCTTGTCCTATTCTGTCCAGTTGGATGGAGTATGAGATACTTGGAGGAAAAAGTGAACCAAGAGGACAACAAAGTGAACTGACACTCAGTTTTGAAAAATTTTGAATGAAGTGCCAACAATTTTTGAATTATATAGGGAAGTCTGAGTTCTCATATTAGCAAATCACCTTAAAATCTGAATAAGCAAATTCCCTTAAAAATAATGTTAAAACTCAAATTTTCTGGTGATTTTGGTGGGCGTGAATAGGAAAAGGAAGGATTTCATTACAGGAGGCTTGGTTGGAAGGCTATTCCAAATAAACAGACATGCATGCATAGAAACACACATAGAATATAAATGTATTATTACTGGATTTTTACTTTTGGCCTTGGTATAGTGACAGACATAGTAACAACTAAATAATGCATGTCTGCCAGAAATTGGAAAGATAAGATCAACATCACTCTGTTGAAACTTCTCTGTGGAGTAATGAATTTGGAATTGAGAATTTCGATTTGTATATTACAGTCATCTTACTGCTGAGATTTGACAAATACGTGTCTTAAGTACTTTTCTCCGTGATTAAAATAAGTGTACATAGAAATACTCTATATACTGTGAGATTGTTACTAATATTTTGCCAAATAAATCTCAATGTTCTTTTTTAAAACTAATAAGTAGTTTCATTTTATAAGAAAAATTCACTTTAAGAAGAATTGTTAGTTATCCATATTAGTTGATTACAAGGTAAGTCCTGGAAGCACAGATATTCCAAATTTCAGTGGTCATGCAAGATGAAAGTTATTTCTTTGTTAGATAACAAGTCAGTGGTCAGCATACATCCGGGGCTGGTAGGTGGTTCTGCCATTCTTTTTACATGGCAAATGTGAGACTCAACATGGTTGTTCTAGTTCTAGCATCTCCACATTAGTGAAAAGGGGTATGAAACTTGTGGAGTGATGCCTTGTTGTTTCAGAACAGGACCTGGAAGTGATGTATATATTTTTTAACTCATGTTGTCCCTCATCCTAAAATGCAAATAGTACTTATAATCTACCAGGCATAATTTTAAGCCTTTACGTGATTTTACAGATACAAGCAGGAAGTATGCAGCATGTGAGTGGCCATGACTAGTAGCAAAAAAAAAAAAAAAAAAGATAGAAAATGTACCTGTTAGTTTGGTAAACATCTGCTCATCGGAAATTCTTACTATAAAAGGAGAGAAGAATGAATATTGAGGAATCACTAGGAGTTTGCTACACGGACTAAAACAATTATATATGAAAAAAACGAGTGAATAATGAGGTTGACAAAATGCCTTACTACAGTACTTAAATAAAAAATAGAGAACCTAGTAATGTGTAGTGATGGTTTACAACATTTCTTTCTATTCTTTTCTAAACTTAATCCTGGAATATTCTATTTCACAAATAGATTATAGTTCATTGGAGCACAGAAATGGAGAAAAATAAATGGGGAACAACTATTTTTTGCTCTAATACTAACTTTTCACTTTTTAAGATAAAAAAATCAAAATAACCCAATTCAATGCCCTTACAATATTCATGCATATTCAATTTCTCAAAATATTTTGAAAGAATCAAAATATAACAAAGCACATATTTTTCTTATTTTAGAATTCAGCCAAATTCAACGTCATGAGTTATTATAAAAATAATCTTAAAGAATATTGCTCAAATGGTATTGTCGAATTTAAGACTATAAAAGAAAAATATCTCAGCTGAAATGAATGTAAATGTATATAAACTTTAAAATAAAACAAACAATTGAAAGTCTTGCTTATAGTGTACATTCTAGGAACTAAACTGCAGAACTCCTTTGACTATGTCTGTGGCTTCAAAGCAGATAGACTAAGAGAAGAAAAAGAGAGCTATCAAATTGCAAATAACTGCCAACTTTATGGCAGTGTCTCTGAGAGGTTCTTTCTTAATCAGCACCCCCTGTCCTGACAGCGGGTGTACAAATTACTCGATATATTAAACCACTTCTGCCTTTTAGCTAAATAGATATGAAACACATAGAAAAGGAAACAAAGACAGACTTTGAACTTTTGATACTTCATGTGAACCCCCAATTTAAATATACATTTCTCAGCTGTTAGTTCTCACTTCAGTTTCAGAACAATGTTTTTGACCTAACCTTCCTATCAAATCCTGTTATATGAAGCAAGTAAGTGTATTCCCCCTCGGGATCCTTGAAAAATGACTTAATTTGACAAAGAAATAATCTCTCTTTCTCTCTCTCTCTCTCTTTTTTTTTTTTTGACTATGGGCCAATGTCAAACCTGAAAAATGATACTCTACCCTTCCCAAAGCTAAATAACTGGAAAAGAGCTACTAAATGAACTACTTACAGACATGCTACAATTGTTTTATGATACTTTTGGCTGTCTAATAATTAGGTAGGTACAGTAAATCCTAGTGTGCAATAGCAGCAACTATAATAATACAGATGTCTATTCTGGTTCGCAAAATTAAGAAAAATTTGTTAATGCATCAAAAGTTGAATTTAGAATGTAACATAAATCTCAAATCAGTCTGGCATGTCTTGGCAAAGAAAAATTATCAAATATAAAAAGCAAAACTGCTTTAATCAAAATATTTGGATTTTTGCTAGTATTTAGTGTACAATCTTTCTTTTTGCTATAAGTAAGACAAATGTTTGTTATAGTCCGTCTTTCTTCTTTTCAGATTCTAACTCATGAGAAAATAATTCTCCAGTTTGTATTTGTTTATTTCTCTTGGTAAAGAACATCACAAACAATGGATTTATTCTCAATTGACAATACATATACATATATTTTTGCAGGAAGTTGACTTGGAGGTGAGGGGTAATGGTAGAGGAATGTTTTGTATTTGATCTATTTTCTGCTTATATACTGACATCAGAATTCATTTCCTTTTATATTACCTATCCACATCTCACCTTTGATTATTTTCACTGGAGATTAAAAAACACCAATATCCAGTGGGGGAAAGTCCTAAAACTAACTCAAACTCTAATGTACTGGATTTATGTTTTTGTTTTTAATTGAGTGCTACAAATCTGTAGAGGTAATAAGCCCATTTCGATGAGTTGTGAATGGTATATTTTTACGAAATAGAATTGAATGGTTAAAAAAAAAAAAAAATCAACAAAGGGCCAGGCATGGTGGCTCACGCCTGTAATCCCAGCACTTTTGAGGCCAAGGTGGGCGGACCATTTGAGATCAGGAGTTTAAGACCAGCCTGACTGACATGGTGAAATTCTGTCTTTACTACACACACACACACACACACACACACACACGAAAATTAGCCAGGTGTGGTGGTGCATGCCTGTAGTCCCAGCTACTCGGAAGGCTAAGGCAAGATAATTGCTTGAACTGGGAGGGAGAGGTTGCAGTGAGCCGAGATCATGCCATTGCACTCCAGTCTGGATGACAGAGTGGACCCTGTCTCAAAAAAAAAGAAAAAATCAACAAAAACAGTGCATCACAGATGGTAAAATTAAACAGGACTTTAGTAAAATTTTGTTTCAGTTTGTGTGTGTGTGTGCGCATGTTTGTGTATGTACTGAATAAAATGTATTTCTTTCTATAGGGAATAATCAAAGGATTTTATAAAACTGTACTATATAAAAGTCAGAGGCCCCTCAGTATACTCAAGTTGCCCTCTTCTGATCTTAGCTGGTCCCTTTCCAGGCTGCAATGAAGGGTTGAATACTTCATATGTAAATTCTCTGCTCTGGTAACCTGGCAAAAGGAAAGGACACTGTTTTCTCTCAGAAGAATCACAGACCCAGCCTCCATTGCAGCCCAGGAAAACTGCTGCAGGATTCTATACCTGGATAAAGAAACCACAATAAATAAAGCAGCAGTTTCTACCAACTTTCCCTTAAAATTCCTATGAAAAATAATCAAAGTAAAACAATTAATATCAAAAATTGAGTCTGTTAAACAATGTTATGGTAGAATCCAGGAAAGTTCTCTATTAACTATAAAGCAGATGGAGTTAAACAGAGAAAATCTGTCTTAGCTTTTAGCTCTTGTTAAAGAAACTGCCTGAAAGAAGGTAGAACTTTTCTTTGTACTTTGACCCATTTTTAAAAGAACTTAGTGTTAATCAGAAAACCTGGCAGCTATTTTCATGTTCTTTTTGAATGAGTCTTGACATTTTTTTTTTAAAGAAAGCCAGAGTAATTAACAGTATTGACAGCTAACATTTAATAAACAAGTAATAAGTGCAATGGCCAGCACTTTATAAGCAATTAGTATTGTCCTCATTTTGTCAGTGAGGAAACTGGGCATAGGGAATTAGAGTAACTTGGCCAAAATCACATTGCTGGTAAACTGACCCTTAGCTTGCATGTCAAATAACTACACTACACTACACTGCTAGTGAATGTGACCTTGAAAATGATCAACTAGAGTACTCAGAGTAAATTTCAGGAAAATATTTAATATTTTAAAAGGATTTCAAGAACTCTATGAAATATAATCTATTGGTTAAAATGTGTTTTAATCTTTTGAAAACCAAGGGTTTTATATAAAATATCTTCAATAAGCTAACAATCCTATGGAATCAAAACATTGTAAAGGGAGAATATCTGAGACAAAATGTCAATAGAATGAGATGAAAAAGGAAACGAGTAAGTGGAAGAGGTATTTAAGAAAATCTAAAGGCAAAGGAAATAGAATTAAAGTATAAACCAGCAGATATAAAAGCAAGACTTTTTGAGAAACCTAAAATGTAGAACAAATGTCAAGTAGATTTAAACAATAAGATAGGATTTAATAGATCTGAAGGAAAAAAAAAAAAAAAAGCAGAGATACCAGATATTCTTGAAGTACAGATAACATGGGAGCAAAAAAGCTTGAAACAATAGAAGAAATCTTTCTTTGGCTGACACCAAATCAACAAAAAATGTAGGTCATATTTTAGAGGAAGCTGAAGTGTAAAAACCTTTAAGATAAATGCTGGCAAACACTTTTAATCACAAGCAATAAATGAAGTATTATTGGAGCATATTAGCGGGAAAGAACAGTTCTGCTGAAAAGCAAAACTTTCATTTACTTATCCTGTGCAACTTTAAATGACAGAGGACACTATACTATGCAGATAGTGCTGTTCCAAAAAAATTGTGAGCTGAAAATTTTATATCAAACATTTAATTTATGTATGATTATAAACACATATATCCTTAGCTATCCAAATCTGATTAAAAATATCACATATGTATTGTTTTAAAATTACTTTATTTAAAATATTTGTAATTTCCCAAGAAAAATTAGAGTGTAGGACCACTGAAGATCCTGTATTACCTCTTTAATAGTTATAAATATATATACACATACATATATAATGTCCATAAAATACATTAAAAATATGAAACATTTATTTTTAAATTCAGCATTTAATAGTATGTACATTTGAGTCGGGATATTATATTTCTACGCAGTTTTAAATCAATATGTTTGATTATATCATGTAAATACTCTATATTTCAAAAGAACATGGGAAAAAATGCCCCAAAATATCAAGAGTTTTTATCTGTATAGCAACCATATAGATATATCTTTTTTAGATATTCTAAATATCCTGTTGGGAATTATTTATGTCATAAAATGAGGAATTAAAGTATATTGATAAATCATTAGAAAGTAAGTTATTTTTGTTCCACCCTCCTTCCAAAAGCCATAATTTAGAGGGCTGACCAATGGTCGCAGACAGCTATTAACATAGTCCAAAAGGATAAAAGATGAAAAGCCTTACTCCCTTGCTTTTAACCTCAGTTAATAATTAGTCATGAATTAGTACTGATTTTCCCTGAAATACTCCTTGGAAGAAGGTACAGAGGTGTGTGTGTGTATGTGTGTGTGTGCGCGCGCATGTGTGCATATCTCTTTTAGTGTTAAATTCTCTCTAGAATATAAATCTTGTGAAGCAGGGATTTTTGTTCTGTGATGCACAAATTCAGACATTTATATTTTGTTCATTGATGTCCAAATATTTAGAACAGTGTCTGATATATATTAGATATTGAATAAATATCTGTTGACTAAATAAAAATAATAAAGGGAAAAATACTTCAAGAGTAATGGTGTTTAATTTTTTCAGTAGAATACTGTTTCAAATGAAATGTCTTATGGCTGTGACTCTAGCAAATTAAATATTTTTTGTACATAGATTACTTACCATGAAAGCAGTTTAAGTACAATTCAATATATTTACGAATAGAAAGGAATATCTTTCATCAAATAAATTTTTCTGAGAAAGTTCATTTTGTAAAAAAGATTGAAAAAAACAAAAGCTGAACGAAGTTGCTGTAATTGACAGAGTTGTTGGAGAAGTAGAGGCCTACCTGCCCTGTTCTTTTCTTCCCCATGTGACCCTGTGGGGGATTCTAGAACACACTGAAACCAAGTTTGAAAGTCAGGGACACAGCTAAGACTATGACATAATTTTTATTTAATTAATAACAATTAATTGGATACAGTTGTATTAGTCTGTTCTCACACTGCTATGAAGAAATACTTGAAACTGATTAATTCATACAGAAAAGATGTTTAATTGGTTCACAGTTATGCAGGCTGTACAGCAGTGGGACCCACCTTTCTGACACCAGGGACAGGTTTTGTGGAAAACAGTTTTGCAGGGATTGGGATGGGGATGGTTCCCAGATGATTTAAGCACATTACATTTATTGTGTACTTTATTTCTATTATTACTACATTGCAATATATAACGAAATAATTATGCAATTCACCATAACATAGAATCAGAGGAATCCCTGAGCGTGTTTCCCTCCAACTGGATGGTCGCATCTGAGGGTGATAGAAGACAGTGAGAGATCATTAGGCATTAGATTCTCATAAAGAGTGTGAAACCTAGATCCTTTGCACGTGCAGTTCACAACAGGGTTCGCGCTCCTATAAGAATCTAATGTCCCGCTGCTCTGACCGGAGGCAAGCTCAGGTGGTAATGTGAGCAATGGGGAGCAGCTGTAAATACAGATGAAGCTTTGCTTGCTGCTCACCTCCTGATGTGCGGCCCAGTTCCTGACAGGCCACAGACTGGTACCGGTACCGGGGTTTGGGGACTCCTGTTGTACAGGAAGCAAGGCTGGGAGGTCTCAGGGAACTCACAATAATGGCAGAAGGCAAGGCGGAAGAAGGCTCATCTTACATGGCTGGAGCAGGAAGAAGACAGAGTGAAGGGCGAGGTGATAACACAGTTTTAAACAACCAGATCTTGTGAGAACTCACTCACTATGACCAGAACAGCAAGGGGGAATCCACTCCCATAATCCAATCACGTCCTAGGAAGCCCCTCCTCCAACACTGGGGATTACAATTAGATATGGGATTTGGGCAGGGATGTAAATTCAAACCATATTAACGGTGGTGCTGGAATTGTTGAAAGAAGGAGTTGAAATCTTCCCCAGGCTCAAGAGAAAAAAAGTGCAGTGATAGGTTAGTGATGTCAGGTAGGCATGGTATTTGGGAGGAGTATACATTTAAAAGAAAAACATGGATTTTTAATTTTGGTATTCAGCATGTTTGAGGTTTTATGTTTTAAAAGATAAACTAAACATTTTACGAAGTGAAATATGCATCAAATATTTATAAAAATCCTTTATGCAACCCAACTGATACTGCTGTTTCAGAAAACAGAGTTTAAAAATCATAGCAATGGCTCGGCGTGATGGCTCACACCTATAATCAAAGTATTTTGAGAAGGCAGGAGGATCTTTTCAGGTCAGGAGTTCGAGACTAGCCTGGCCAACACGGTGAAA
Source organism: Colobus angolensis palliatus (assembly GCF_000951035.1). Lineage (NCBI taxonomy): Eukaryota > Metazoa > Chordata > Mammalia > Primates > Cercopithecidae > Colobus > Colobus angolensis. The sequence goes on from NW_012116044.1 coordinate 4,307,364, forward strand.
CCCTGTTTCTACTAAAAATACAAAACTTAGCTGGGTGTGGTGGCACGCGTCTGTAATCCCAGCTACTCAGAAACTGAGGCAGGAGAATCACTTGAATCTGGGAGGCAGAGGTTGCAGTGAACCAAGATCCTTCCACTGCACTCCAACCTGAGCAACAGAGCAAGACTCTGTCTCAAAACAAAAAAGAAAACCGTAGCACGTGACTAAATCTGGTCAAAATGATTCACTTTTGTATAAAGATAGTATTCAACCTTTTTCCTTAATGTTCAATTTATTCCAATTCCCTCCTTTTAAAACATCTTAGAAGTCGTTAGTGATTGACATTATACTTAACACTTTTACCATCATAGGGATAGAGGTAGTTACATGGTTGTATGTTTGTTTGTTTGTTTGCTTTTTTCCGGGGGGACGGAGTCTCGCTCCGTTGCCCAGCATGGAGTGCAGTGTGTGGCGGAATCTCGGCCCACTGCAAGCCCCACCTCCCCAGTTCACGCCATTCTCTTGCCTCAGCCTCTGGAGTAGCTGAGACTACAGGCGCCCGCCACCACGTCCGGCTATTATTATTTTATTTTTTTTGAATTTTTAGTAGAAACGGGGTTTCACCGTGTTAACCAGGATGGTCTGAATCTCCTGACCTCGTGATCCGCCCGCCTCGGCCTCCCAAAGTGCTGGGATTACAGGCGCGAGCCACCGTGCCCGGCCATTACATGTTCTTTACATCAACTAAAGGGAGTCCACATATGCTTTCACTGTCAGGGCCTAATTAAAATCCCCAAACACAGCAAGAAGAAGCATATTATTCCAGCTTCCCCAAAACATATCATAAGGAGCCTGCTTCCCCTTTGCCTTCTGCCATGATTATAAATTATCATTAAGGTAGCTCATCCTCTGTTCTCTTAAAAAGGAAAAGAAAAAAGTCCTAAAAAAGAAAGATTTGAATTTCAGAAAAAGACACAGATCAGACTGTGGAATATAAGCTTCTAAACAGAATATACTAATATTAATATCTATTTCATTAGATTCAATTGTTAAATTATTTCTTATTCTAAGTGTCAGTTGGGTGCTTTACCCCATTGGGAGAAGTGAAATTGTTGGCTATTGCCTCTTACAGACACAGCTGTTCTCTTTGCCCTCCATTCATTTCCAGGAGCACTAACTCTTCAGGTCTTTTTCATGCTTTTGCTTATTTGTTTATGTTCTGTGTTGTTGTGTTCACTTGGCCTAGCTTTATATTCCTCAGGCTGCCTGGTTCAAAAATTCTCCTACAATTAGGAATTTTAAATGAAAATATTCCTCAACCCAGGTGAATCTTCAATCCTGATGGTATTCGAATTACTAATCTAATCTAGGTAACAATGAAATCATATAACTGCAACTGCCTGAAGTCATATGATTGCACTTTTTTGACCCTGAAGTACATTGTGAAACCTACTCAGGATACCTAAAAGTTCTCCTCTGGCATGTGGCAGGAAGAGTTTTAAAAAGCCATTGTTAGTTAACCTTTCTCTTGGGCTAAGTTTACAAGCATCCTAGTTTATAGAAATCAAATTATCTCATGTTTAAGGCTTTGGGCCCATTTGTTGTTGTTGTTCTGGACACATGTCATATACCGGAAGTAAATAAATGGCGAGGAAGTCACAAGTGATATTCAAGAAAAAAATGATAAAATGTCTCAGATAACAAACTTTTATGTTTGTTAACATGTCAAAATTAGATTTGAATATGATGTAATTTCTGATTTGAAAAAGATTCTTTGTTAATGTGCATTTAGTACCTCAAATTGGAGGCCACCTTGATAGCTTTTAAAATGTTATATAATAATTCATTAGCAAGTAATAATTCATAGACGTTTGAATAATTAAACAGTTTTATTGCCAAAGGATATCTTAATAAAGGAAGAAATGTCCATATCCTGAGGCCTCGCCTTTGAGCTAGGTGTCACAAATCTATGTTTTTTACAAATTCCCAAAGTGAACATTTCAAATGAAAGTTATGCACAAAATTTGAGTAGAAACTTCAGACATAGAAAAGGCCAAAGTAGACAAGATCTCTTTACTATTTCATAAGTAATACTAAATTCTAAATAGCATTTTATAATTCTAAATATTAACAGTTTAGCCACAACTTTGCAAAATTACCCTAAAGATGAAGAGTGCCCCGTTCCAAAAGGAAATATAATTTAGGATGCTCTGATCATGTAATTACCTCATTTAGCCTGCAAACCATTGTGTGCAGTAGGGAGATACATCAAAATTCCAATGTCTATATATGTAGTCAGTTGAGACATTGTATTAGTCAGGGTTCTCTAGAGGGACAGAATAATGGAATATATATAAAGGGGAGTAATATTAACTCACACAATCACAAGGGCCCACAGTAGGCTGTCTGCAAACTGAAGAGCAAGAAGAACCAGTCCGAGTCCCAGAACTGAAGAACTTAGAGACTTATGTTTGAGGGCAGGAAGCATCCAGCACAGGAGAAAGATGTAGACTTGGAGGCTAGGGCAGTCTCACTTTTCACATTTTTCTGCCTGCTTATATTCTAGCCACACTGGCAGCTGATTAGATTGTGTCCTCCCAGATTAAGGGTGGGTCTGCCTTTCCCAGTCCAATGACCCTCACAGACACACCAAGGATCAATACTTTGTGTCATTCAATCCAATCAAGTTGACAGTATTAACTATCACAGACATTAATAAACTTGCCCTTGTGCAGTTACCAAGTTACTGAACTCTTATCAGATCTGGGCCTATCCAATTCCAGAGTACATTCTACATTTTTCTTTTGTAGAAGCTAAAACAAAATGTGAAAATATATTAATTTTCAGTATGCTTTTACTTGTGATAGTATCAAAAATAACCAGGACTAGCTACAGTGCTACATGGAGAAACAGGGGCTTTGGATGAGAAAATCCATCTTTGCACCCTTGTTGTCATTTTCTAGCTATGTACTTTTTCATTGATTCCACAAATACTTATGTAGCACCTACTATGTACCTGACACTTTTCCAAATGGTAAAGATACATCAAAACAGAGCAAAACAGAAAACTTCAATAGGTATGCATTCCAGAAAGATGGGGGTGGGCGATAGGGGTGAATGCTATCCGGGCCAAGAAAAAGGTAAATTCAGAGACTTTGAGGTTGGATGAAGCTCATCATTTCAGGGTCTGGAAACAGTATACTAGTTGGTAAAAATTATACTAGGCTGTGGCTGTCACTGACAGGAAATATTTAACTTTTTATTTGACATCTCAGTAGATGGCCAGTGGAAAGTCAGAACAACATAGTGATTAAGAGTTTGGCTTCTCGCATTCAGTGGATAGATTTGGTATTGATTGATAAAGTTACTAGCTCTGTGTCATTTATCAAGTTATTTAACTTTTCCCGAAGTCTCAGATAATTCTTGTGTAATGTAAGGACAATAAAGTAATGGCCTCATAGAGGTGACATGAGTACAGAAGGGGATTAGCTGTATAAAAGTTCTATTTTTTGTTTTACATGTTCTGGCTTGTGGTGAATGTTCATTGAATAACAAACTTAATGAAATATGTGCACACATCAAAAATTATGCAACATTTCTGAGAGAATTCAAGAAGAACCAAGTAAATGGAGAGAGATATGTATCTGTTAATTAGAAGAATAAATATTGTTAAAATGTTAATTTTATAAAATTTGATGTAAAGATTTAAGACAATCTGAGCAAGAATTTTTTTGAATGAAAATCAACAAGCTGATTTTAATATTTTAATATGAAAATCCAAAAGACTTGGAATAACCAAAACTGTTTTTTAAAGAGATTAAAGTTGGAGAATATACTCTACCTAATTACAAGACTTAGTATAAAGCTATTGTGAATGAGACAATGTAGTTGTGATTTAAAATTAGACTAGTGATCGAAGCAAAATAATAAAGCAACCAGAAATAGATCCACACATATATGGTCAACTGATTTTCATGAGGATGCCAAGGCACTTCGCTGGAGAAAGGCCTCTTTTTAGAAAGGATGCTGGAACAATTGAATATCTTTATGCAAAATTAAATTTGAAGGTTACTTCATACCTTAAAGAAAAACTAACTAAAATTGATGATAGATCCAAAAGTTATACCTAAAATTAGAAAACTTTTAGAAGAAGACAGAAGAAAAATCTTTGTAATCTTGGGTTCTGGATAGATTTCTTGGCTAGTACCCTAAAATTATATAATATCCTGAAATAAATTGGTAAATTGGACCTCATAAATATTAAAGCATAATTTTTTTTACTTTTTATAGAGATAGGTCTTGCTCTGTTGCCCAGACTTCTCCCACAGTCTGGGCCTCAAGTGATTCTCCTGTCTTGGCCTCCCAAAATCTTTTGCTCTTCCAGAAATGCTGTTAAGAAAAAGAATAGGCAAATCACAGATGAGGCAAGAAGTATATCTGACCTAAAAATTTGATTCAAATCTATGCAACATTTTTACAATTTAAGACATGAGACAACTTGATAAAGAGATGGTATAAGATTGGCATCAAAAAGGCTGGAGGGACATTTTAGGATAAGAGAAATGCTCTATATTATGATTGCAATGATGGTTTCACCACACCTGTATATATCAGTCTAAATTATTAAAATTATATGTTTAAAGTGCTAACTATTGCTATATTTATATTTTAACTTTAAACTGTTAAGCAGAAACAACAACAATATTTTCCATGGGTTGTTATTGTTGACACTGAGTAGTGACCAGCACGTGGAAATTCACCATATTAGTTTTTCTGTAAGTTTCTGTATTAAAAAGTCAAAGATTATATGTTGTTAAGTGGCGTCTAGGAAAGTTACATGATTCTGCCAGAATGTATAACATTACAAATCCAACTTAAACTAATGGGCGTGGTGCTTAAGAAATACTACGTGATGAATTAATTGGAGTTAACTAAATGAAAAGACATGCTGGGGTGTTGGAGGAGAAATGATCTCAGCACGAGGCATAGATTTTTAGCAAGATTGAGACTGGCATAATTAAGGGACACTTACAAGACTTGTATGGTTAAAGCTCCTAAAGTAAATTTTGTTATAAAGTCTCAAATAGATTTTATTATTGAAAGTGTCAAGGAATAAATTTCAGGTGACATTTCATGATACAAAGAGAGGAGAGGAAGCCAGTCTGCTTAGTCTGAAGAGGACATAAAATCAGTGTCCTCAGCCTTTTTGACTTTAAATCTGATAGAATACTTAAAAAAAAAAAAAAAAAAACCTTTCAATTAAAAAAAAAAAAGCAAAATCTAACAGAATCAAAGGATAATTCAAGAACTGAAAAACTCCAGGTTTAAATTACAAATAAAAGCATGCAAATATTGATGCATTTAGCTTCTCCCTAGGTAAAATGTGAAGTTGAAGTTAATTTTCAAGGAGGAGGATAGAAGTAGAGTTCATCAAAAGGGTCCTTTATTAAAAAGAGTGAAAACAGTTTTCCAACTTCCTCAGACTGGACTTTTGAAGAAATTTATTTTAAGGCAAATATCCAGCTACCAGTGAATCTCATAGGTTTAGGGAAAGAGGAAAGATGTCTACCCTCCACTCTATACTTAAGGCTTAAGACTGCACATTGAGGAAGAAAATCAAGACAGACCCTTATTAACTGGTTACAGCCACATTCTTCAGCAAGTGATCAGCAAGGACAGAGAAGAGGGCCAAGCCAGTGTTCCCTCTTTCGCCTCGTGTTAATACACCACCCAGTGCAATCAGGGACCTTTACTTTCTTTTTTTTTTTTTAGGGAACTTTACTTTCTAATAGACTTCAGTCTCCATCCCCTAGTTGGTTGGACACCTAGGGAAATTATCCAAAAGTATGTATATTTTTGGTCTATTTTTCCTTTTTGTATCTCTAGCGCCTAGATGAGTACCTGGTATATATCAGGTACCAATGACTGTTTGATGGATACATGAATAAAATCCTTAACCCGAAATTATTAAACTTATCTAGTGTACAGAAGACACTGAATCATGTTTCCCCCCTCATTATAATCTTTTATCTTCTCAGTAGAATTTGTTCTTATTCTAAATCACTACTGACATGAATCTACTTAACAAAGCTCCATTTCAATTATTTTATACATTCTTGAAGGAAAGCCGCTCAAATCTCCGCTCCCTATGCATTGCTATAGTTTACTCATGTGCGTGTTTCCACAACACTGCACTATGGATTTTTCTAAAAAGAAAGCTAATGTACTTTTAACTGAAATATTTCCAGCCCATACATAGCAATTAATAGATATTAGTTTCAGTATAGCAAAGGCGGTTTCTAGCATCAATCATGTGGCTTAGTTAAAAAGTCATAAAATACATAAAAATGGTGACGTTTTCATTTTCTTTGAACATCACGTATGTTTTAGTATAGTTTCGTATGACAGGGCTGACAGAAAAATGTTAGATGATTGAATACCTTTGAGCACTATATAAAAATATCAGTCTGAGAGGAAAGTATTATAGACCCTGTCCAAATGAAAATGGGTTGTGATTTAGGGAAATATCCAGTTTTTATTATTTTTTGGCATCAGAGGCTAATGTAATAACGGTTATAAACTACAGAGAGTCGAGACAACTGACTTGGTGTTGGAGCCAGCAGTCATTACTCAGTATCATGTCGTCTAAATCCTTGGGACTGTGAAAACCTGAGGCTTTTCCCTATTGTCCAAGGAAGTCTGTGTGGGGTCTGGAAATTGCCCACTTTTCTATAAGCCTTTACCGTCCTCCCTTTTTCTTCCCTCCAGGCAACCCTCATGCTATTTTTTTTAACTTTGTGTTTTCCTGTTTTTAGCCTCACTCTCTGCCCCACTGTCCCTTCTCTTGTCACATAGGACTTTACACAGAGGATCCACAGACTGTTATTTTCTGTAAAAAGATAAAGCACGGGAGGTCTGGAGAATAAACAAAGTCATTTTTGAGAGGTCTTTTAATTCGCTTATATTCATTTCACTTGATAAAAGGAACTCCCACCCTTTGCTTCTGGAATAAGTCTTTCATCCTTTATCTCCGAATTCTCTAAAGTCAGATAAACTATATATACCATTGCAGTACATTTCATTTCCTTCCTTTAATTTCCTCAGCACTAATTGTTTTTTAAAGATTTGACATTGGTCAGTACTCTTTAAAAAAGGATAAAAACAACATTATAACTGTATATCTACTCACAGAGCATCTTACACGATGTGATTTCTTACTACTCTATTTTCCATGAAAGGGCTAATATAGAATCCGCCCTCTGGCTCACGGGTCTGCTGCTGTAAGGACGCTGCTGTGTTTGTGGTTGTGGCTGTGACTCCAGTAGTCAGAATGTGCATTTGATCTTTGCAAGATTCTGGGTAGGCTTTATCCATAGGGAGACCAAGCAATTGGATCTTAGCCTTCTAGAAGCCATTTCATAAATCCAATAATTCAAGTTTTTAAAACATAAAACACAACTTTCACTTAATTAGAATTCTCTAAATCCTAGAATTCTTAAAGAATGTCCTATGTGATGGGGCTCTCCAGTGCTAAACATACAGTGGCCGTGCTGTGTGGGTGAATATTTAACAACTGACTCTTGGGGGAGGGGAAGCCCCAGCTATAGTATTTGCTGATTTCTGTGTGTAAATACTCCAATTATCAACAATTTTTAGCTACCTTGGAGACATTGATAAATGTGGAGTTGGGAATTAATGGGTGCAATTGGTTCTTGGGAATGTGCCTGAGCAGTTTCAGCACACTCTGTGAGATGAACAAAAGAATATATTTGAGTCGGGCTGTAAATACTAATTTGAAATCAGTACTTTAGAAAACATACATATCAAGTGTTATGTGTTTTTGCTACTAAAAGAAAAGAACAAAACATTAAGTGTGTTTCAGGGTGAAATGTTTTAAATCAAATAAACTAGAAAGAGAAGTTTGGGTTGAGGAAGCAACATTTCTGGTGCAGATTTAAACACAGTTCATGTAAGCAATACAAGCTTTTTTTTTTTTTTTTTTTTTTTTGGTATTTTCGTTTAGTAGAAACAGAGTTTCACCATGTTGGTCAGGCTGGTCTCAAATTCCTGGTCTCAAATGATACACCCACCTCGGCCTCCCAAAGTGCTGGAATTACAGGCGAGAGCCACCGCACCCAACCTAAACAATATAACTTGTTCGTAGTTTCTATAACTCAATTGTTTTTTTTTTTTCTCCTCCATTCTTTTGTGGTGCTGGTAATAATCCTCAATCAATTTGGAATCAATTCTTTTTCTCAACTTGCATATAATATTAGGGAGGCTTATGTCATAGTAAGACACTAGTAAGCAGTAAGCCATCCTTGTTAGTGCTACGTGTCCCCTTTGGCATCTGTGGAGATGTTTATAGAACACTGATAGTCATTGATCCATGCAGTAGATATGTCCTCTACTCCTAGCTATATGACTTCCAGGTCTTCTCAGTTATAACTCGCTATTTTCTTGACTGAGAGAACATGGTAGGGGATCTGTTTCTCCCACATCTTTCTGTTATAATAGTAACTAAGGCTGAAATTGTTTAGATACAGCATGTACACACTTCTACCATAGAATGGTTCATTATCACCCTCTACTCTCCGTGACCTGCAACACACTATATATGTGCGTTGCTCTTCCCTGAAGTTTTCATCCAAGTACTGAAGAGCAGACTTCTCCTTCCTTGAGGCCCACCTTTATCCACATAATCAAACTTTCTCTTACAACTGTTTCTCAACCTCTACTACTATTAGCTTGGGTCACCTGTCTTGTGTCCTGGACTGAACGATGGTACAAGCAAGCCTCAGTTTAATTCATTTTGCTTTATTTCAAATCATTTTCTAGGTTGTGAGCATTTTGTTTTCCTTTAAAGGTTTAGCCTTCTGGAACTCTAGAGTTGGGGAGAGAGTCCTCCATTTTCTCCTTGATAGTTTTACTTTCCTCTTTAAGTAGCAGAGCACTAAATGGACTAGCATTTAAATTTAGGGGAAGGGATGAGCAGAGAAAGAAAATATCAGGGGAAAAAACTTTCTTAATATGGCAGAAATAGCATACCATGCTGGATTTATTGGAGCATTAATTTTGTTGTATTTTTACTAAATGTCGCTGCTACGAATATAGAAGAGCTAGTGGCCTAACCACAAATACGTTTTTCTTCACTATTAGATTCTGAGAAACATTGAAATTATAAACAAAATTAAAATTTGAAAGAACCCATGGGAAGAATATTTAAATTACTGAGGAAATCTAGGGGAATTTAATACCACAGCAGCCAACAATATAATGAATTGAACTAATAAACTATGATTCCCAGTACAAACACCTAGAAAGATTGCATTTTTAACAAACACACAATCTCAGAAGTCCCTAGAAGCCAAAATTAAAGAGGAAACTTAAACTTGAAGTAATAATCTTGAAATAAGTTTGCAATATGTTTTTGAACGAATAGAGTAGAGGCTGAAAGGGCATCAGAACAGAGATGAGATTTTAGAGTAGGGTCGGAGATAGTAATGCCTGCTGGAACCTGAAACACAGAATATGGCTTTCAGGCACAAAAGTTAAAAAAAAAAACAAAAAACTGGAACTGAGATGACTGCATAAAGCTAGAAACTGCCACCATCCCAGAAGAATGAAATATAGATTTTATATATACATATGAATTATCTATCAATCAATCAGTATCAATCATCTATCTCTTTCGTAAAAATTCCAAACCCCTAGGGCTCCTTTGTGACATGTGGTATGAATTTGGAGTTAACATTATCTTTATACAGAAGAAATCTCTAAGCCAAGGAGTGAACAGAAATTTGAGACTGATGAAAAGACAACATAGTATTCCTCTTAGGAAACAATTGTCTCTCCCTTGTCCTGTGTTATTTTTCCTTCATGCAATTCTTGCCACTTGACACAGTGTTTAATTTTGTATTTGTTTATCATATTTTCTGTCTCCTCAAATAATAATGTAATCTACTGGAAATCAGAAGCTTGTTTTATCCTCATCCTAGAGAAAAGGGCCTGGTACGCAGTAAATAGATGTCTATTAAGCTTTTGACAGCCACAGTATGGTGACTGTGCACACTGCACAGGATTTTTATTCTGGTAATTGCAATAATAAAGAGATTTTAAATTCATTTCTTAAGAGTCTCTTTTAAAAGGATTAACAGTTAATAAAAGCAGATACGGAAAGTAATTTTTAAAATGTTCTAAAATTACACATATGCACGCACATTCACACACACGCATATTATTTGGATTAAAAGCATCATCCAATATGATGAGAGCATTATTATAAACCCTATTTGCTATGTCTTTGAGGTTATAGATGGAAAGATATGTAAATCACACAATGCAGTTATACATGAGGGGCTAAGAATGTGGGCTCTGGAATCATACTCTAGAGTTTCAATTGAACAAATGTTCATTAATACTTTTTAACACAAGCTAAGAGAGACAGACAAAGCCGTGAGTGGGAGAGAATTGCAATACAGGGAGGAAGAGGAAAAGACAGAGATGCAAGAGAGAGGGGAAAAGGAAAGGAGAAAGGGAAGAAGGCAGGAAGGGAGGAAGACAATGATAGAGAAAATGGAGGGAATGGAGGGAAGAGAGTCTTAACATCAAGGGGGCAGCTGATTCCAATGTTCTCTGCCAATGGTCAGTGATTCTCCACAGCAGAGAAGATTTAACAGTTTGCTTCAAGTTTAGATTTTAAAAGTAAATGTCCTCAGTTTTAACGTCAGTTTTCCAATGACTCTTGTCTTTCCTTTGCCCTTTATATTTTCCGATATGCTATCCTTTAGTAGTCTTCTAACCCTTCAGTCGTGGAGTTCCTGTTCAAGCTCTCCTTCATTTTAACAGTATATGTTTGTAAGGATGTGTGTGTTTGTGTGAGTCTACCTGATTCCCTGAATATAAGGAAATCAAAGAAAATTGAATGATAGATCTCTTCTCCTTATTAATGTAAACTCTTTTATTGTATGCATATTTTAATATGTTTAGTCTCAGGATAATTTCTTTGACCAGATATTTTATCTCCATGGATTTGAACTTTGAGAATAGAAAAGGTTTCTGAGCTTTGGACTTGGCACAAGATGCAAGATATGTGATATTTGAATAGAATTATCAAATATTATAATTCATCAAATAGAACTCCGCATAAAGTAAAATTATTTAGAAAACACTCAGAATATAGTGAAGAAATTCTAACAAAAGAATAATTTGTGATATTATGCAGTGTTTAGTTTGAAATTGCTAAATATATATAGTATATGTACATATATATATTTGGTAGTATTATTGTTAAGTTTATACACTGATATCTTATTTAAATATTTAAAATCAGAAGGAACAAATGAAATATAAATAATAGATGAGAATAATGTTTTTACATTCTTCAAAATGCTAGCGCTTGTTACCAAGCAATGAATAAATAATTGGAAACAAAACTATCCATTTGAAATATTAATGTTTAGGAATTATCCTAAAATACATTCCATACTCACTTAAATATTTAACCTTGATACTACATCCTTAATGTGCAGAGCTTCCTCTAGCATTTTATAAATAGTTATTTATGCCACTATAATTGAAACGTCAATAAATTTTTAATACTATCAATGTGTTATATTGCTTCATTTAAATATTTGTCATCTTGTATACAGTGGTAACCATTGACCTAGGTAAATAGATGAAGAAACAGTCAATGAGTGGTACTAGGCCATCTTTTAAAACAGAATTGTTACCATGTCTCTAAATAGTCCCAGTATATTGAAGAGTTTTTCATAAATGCCCCCCCAGCACCACGAGTTCACTTGGCATGTGTCCTAGAAACTGAATATTTTGACAGTCTTTGAAGATAGAGAGGTGTGATCGTTTTCTAGACATGAAATTAAAAGGGAGAGATTTTAAAGCTGTTATATAATAACTGTATTTTTATAAGTATTTGTAGAGTTTTTTCCCAATTTGTAGAAAGGCTATTTTTTTTTTCTCGTTTTGTTTTCCAAAATTTAATACCTTTGTTAATTGGAATGACTAGATATATTAAACTAGTTTTCTGACTTATTAGGTTCCACAAAGGCTGATTTGTAAGAGTGAATCTTCTCAAACAGCAGAGGGGTTTTTGGAGTTTCTTTTTGTATAGGAATTTGGAACTTGCCTCAGGACATCCACTCACTTACTCACTCAATAATTCATTGAGTAGATATTTATCACCCATCATGTTATCTGATAGGCCAAGGGATACTATTTAAGAATTCAAAGATGGCTCCTAACTTTATGAAGACAGTAGTGATAGACAGACATATTATATGCTCATTTTGTTCCTGTGTGTTTTAATATGGATGCATAGAATACTTATTCAAATATGTAAGTTCAACTTTTTCTAGCCACATATTTTTTTATTTTATTTTAATTTCTGGGGCACATGTGCAGGATGTGCAAGTTTGTTACATAGGTAAACATGTGCCATGGTGGTTTGTGGCACCTCTCAACCCATCACCTAGGTATTAAGCCCAGCATGCATTAACGATTTTTCCTGATTCTCTCCTTCCCTCCACATCCTGCCAACAGGCCCCAGTTTGTGTTGTTCTCCTCCCTGTGTCCATGTATTCTCATTGTTCAGCTCCCACTTGTAAATGAGAACATGGAATATGCAGTGTTTGGTTTTCTGTTCCTGCATTAGTTTGCTAAGGATAATGGCCTCCAGCCCCGTCCGTGTCACTGTAAAAGACATTATCTTATTCCTGTATAGTATTCCATGGTGTATATACGCCACATTTTCTTTATCCAATCTATCTTTGATGGACATTTGTGTTGATTCCATATCTTTGCTATTGTGACTAGTGCTGAAATGAATGTATATGTGCATGTGTCATTATAATAGAATGATTTATATTCGTTTGGGTATGTATCCATTAATGAGATTGCTGGGTCAAATGGTATTTCTGGTTCTAGGTCCTTGATGAATCTCCACCCTGTCTCTCACAATGGTTGAACTAATTTACATTCCCAACAGTGCAGCCTCACCAGCATCTGTTGTTTCTTGACTTTTTAATAATCGCCATTCTGACTGACATGAGATGGTATCTCATTGTGGTTTTGATTTGCATTTCTCTAATGATCCGTGATGTTAAGCTTTTTTTCATGTTTGTTGGTTGCATAAATATCTTCTTTTGAGAAATGTCTGTTCATGTCCTTTGCCCACTTGAACTCAGTTCTAACCACAGATCTTAAACAAAGATTAAGATCAGTAATGTCAATATATTTTGGAAAAGATTTCACAAGAAAAAAAAGTGGGATACATTTAGAGAAACAAATTATAATATTACTCAAAATACACAAATTCAGAAATGCTGAAAAATGACAGACATTTCCAAAATAAAACCTAGTAACGCAAGAAATCAGAGGCAGACCACAGAGGAATGCAGTAACCAGAAAAAATTTCCAAATTATTGATGCAAATATAACCTGAAATTGTCCCTCGACCTTTTACTTAGGAAACCAAACTTGGAGTAAGTGCTAGGCTGAAAATTTTACTTTTCTTTTCAGATGGGAAATGTAGATAAGAGATCTGAAAACTTCAGCAGTTCTTGAAAATTAGCTGGCCCGGGCTAAAGAATAGTTTATGTAAATTTTCTGAGTTTGCTCCACTAGATTCAAATACTTTAATCAAATTAAAATGACCTGCCAGAATTGGTGGAAAAGTACTTAGACAAGTCTTGAGACGTAGTTTCTTCTGTTTTTTAGCAGATAAGACACCCGAGGGTTTTCATGGGAAAGTAGGGCACTTGGTCTTACACTATGAGGGTCTCATGGCTCTGAGGCTACACTTTACTACTAGTAAGTGCTAGTGTTCCATAGTGTGGAGCACTGCTGCCATCTTCTCAAATGAAACCTTAGCTTCTCTCTAATGTGCCTAATATCGAGAACTATCCTACAACTACCCACCCCACTGCTTCCCATCCACTGCATGGAGGAGGAACCTCTTCCACGCAAAACCTCACAAATACCTGTCTCCTAGTCAGTTCTAGTAGCTTCCTTTAGAAACAGGTCTAGCAGCCGCTTTCAAGAAACTACTGTATCCCTCTCCCAATAGTCCAATTCTTTGTCAGGAGCCTAGGTCTTGGAAAATATAAGCTTCAGCTCTCCCCCACATGAAAAATCTCCTCAGGCTTCCTGGAGCTAAGCCCTACTGGCTCTCTTTTAAAGGGGAAAGAGAAGAAAGTATCTCATTCTTTCTTATTTACAAAGCACAATTAAATCATCTCCTCAGAGAGTTATGGGCAGGCCACTTAGTTAACCTAATTTCTCCCTCTTAGGTAGCATTTTTTCTTTTTACAATAAAAGCTAACAATAAATAGTAAATTCTCAATACTTAGAGGCAAGTTGAAAGTTGTGTTATGATTTTGGAATATAGAAGTTAAAACACCAAACACAAAAGAGGGAAGAATAACAAAAACAAGGAGCAAAAATGACTTTTGAAATGTTTTAAGAAAAATAAGACTATGGAATTCAATTTTTTTCCAAGGACAGTTTTCTGAACAAAAGTTTACCAGAGATTATAATCCTTAAGGGCTATTTGTTGTTTGATTTCAATATCAGAGTGTTGCTGCTGTTTCACGCCAATGCCACGTGATTGTACTGATTATACTGAGAAAGGTATGTAGTAGGTTGCTACGAAAGTGATCAGTAGCTTTAGTGTAGAATATTTCTCAATAGATTTAGAATTGTTACTTTTCATCTAAAAGGAAATGTGTTGCAATCCAAAGAGGTCACAGTTGAAAGACCAGATTATTCAGTTTTTACGTATAGTTTTTGTTTCCTTAGGAAATTGTAAATAATAATTATGCTGACCATATTGTTTTGATCAATTGAGGTGTTTTTTTTTTAGAACAGAAAAGTGTCAAGTCGAAAATGTTCCATTTCTTTTTTTTTTTCTCATTCTTTTCTATTTTTTTTTTTATTATTATACTTTAAGTTCTAGGGTACATGTGCATAACATACAGGTTTGTTACATATGTATACTTGTGCCATGTTGGTGCTTTTTTTTATTGCCGTTACAAAATCACTCAACCAAATCAAGCACTTGAAAAAATGGCACTCTTTTTATGTGAACCAAAACTTCTTCACATACCCAGAAACAAATGCTAAATTCCATTTTAATCAGGTCAGATCAGTTTACTTGGATGGATTACTATCAAAGTGATCTTTGAGGGTACTAATAATTTGATTCTGTTATTAAATTTGTAGGGTTGTTCCCCTGTATTTCATTGCTAAACTTCACACGTATTTGTGTTATGATCTTATAAATCACAGAACAATCACAGTTTAAAAGAAGAAACCAATAAAAAAGCAAAAATAAGTGCTACTTCATCTATATAATATTTTATTTTTCTATGCTTAAACCAAAAAAAAACCAGGAATGAATGACTCCCAAAGGATACTGGTTGACCAATATGTTTTGAATTTTGGGGTGAAGATCTTCTCTGGATAAGTGTAGAGCTGGCTTCACAGATAAAGGATTCAGTTTTGTCTTTGCCTCTGCTGGTGTTCCCAACATCTCATTTGTGAATCAGTTACATTTAATGATTCATATTTCTATGGTAATAATTCATGATTGAAGGTAAAGATAAAGAAGCTTATCCACATTTTATCTTCTCATGTCATAACTTATTTTTTTACAACATGTTGGTATATTGAGAAATATTTTAGGGATTAAATTTCTACATATTTATATTAAAAGTTTAGTATATGTTTTTAAAATGACTTTAGATATTTACAGTTTAGAATTTAATCGCCCATTAAAATATATTTAAAAGGTATTCATAAAGAGATGCCTTGTTAGAGTCTGCAAATTTAGAGATTGTGAAGGAATGTTATTGCAGGGTTCATGCTCCTATATACTGGGATGTATGTCTTCATGGATTCAGCTGGAGCTGATGGCTAGTTAGAGAAGCTGTTCTAGGGGATGTTTGGAAACTCCGGACACAAGAGTATGGCTTCATAGCCCAAGGACGGCTGTGGCATGAAATTACCTAGAAGTCTACCCCCTTCCCCACCTCCACGCAGGACTTACATCTCTGGAATGCTAATGAATTACCGAGAATAATTTGGAGCATCTGGAGGCAATAATCTGACATGGATGCTAATATTATTTTAAGAGACTTTGTTAATAATATCAACGTGGAAATTTCTTCAGGTGTTGTGGGCAGTAGCTGAGAAATTGGTACAAGAGAAGAAAAACATGATGGATATGCCTTGTGATAACTGTGGCAAAGATCCCCTTTGAGGATTCCCTTGGTGGACATTCTTTATATGGAAACTTTGTAGAAGATACCATGGATAATCTATCACAATCAAGTAGATCCAATGTATAAACTTGTTATCTATATTAATGTAAATATATTTGTTTCGACATATGAGAAAGGCGCAATGATAGATACACACAGCCTACTTCTTTTTTTTTTTTTTTGAGACGAAGTCTCGCTCACACACAGCCTACTTCTACGTGAATATGAGATGATCTCTTATAGATAACTTCAGTTTTTAAATGAACTAGCAATTTTATTATTTTCACCAACTGTATATCTACAACCTCTATAATATGAATTGCTTTTCAATCAATTTATTTAGGATTTTGCAAAAGAGCTCAACATTAAATGGAGGACATACTGATTCTATCACAAGCTTGGTTGGTTCAATGCTCGATTTAATTTAACCACCTGCTACACTGACCTTCCGCTAGGATGTCACCTCCATGAGAGCACCTGGTTTGTATTGTTCACCACTACCATATCTTTAGTGTAGAAGACAAAACTAGATACAAAGTAAACATGCAGTAAATATTTTTGGAATGAAGGAATCGGTTTTCTCTGATCCTGATTGTTCTAAGATTTATTTCAGAATGAAGATGTTTATTTATTAATTAATGAAAGACAAGCCTTGTCTCTCAATTCTTTAGCCCCTCACTTACAAGATCTTGTCCTTCCTAATTCAGCTGATATGGGTTGGCTCTGTGTCCCCACCCAAATCTCATCCTGAATTGTACTCCCATAATTCCCATGTGTTGTGGGTGGGACCTGGTGTGAGATAATTTGAATCACGGGAGCAGTTTCCCCCATACTGTTCTCATGGTAGTGAATAAGTCTCAAGAGATCTGATGGTTTTATCAGGGATTTCCGCTTTTTCATCTTCTTCATTTTTCTCTTGCCCCTGCCATGTAAGAAGTGTTTTTCATGTCCTGCTATGATTCTGAGGCCTCCCCAACCATGTGGAACTGTAAGTCCAATTAAACCTCTTTTCTTCCCAATCTTGGGTATGTCTTTATCAGCAGTGCAAAAACAGACTAATACAGTAAATTGGTACCAGTAAAGTGGAGCGTTGCTGAAAAGATGCCTGAAAATGTGGAAGCGACTTTGGCACTGGGTAACAAGCAGAGGTTGGAACAGTTTGGAGGACTCAGAAGAAGACAGGGAAATGTAGGAAAGTTTGGAACTTCCTAGAGACTTGTTAAATGTCTTTGACCAAAAGCCTGATAGTGATATGGACAATAAGGTCCAGGTTGAGGTGGTCTCAGATGGAGATGAGGAACTAGTTGCGACTGGAGCAAACGTAACTCCTGTTATGTTTTAGCAAAGAGACTGGTGACATTTTGCCCCTGCCCTAGAGATTTGTGGAACTTTGAACTTGAGAGAGATGATTCAAGGTATCTGGCAGGAGAAATTTCTAAGCAGCAAAGCACTCAAGAGGTGATTTGGGTGATGTTAAAGGCATTCAGTTTTATAAGGAAAGCAGAGGATAAAAGATCAGAAAATCTGCAGCCTGACGATGCAATAGAAAAGAAAATCTCGTTTTCTGAGGAGAAATTAATTGGCTGCAGGAATTTGCATAACTAACACAGAGCTGCATATTAATCCTCAAGACATTGGGGAAAATGTCTTCAGGACATGTCATAGGTCTTCATGGCAGCTCTTCCCATCACAGATCTAGAAACCTAGGAGGAAAAAGTGTTTTATTGGGCCAGGCCCAGGGTCCCCAGGCTGTGTGCAGCTAGGGTCTTGGTTCCCTGTGTCCACTCAAGCCACTCCAGCCATTGGTAAAGGGGGCCTAGGTACAGCTCAGTCCACGGTTTCAGAGGGTGCAATTCCCAAACCTTGGCAGCTTCCATGTGTTGTTGAGCCTGAGGGTGCACAGAATTCAAGAGTTTAGGTTTGGGAATCCCTGCCTAGATTTCAGAAGATGTATGGAAACACCTGGATGACCAAGCAGAAGTTTGCTGCAGAGGTAGAGCTCTCATGGAGAACCTCTGCTAGGGCAGTGCAGAAGGGAAATGTGGGGTTGAAACTCCCACACAGAGTCCCTACTAGGACACTGCTTAGTGGAGCTATGAGAAGAGGGTCACCTTCTTCCAGACCCCAGAATGGTAGATCCACCGACAGTGTGAACCATGTGCCTGGAAAAGCTGCAGACACTCAGTGCCTGCCCATGAAAGCAGCCAGGAGGGGTCTATACCCTGCAAAGGCACAGGGGCATAACCTCTTTGTTTTTGCCAGTTTCTCCCATTTGGAGTGGCTGTATTTACCCAATACCTGTACCTCCATTTTGTCTAGGAAGTAACTAGCCCGCTTTTGATTTTAGAGGCTCATAAGCGGAAAGGACTTGCCTTGTCTCAGATGAGACGTTGAACTGTGGACTTTCGAGTTAATGCTGAAATGAGTTAAGACCTCGGGGACTGTTGGAAAGGCATGATTGGTTTTGAAATGTGAGGTCATGAGATTTAGAGGGGCCAGGAGTGGAATGATATGGTTTGGCTGTGTCCCCACCCAAATCGCATCTTGAATTGTACTCCCATAATTCCCCTGTGTTGTGGAAGGGACCTGGTGGGAGATAATATGAATCCTGGGGGCAGTTTCCTCCATACTGTTCTCATGGTAGTGAATAAGTCTCACGGTAGTGAATAAGTCTCACGAGATCTGATGGTTTTATCAGGGGCTTCCGCTTTTGCATCTTCCTCATTTTTCTCTTGCCCCTGGCATGTAAGAAGTGCCTTTGCCACCCACTATGATTCTGAGGCCTCCGCAGCCATGTAAGTCCAATTAAACCTCTTTCTTCCCAGTCTCAGGTATGTGTTTATCAGCTGCATGAAAACAGACTAATACACCAGGCACATAGGCCCATCATCATACCTTTGTACTACATCTTCCCTAAACCCTAAATATCTAGCATTTGCTCTTCATGTACTACTTCATAAACCTTCAAGTTTATTTCTTCCAACAATTTGTTAACCCAGTAGGGACTTCCCATTCAATGTTTCCACCATCTTTCCCTATCTGTCCCATACAAAAGGGGTGACTATGGGTATTACGTAAACTCATTAGAATATTTGTAACTATCACAATTGCAAAAATGACCCTGCCTCTTCATCCTTCCCATTGACCTTCACACTATATTTCTGGACTTAACCATGTTATTTCTTTTGGCTCATGGGAAGGTCACAATTATATTCAGAGATTTGAAGAAGTACTTGCCTGTTGCTTTTTAGACTCTTGCAATTCTGCTTTTTCTATAAGTTGTCTGGTCTCACCTTCTGGAGAAATGTAAGACAGAGATGGAGAAGACCTAAGTTGTCCCAGCCAACTGCCAGCATAGTCCCAGATGTAAGAGTAAGTCTAGCTTTAACCAGAGGAACCACGCAGCCTAAATCACTGACCCACATATTCATGAACTAAATTAATATTTATTATTTTAAACATTAAATTAGGAGTGATTTTTAACATCCAGCTTAATTGTGGCATTAAAACCAATACTGCAAATATTTAAAAAAAAATACAAACCTTTATAAATGCCAAAAGGTATACTGATTACACACTGCTAAGGTTTGAATGTTTGTGCCCTCCAAAACCCATATTGAAACATAATCTCTGATATGGCAATACTGAAAGGTGGGATCTTTAAGAGAAGCCTCGGTCATGAGGACTCTACCCTCATCAATAAAGTAATCTATACATAAATTAATAGATTAATGAGTTAATAAATTAATGGATTGTCCCAAGAGTGAGACTGGTGGCTTTCTTGGAAGAGGAAGAGGGACCTGAACTAGCACACTCAGCCGCCTCACATGTAATGCCCTGCCTGGCTCAGGACCCTATAGAGAGTACCTACCAGTAAGAAGTCCTTCATAAGATGCACCCCCTTGACCTTGGACTTCTCAGGCTCTAGAACTATAAGAAATACTCTGCCGTTTTTTTTTTTTAAATAAATTACCCAGATTCAGATATTCTGTTATAAACTACAGAAATGGACTAAGACATACCCACATACACATACACACAAAGAAAGAAAGAGAAAATATGAAACAAACTACATAAATGAAAATCTATATGGATGTGTATAACATAAAAATATTAAATGACTGAGTCCAAAGTTATTCATATCAACAGTTGTACAACAGCTTGTATTACCTATTGATAGAAAAAGAATTTCAAATTGCCTAACGAAGCAAAAGTCAGTATTCTGCTGTATTCACAAGACAGACCTAAAACAGATTAAGTGGTGACCAGCTATGCAATATATTTATCTCTTTATTGTCCCAAGCAAGCATATGAATGTCTCTAAGAAGTCCTGATAAACAAATAGACAAATAAAACCTCTCAAATATTTTATAATCTAGAAATTCCCATATTTATTTGCCCACTCCTCCCTGCACACATACACTTGTTTTTTGGCACCAATGATCACCTAAATCTAGTGGTTGGAATACGCTTTGGGAAGTCCTTTCTTGGATTTATCATCCAATTCATATGTGCTTTTGTTCCCAACATCCCTTCTGCTTGTTACCTGGATTCTGCCAGGTCTTTGCCTCTCTTGATTTGTAGCTCAGTCTATGATCATCCAAGTTCTGCTATAACACAGTCTTTTCTCTGATTCCTTTATCAGGCAATATTTTCAAATATCCTACTTTATTCTCTTGTTTTTATCATGTGATCAGTGAATATTCCAGTTGGATTAACTTTTCAGAATGTTCTAGTTCTGAAGTTTTATGTTTTTCTAATTTTATGAAAAAGAGTTACTTCATAGGAGCAAAATGATGCTGCAGAGAGTGCTCCCCGAAAATAATTATTTCTAAGGGAGAACTGGAAGAATTCTTTTAATAGCACAAAAAGTATGCTACTACAACTAGATTTATAACTCAAATAATTGTGGGTATGCCCCTCACTAAATTGTCTTGGGAAATTATTTTTAAAATAGGAGTAGGAAAGCTGGTACTATGTCATTCAAGAAGTTGGAATAACACTTTGATGACTTTATAGCTTCAGCTCAAACATGCAGATGCCTGGATCACAATATTTGAATGTCCACAGTCACAGCAACCATGGTGATCCTTTCATAGTTTCAGGGTGATTGCTGTTCTGCAAACTGAACCAACCTGGATATTTCAGTTAGGTCCTTTTTTTTTTTTTTAACACTTGGTGGAAAGATTTAATAAGAGGAGAATATGGATAGAGTGGACATATTTTCCTAAATTATAAAAGGTGAGCATATTGCTTCTAAAAAAATTTTTAATGTAAAAAATGGGGGAAAATATGATGGTTCCACAAAATCAAACCATTCATTTACACTTTATTTGCTGCCCTGTATTAGTATTCACATTTTTGTATATGGTTTTGCACTTTCCTAACTAAACTGTAATAATCTGAGAACAAGAATCACATTTGATATGGCTTTGCATCTACTAAATGGTCCAAAGCAGAGTACAACAAATTTTAAAACAAATAGTTAATGACTAAAAGAATGAAGATGAGTTTTCAAAAATAGAGACAAATCAACTGAGTTAATATGCACCTAAGGGTCAGAGAATCATAAGACAATTATTAGGCAAAAGTTATACCAAGAAGTATATGAACAAGAGTGTAAAAGATATGAAAGTGATTACAAAGGCATAAAAGGGGGATGCCTTTGGATCTGAACCGAAGAGAAACAATGGTATTTTCAATGAAAGTCATGCTGAAGAGAAGTATAAAATGTATGTTTAGGGTCAGGATGATGTGAGAAGGAGAAAACACACAATTGTTCAAGAATATTTATCAAAAAAAGAGGAAAAGTACTATAAAGGATTTATAAAAATGAACTATGTCAACAGTTGAATACTTGGTGTTATTTATAATAAAAGAAGAATAAACAGATAAGAAGTTGAAGTTTTCTTAAGAGCTAGCTTGATTAATAGAGATTACGAAGGTAATTCAGAGTTTATTGAAGTTTAAATTTAGTGGCTGATGGTCTACCTTTTTCTGAGACATGGTAAGAAGAAAGGTATATTTAGAACAAAACTCTGAGTTCTTGGTCATTATAGTAAACTTTAGTCTACAAACGATGTTGACAAGCCCATTGTAGTTAGGTAATTGAAACCAGCCATTCCCACAAATTCTTTCCTTGTTATCCCATTATGCAATTGGCTTTTTCCTTAACTGAGCCGGAAATTACAGTCATTTCTTCAAGTTAAACAAGAAAACTGAAGGCATAATTTCCAAGGACACAATTCTAAGTTTGTGACTTCCCTTCAAAAGTATTTATGCAAAATATTATGTGTTTGTTAACTTTTATATATAAATTATACTCTTCTTTTCCTAAGATAATTTATTTTGGATAAAGTTGATGTGGAAATCCAGAATGAAATTAGAATGAGAAAAGGTAGGAGTTGAAATATTTGAGTTGTTGATAAATAAAGCTTGGTAGAGCCACAGACTAGACTCAAACATAAAATTATGACAGAAGAAGGAGTCCATATGGGATTTAGTGAAAATCATACTGACTACCTTATATCTATAAACATTTTAATTGTACATGGATGTAGCACATTCCACAGGCTGAGAATGATGCTGGGAAAGCATTTTCCTTACCATTTGATTGCAGATCTTCTGTGACACCACAGCATTTTCATACTCAATCTGAAGTGAATATATGATCATTTTTGTCTTTTATAAAGTTGTATACTTGTGTCAGGATGGAGGTAGAAATTCTACAAGAAATTTTAGGAATGGATGCAAAAGGAAACAAAACAAAAAAATAAAAATATCATTTAAAAATAATACAGGACTCCATACTCTGGTACTGATTGCATTTTTTTAATTCATGATTTTATTTTTTGTACATATTATTATATCATCCCAGTATTAAGCTCAGTACCCAATAGTTATCTTTTCTGCTTCTCTCCCTCTTCCCAACATCCCCTGTCAAGTATACCCCAGGTCTGTTGTTTCCTTCTTTGCGTTCATAAGTTTTCATCATTTAGCCCGCACTTACAAGGGACAACTTGCTATATTTGGTTTTCTGCTCCTGCATTAGTTTCCTAAGGATGACAGCCTCCAGCTCCATCCATGTTCCTGCAAAAGACATGATCTTGTTCTATTTTATGGCTACATAGTATCCATGGTGTATATATACCAAATTTACTTTATTCAGTTCCTCACTGATGGACATTTAGGTTGATTCCATGTCTTTGCTATTGTGAAGAGTGCTGCAATGAATGTTCGCATGCATGTATTTTTATAGTAGAAAGCTTTATATTCCTCTGGGTATATACCCAGGAATGGGATTGCTGGATCGAATGGCAGTTCTGCTTTTAGCTCTTTTAGAAACTGCTTATTTCCTAGACAGTATATTAGTAGGATAATCTTACTATACTCATTACTAGCCATTGCCTGAGGTATTAAATACAACTTTGGTTATTTAGCATCTATAATGTGAATTACCAAACTCATTAACATTTCTGATTACAATGTAAAGTTTTAAAGGAATACCTGCTGTATAAACTGACTAATTAGTCTATGGATAGTTTATAGAATATAGCAGTTGGAAAAACCATTTACTTAGAAATGTATGCTTGTTGTAATTAAATATAAGACATCCATAAGAGTTTAATAATAATTTTGAATTTTTATTTTCTTTTCATCACTAATTATTTAAACCTCTAGTTATAAAACAAATTTTAAACAAATTATTAAGTAACTATAATCCTTAGAACAATAAGAGCCATGGTAGCAGGAACTCACTCTAAATAACTATTGCAAATAGATAAGTTATTTAGCGTTAGCATGACATTGACTAAAATTTAAGATATAGGTGCATGCTTTTTTAAAATTTCTAATATGTGATAATTGCATTTGAAATGTATCACTTGATCCAAGGATTACTATTTAATCCAACTTAAATGAAACAGAGATTTACAAACTAGAGATGTGAATGGACAAGTGGATTTCTAATTTTCCTCATCTCCATCTTCTAACCATCTCCACTGTGGGCCTTAGTCTCAGGCTCAGCACCTTTACCATCAGCCTCAGTAACTGTACCTACTCCCACAGCCGTAGTGTAGCAGGTCAGCATCTCTAGCTTTAACCTGAGCCTTGGCATGCTGTCATGTGTATTTAACTAACTAGTGGACATTTTCATTTAAAAAATGACCACAAATAGGCCAGGCAGGGTGGCTCATGCCTGTAATCCCGGCACTTTGGGAGGCCGAGGCGGGTGGATCACCTGAGGTCAGGAGTTCTAGACTAGCCTGACATGGTGAAACTCCATTTCTACTAAAAATACAAAAATTATCCGGGTGTGGTGGTGTGCACCTGTAATCCCAGCTACTCAGGAGGCTGAGTCAGGAGAATTGCTTGAACCTCTGAGGTGGAGGTTGCAGTGAGCTGGGTGCCATCGCACTCCAGCCTGGGGGACAAGAGTGAGACTTTGTCTCAAAAAAAAAAAAAAAGACCACAAATAAAATGTCTAAATTCATCTGATGATCTCCCTCCCGAGAACACAAATAAGTCCTGTCACCACTTAACTTTTCGAAAAAAATAAGATGTCAATATATTTCTAAAGTGTTGTTCTCTTGGTCCAGATAACTGGAAATATCAATCTGTCCACTGCCCAGTTGTAGAACTTCATGTGCAAAAGGACACATGACTGTGGCCTGGCATGAGGTGGAATGGAAATAGCCCTTTTACAAGGAGGCTGAGATTGCACTGAATGGTCTGACTAGGGAAAGGAAGAAACATCATGGTTTTCAGATAAATTCCATTTTACTTTTACATAAAAAAGTGGCAACAGAAGGCCAGGCACTGGGAAATACTGCCTGTATTTCCCAGCAGTTTGGGAGGCCAAGACGGGCGGATCACGAGGTTAAGAGATTGAGACCATCCTGGTCAACATGGTGAAACCCTGTCTCTACTAAAAATAAAAAAAAAATAGCTGGGAGTGGTGGCACATGCCTGTAATGCAGTGAGCCGAGATTGCGTCACGCACTCCAACCTGGCGACAGAGTGAGACTCCATCAAAAAAAAAAAAAAAAGCAACAGAATCTATTTTAAAAATCACTGAAGTCAATATTTCCATGGTAAAAAAAAAAAAAAAAATAGAAAAAAAAAGAAAAAAAACCTATAAAAATAATTCCATAGAAGGAGACTCTAAGCAAACAGCCCCAAATTTACAAAAATGTTATGTTTCTATTTTGATAGTATTTCATGTCAGGAAAGTCCCACACTGTCCCTATTGGGGATTATCTACTTTTGAAATTGTCATTTAATAGCAACGAAATGCCTTTTGCACGTTCTTGATGTTAGGAAAATAGCTCATATCCAGTCCTCCTTCAGAAACATCCTCAGATGCCGATGTAAATGTTGTAAAAGAATATTTCTTCAAAATAGAGATATAAATATTTATAGCTCATTGCAACATAGATAACATGATAAATAAAACTGCTTTTTTCTGATTTGAGGAGGCATTTTTCTTCTAATGCTTAAGATATAAAATATTAACTCATTTGTTTTTTTAAAAAGAAAATCAAAACACTTGATTTTCTTAAATTAAAAACAATCTATATTTGATCTGGCAAATACGCACAAACTCTGCTACCCAGTTACCTAATATTTTCCTTGTCAATCACATGTGAAATCATTCAGAGACTTGTAGATCCTTTTATGCAAAGTTTAGAAATTCCAGCAGCACCAGTATCACCCGGGAACTTACGGTAACTGCAGATGCTTAGGGTCCAGCTCAGAGAGATGAAATCAGAATCTGAACTTTAACAAGATTACCTGGTGATTCTTATGAACATTAAAGTGTGAGACACTATGGTGTAGAACATAATGGTCGCAGCAAGAAAGAGTCTGGTTGGGGTGATTTTAAAAATTTGATTAGGTAAGTGGATTTTAAATGAAATTGCTGGAAATAAGTCATTTCTGGATATAAGTCAGTTTATTCTGGCTCAAATCTTATTACTTAACTGTTTTCTCAATTTTACCACACTATCTAGCTTTTAAAATGTTTTCTATATTATTTGGCCTTCATTTGTTCATAGTTGGGGTTGGAAAACCCCAAACTGTCTTTCCAATTGTGAAGAACATTCAAAATCTTAGATAAAAATGGTCTCAAATTTGTTTGTTCGCCTTCAGTAATTATGTAAGACATCGGGGAAAAGCATTAACTAGGAGAAATATGAATTCTCATATCTTTTTATTTTTATTATGTTCATGATGACTCCTACCCTGCAGTCCCCACCCTGATGCATAGACACAATTCCCCAAAATGATGAAATACTATTATTATTCTTTGTTAACACATTTTTGTAGTCACAGAAGTAGAGTTATATATGGGTGGGAGACCAAAAAATGTCCACCTCAAACCCTTTTCTAGCCTCAATGCACAGTGCTGCAATGTAGTATAATTTCCCACTCTTTGATCAGTTGTGTGTCATACCAAGAAAAAATTGCTTTCTCAGCTTTGGATATCCTGACCTTAAAATCTCTTCAGTCTCTTGCCAGATCTAAAATGGAATAGGTTTGAGTGTGAGTGACAAGAGTGAGAAGTGACTAATCTCTACCACCTATCATTTTGAAGGTTGCAAAATTAATTCACTTTCTCTTTGTTAATGTAGATGGAAAGAATGAGACAGTTACAGAAATACACATTATTTCGCTATAAAGTTTGTTAATTATGCTCGCCTCTATTTTCTATTTGTAAAGATATTTGATAGTCGTTTCTGTTAAGAATTATCCCAGTTTTCATTAGTGAGTTTTGCAGCTGCTTGGAGTTCCTGGCAGGCAACACTGTTTAAGACTGGGTAAGTCTAAAATGTTTTCCCTAAAGTTTCGGTTCATATTGAAAACAGACACACACTCTTGAATGTTTAAAACAGAATTGTTTCTGGCCAAATTTTCAGTGTCAACAGAAAATACTGCAGAAGAAGTTACATTTTAGTTTTCATTTTTTTGAGAAACTCAAAAATCAAGTGAAAAATCTGAGGATAAAAAAGAAGAGAAATAGATGGAGGAAAAAGAGAAGTCAAGAAAGGAGAAATTCCACTACACTTTTTAACCCAAGTTCACAAAGATTAATTTTAAGGAAATCATTACTAGTAATCTGTTACATTTTTTTCAAGGAGGGTTCATAGAAACTTAACATTTCAAAAGCTTTCATTCTAAGAATGCGTAACTCAAAACCAAAAGAAAACAAAAACAAAACAAAAAATCTTTATAGAAACAAGTTAATCCTTATATATTATGATTCATTTTCTACTGTCTAAGCGATTACATCAGTTTTCTCTCACAGAAAAATTAGAGTGGATTGACTGTCAAGAAGAATAAATTGATCTTGAAACTACATTACTATTGCTTATATTATTGTATACAACTATATACATAATGGAGGCTTAAAAGCTTAAAAGATACTTTTTACATTTTAAGACTAATTTTATGCTGATGATAGACTTTTTTCAGACTAATTACATTTATATACATAATGCTTCTCAATAAAATTACTTTGGAAAGAAGATCCCATTCACTAATTGCTTAAAATGTGTTGAAGTGCATATTCATGAAAGAATGGAACAGAGACATATTTTACTAAGAGGAAAAAGTTCTTACTGAAGACAAAGAGAATTTCTAAAAATTTTATATTTCAAATTTGCTCTATCTCAAAAGGCTTAGGGTTGATAAAATTTGTTAAAAAAATTCATAATAAAAATGATTCTTTTTAAAGAATAATGTTTTTCATACTGTAAACCATAGAGATCGACACCATCTTGGCTAACACAGTGAAACCCCGTCTCTACTAAAAATACAAAAAAATTAGCTGGGCGTGGTGGCGGACACCTGTAGTCCCAGCTACTCGGGAGGCTGAGGTGGGAGAATGGCACGAACCGGGGAGGCTGAGCTTGCAGTGAGCCGAGATCGCGCCACTGCACTCCAGCCTGGGCGACAGAGGGAGACTCCGTATCAAAAAACAAACAAACAAACACACACACACACACACACACAAAAAAAAACCCAGAACGTATCTGGTTAGTATCAGAAGCTATATAATCATTTTATAATAACATAGACAATGGGCCTTGGAAAATCACAATGAATCCTTCCCATTGTTTGGAAAAATAATGCCTTTCTATACCTATTTTCAGAAAATAATGAGCTAGCCAACTTAGAATACATGTCGTTGTTATTCTCTTCAGCCATAAGCAGTAATTTATTTGTTACAAAAATGTAATAAGTTTGAAACTACGAAGTAAATGAAAACCTAGGATGGTATAGGTTAAGCACACAAAAGAGACCAAACTGACACATGATGGGCATGAGAATTATGGAAGACATTTAACTATTACCTGAGAGTAATGGCCACATGCATACCGGGGTACGAGGGTTTAAATAAATGGAGGCTAGTGAGGAAAAGAGAAACTGATCAGGAATTTACCAAGTAAAACCAGGATCATTGAAAATGTTACACCTGCCGTTAGAGGGGAGTTAGAAAAAGTACACATAACGAAACCAAAAAGCCTCTGTCTTTCTTTGCGCTGCCTCTGGGTAGAAAACTATTATTCTCATTTTCCTCCTCTTCCTTTATCCCCATGCCCTAAGCTTTGTCACCATAGGCCCGCTGTCAGATAAACCAGGGACTCTAATTTTTATTACCTACCTCACCACCACCCTTTGGGGAAACCCTAACCAAGAAATGACATTGAAGTAGTTCTAGGTTTGCATTGCCTCTCAATGAGAGGAAGAAACAAATCTGGAACTTTCCTGAGGAAAGCATGCTCAACTGTAGCTCCTTCAAATTACCAAAAGTTCTCAAGGATTGCTATTTAGTTCAATTACATACGAACAAAAGGAATATTATATGTAAAACAAAAAATAATAGGCTGCCATGCCAGAAAGTCAATAAAAATGTATTTAAAACATCTCTAAGACATAAAATGTTAAAAATAAATGATTTCAAAAATACCACAAAAATAAATAAGGAAAGTTGGGAAGAGTTGTTAATATCAAACTAAATACACTTTAAGAAAAAAGTTATTAGGAAAAAATAAAGTCATTATAAAAGAATATAAGTTTTAATGGAAGAGTTAATTGCAATTCAAAATTTGTGTATATCAAATTAAACAGCCTTAAAGTATTGTAAGAAGCCACAAGGGGAAATTGAAAATCCCAGGGTCAAGTTGGTATTAAGCTCTATTACCTTATAATTACTTTGCAATATAGAATACAGTTTTTCTGTATTTTCAGTTTTTCTCATACTTTAATAATGTTTGTATGAAAATCAACTACAGGTTATCTTAAAATGCAGATTGTGATGGAATAGAACCAGTGGGGGTGTTCTGAGGCTCTGTAGTTCCAACAAGCTCTTTCCTGATGCTGATGCTGCTAATCAGTGGATCACATTTTCCCAAGTAAGGAATGTTTCTGAAGGACAGTAGGGGTGGGGAGAATCATCTCTGTAAGAAGAATCTCAAGGATTCCACATCAATATTACTTTTGTATCAATAGTCATGGATGCCTGGGGGTGAATGAAATACACAGCTGATTCTTGAAGGAGCAGAACTGGTGGCAAGCGATTTTGAGGAAAGTGTGTGGATAGCTTTATTTAAGTGAACATAAAGTGTGTCATGTGAGTGCCAAAAGAAAGCATCTACTGCAGAGGAGGCATTTAACAACAAGGTGGAAAATATAATATCTGCTGAATGTCAATGAGTCTCTGTTCTTGACCACTTCAGTGTTTGCACAAGTTTATAGATGGAGTGACCTAAGATATGTAGACTGTGCATAGGTCCAGCCACATGGATTCTCTTGCAATAAGGCCAACCAAACTACTGCCACTACAGAATAATTAACCTATCAGTAGCAAATACTGATCCTGAGCTCTTGATACAGAACCATCCCACAAGGAGACCGGTTAACTCCTTACATGTTAAATTAATGAGACTGCCTTCTAACCTGAAGGAGACAGCAGTATAAATTCACTGGAGTTTATCAATAAGAAAAAGTTAATTTACAGCATAATGGATTTGATTGATGCAAAGAGTGGACTATGACAGATGCTTTTGTTTATTCTGAATATCACCTCTGATTTTAGCTATGGTGGTGGTAGATAGTTCTGTATGGGTATTGATAACTTCCTACCACATTGACTTAAAGAGCATGCTACCTGGCTAAATTTTTGGCCTGCATTGCCTCTAATAGAAAAGAGGGGATCACAGATTATTATAGATAATTAATAGGGAAGGATAATAAGTGAAAGAAAAAATAAGATGTGGAAGAAAGCTGTCAAGGTAAAAATGGGTGACTAAAGTATTAGAGGAAGGAAATTGTGCTGTGGTTAATGGAGCACAATTTTCCCATAACCATGCTATGCCTCTTGTAGCAAGTGCAAGTATTTTCTCATCTCCATGCTATACCTCTTCTAGCAAGTACATCTCCCAAATGCCCTTAGGGATGGAGTTCTGGTTACGAATCACTCACACTTGTGCCAAGGTTGGCAGGTGAAAGTGAGACAAAGGCCATCTATGACAGATCATGGAGCTGACAGGACTCTGTGGTAGCCTGGCCCATGTGGCTGGTGATGTCACCAGCGTCATGGGGATGAAGTGCAGTTGTGGTCATGGTGGTATCAGGGATATCAGGAGCATTGATTTGACCACTGATGTAGAATTGTAGACGTGCACTGTGGCCTTTAATTCAATAGCTCAGTGTCACTCCAGCTTCTGATTCTCTGGAATCGTTTAAGGTATTTGTATAGTTGTATTGAAGATATTTGTATACTTTATGTATCACGACATAAATGTTGAGTGGGTGGGTCTTTCTTCTGCTACATCTTGGCTGCTTTAAGGAGAGCATGCCATCCTACTGCTTGTTTAATTTCTCTTTAAGTAGTCATGTCTCAACTTTCCCACTGAAACCAGGGCACCCCTTTTTCAACTGAAGAAAATATTTCTCAATAATGTAATACAATTGTTTCTTGGAGAAGACTTCTGTTAATGCTGAGTTCCACAACACCACAGCTTCCTTATATTGTAACTTAGCTTGTCTTATTTAAACACAGTTAAATACAAAGCTCAATTTAGGTAAAAGAAAAACAGTTGTATCTCAGGCATCAAGTCTTCTCCTGGTTTGGTGATATGCCAGACTTAAGCACTCGTCTGCCAATTATTCATCTCTCTGTGTGCCATGGCTAATGCATTTGCCAAACATTCCAGGTGTCAATTGCTTTACTTATGCTTTGTTGGAAAGGATAAAAAGAAACTCCCTAGGAAATATTGCCAATTAAGAAGAATAGCTTTTTTAATGGGGATGTATTATTTTCTCCTTAAATTCCATTAGGTACTTAGCTTTCAGATTTTCATATGTTTCACAGGTTTACAGATGATTTTCTGTTTTGGCATGTTTATAGTTGGCCACATTTGAATATGTGCATAAGAAAATGTATTTATTGGACAGATCAATTTTGTTTCCTGCCATATCCTTACTGTTCTCTGGGAAACTCCTCCATTTCCATTACTAGTTGAGCAAAGCTGCAGGCATGGCACTGTTCTGTACCTCATAATCCACCCCTAAAACCACATGTAGTCTTAGGTTCACAGTGGGCCCATGATCCCGCGACAGGTAACCTATAAGATGGAAGAATATCTAAAACTGTCTGGTATTTCAAAATCTTCCCCAACAAGGATCATAATGTTTACCTTGGCCTATCAGATACTCTTTCTTAGGAATCTGAACTAGTACTTGGAAAATAAGAAAACCTACAACCTGAAGCGGAGAAAGTTGAGGAATTATGCCTTTTCAATTATTTTTTAACAAGTGTGTGATTTGAAAATGGCTATTAAAACCATCTAAACAATACAGATATCAAATGGGATAGATACTAAATATAATAGATATTTTTGAAATGTCATTTTATCTGAAACAGGCCTAGGACATGGCTTTTGTATTCAGGATTTCAAAAACCTCTAATAACTAAGTTCACAATATTTACAGGTCATTTTAAATCGCTACAATTTATTGGCACAAGATCGGAAATCCATATCCTGAATCCATCATACTGTCTTAATTATTCCTCTAGATGATGCATAATAATATAGCATTTTTCATCATATGTGTAAAATTCACTAATTAGAAATTGTATTTGTGTGCAAATATTAGATATAGCTTGCATATATTTAAGTATCTAATATAAAATGTACACATAAAATGACTAGACAGATGCACAAGAAATTAAGCCTATATTGGAATTGTTTTGGGCCCTACCACGTCTTCATGTCATACCCATATTCTTGGTATATTGCAGGATATACATCCTGTATAGCTCACACTGAAATTAATTACAGGCTATGACATCATTATCATTCGAACAAAATAAACTTTTTAAAAATATATACTGTCTGTCTCTCTGGAAAGTTTGCCTGTTCATCTAAGCATGCATAACAAAGGGTTTTGCAGAAGCAACAGGATCCCAGATTAGGCTGCCAGATCAGTTTAATCAACTCTGGAAGGAAATGGAGTGACAGTTGTCCAAACCAGATCACACTTATATTCTCATCAAGTCAGTTAATCCTGTTCAACCAACTGTTACTGTGGAAGCGTAAAAAGGATCCTACCTTCTGGCATCTTGCAATATGGTTTGCAAAACAAAAACATATAATCTGAAAGAGGCTATGATAAAAATTCAAGTAGAATTACAGACAAATTGCAAAGAAAGAACAAAGGAAAGAAAGATTATTTTTGACTGTTAATGAATGCCAAAGGCTTAGAAGATATATTGAGATTGCCTGTACAGGATGTGGAGAACTTCATTGTTTTAAACTTTGCAAACAGATAATGTAGTTTAACTCTGCTGACATGGACTATCGCACTATTTCAGTTTTCACTTATCTCATTTCTTGCTGGCCTCTCTCCTGCATCCTTCTTATGTTATCATATAATCAAAAATGTTTCCAAATATCAGTTTTTCCGCACATCTCTCTCATTGCACAGTATCCCTCTTCATTTGATAGTTAGTTTGCACATTCCAAAAGGGGATGTAAGACATTTATTCCCTGCTTCCTTCATATTTTTATGGTTCAATTCAATGTTTTGATAGAGGAAGTTATTCTCATTTCCCCCAATTTACTATTACCAAAATGGCTTATGTACTAAACAACTTATATTTAGCCATCATTCCCAACTTTGATAAGTTATATTTGACTCACATTTACTAGATCTGCTTCACATGTATACTATATTTTTTTGTGATTTTTAAATTCTGCAAGTTGTTAGGAGTGAATAATTCTAATCACAAGTGAACATTCCTTCTGTGCTGTCACCTGTGCTGATCTGTACTGAGGGAAAAAAATAAATGAAAGGAAACAATTGAGATCATTCTAGCTTTGTTTCAGTTATTTGATATTTCAGTCAAAAAATTATTATAGATCTGAAATATTCAGATAATTGCCCAAATAGTAACATTTTAGAGTGAAGCAAAACTTCACATTCTAATATATGCAGAAATAGTCCCTTACTCCTCATCTTATTTGTTAGGTACTGAGCAATACCACTGATTCTTCCAAGATATAATGATACCATTTAGCCCAGTATTGTGGCAGTACCTC
The DNA here is from genome assembly GCF_000951035.1 of Colobus angolensis palliatus. Classification (NCBI taxonomy): domain Eukaryota; kingdom Metazoa; phylum Chordata; class Mammalia; order Primates; family Cercopithecidae; genus Colobus; species Colobus angolensis. Next base: position 4,341,226 of record NW_012116044.1, read on the forward strand.
CAGGACAAACAGAAAAAGAAAAAGAATTATCTTAAACTATATTGAATTGAATTTTAAATTCAATTATGCTTCAAGTTTTATTATCACAGATAAAAATACTAATTTTCTTTAACTGTGTACTGCAATCTTCTTGTGTAAGCTATAAGGCATCTTGTCCCCCTTGGGCATGTTGTCTTATTATATTTGTACAGTCTTTCCCACCGATCCTATTTTTTATTATTATTAATACTATTTAATATCTCCTGAATGATAATCTACTGCCTTAGTACATTTTGGAAACCTCCCTGGGCTCCTCTTCACAGTCAGAGAGGAGCTGTTGCATAGAAGTAGAATACTTCTTGAAGCGTACTCCAGGCTAGAAGGCCCCTAACGATGTATAAAACTAAAAACTAAGGTCTAAAAATATTACAAACACAAAATAAGTGCTTTGACTTTAAGAAAAGTTATATCCAGATTTATTATGGATAATTCTAGCCTTATTCATGCAAATTATAGAAGGACATTTTAGTAAACAGCTCACTGAATAATCTGCACTGGTGTATGGTGTCTTTGAGAAAGTTAAATATACACTCTTGGGGTGGTATTGGAAAATGGTTCTGTGCTAATCTTGATTTGTCAGGATTTGAAATGCCCCTATATTGCTGATAAAGTCAGGAAATAAATGGGTTTTTACCATTATCTGGCTCACAGCTAGGCCCAATTAGACTCCAAACTCTCTTGGCAATACTTCTTTCATTCCTTGGTATAATTGAATTAAATTTCCTCAGCATTAGCAGAATTCTCATAGAAACACCCTATGTAGAGACACTTATAAGTCAACCACTATAAGAAAATTGTAAATCAAAAGTAAATGAAGTGCCCCATTTATATAGGAAAAAAAGGAGATAAAAAGACTATAACAAAACAGAAAAAGTAGGAAAACATGACAAAATTCATGCTTTGATAAAATTATATATAATTTTAAATGAAGTTATATTTATGATACTGAGATATCACTTTATATTTTGTGTAAAAAGTAATAATTGCCAAATATGCTTCAGAATTTATAAATTTGAAGATTTAATCTATATTCAGTTAAATCTATAAATTTAAATCTATATTCAGTTGATTCTATAAATTTAACTGAATATAGATTAAAACTGAAAACATATTTGGAGTTTTGTGTAATAAATATTTTAGAATTTAGAATAATTCAGCGGGAACATTTGTGTTTTGTTGAAATTGTCCATAAAGCTATACAATGTGAGAAATGACAGTGACCTTAGAGTTTATCTAGATTATTTTTAAGACTTTGGGGAGTAGAGGAAAGACTACATACTGTATCTCCTAAATCTCAGCCCAGTTTTCTTCCCTTCCATCTTAATGCTTTTTAGGAGGCAAATGTAAGACACATCAGAGACAAAATTAGATACACATGTAGATACAAAATACACATGTAAGTATAGGTTTTTGTACACACATGCACACAATTGAAATGGTTCCATATAGTCATCATGGAATAGAAGCACTTCTATATGGTTAATGGTTATTGATAGATAAATCTATGTTGATACTCTGTTCCCCCAAGTTCCCCCAGGTGTCGTGAAAATTACTGCGAGTGTGTGTGTGTATGTTTGCGCATGTGTACACATGTTGTTTAGAATATACCTATGATTAATATTAATCAGTGGTCCATCAGTTGATAATGGCTCACATAAAAGGTTACATTTTCATATGATCTTGAATTCATTGAATGTAAGTGGTAGAACATATACAAGGATACAAATTCAAATGCTGAAATACAGTTCTACAATAGACGGTGGTATTTTGATTTTTCTTACTTAATATTGACTTTGTAGAAAACCAGTTATCACAGCAAATTTATAGAACAAAAAACGCGAATGTGACAACAGCAGATAATTCTCCCGGTAGTGGTTGCTGCTAGTCATGACATTGCTTTCAACTGTCAGTACTTATTCATGTGTACCAATATTGAAGACTTTTAACAAACCAAACAAATTTTGACAGTTGTGCCGACATGTCTCATCTGATTTAATCAAATATATCAGAATAATCTAGCCACTACCTGATTTCTGTATTTCATAGATGTGAAAACTTTTCCATAAAGTATAGAAATGTACAGAACTTTGACTGCTCTGAGGAAAACCATGCCACCTGATAATGTAAAATTAGAGTATTTTGATCTGTAGGTTATAGTATTTAGAAAAAGAATCATATTTTCTTTGTTGAATTCCCTGTAAATTTAATATGTGATATAATAACTTTGTTTTCTCTAGAGCATAAGTTTTTACTAGAACATGGAAACCAAATTATATTGCATACTTAATCCAATTTTACTTTCCATGTTTATCCTTTTCTGTAGAGTAACCCTTGTTATTGAAAATAAGAAGTGAAATAATTGAAATATATTTTTAAATTCTTTCTGCTTATCTTAAAATATTTCAATAATGATTTTTAATTTTAATTTTTATTTCTGCGTTGTAATTCTTTAGTGACAAACCATGTTTTTTCTAGTTTTAACATATATGTTTTTGATGTAAATTATACAATTAAATTGTACATTATTTGTTCATTTTGATCAATAAATGATGCTGTTTGAAACAATAGCATCTTACCTATTGGTTTTATTTTAAGGAGAATAATATTTTGTGTTAAGGAGAACAAATAGCTATTTAAAACTACTCTTTTATTCTTTATACTTCTAAGGTCCTAAATTAGTATTTTAAAAGACTGTAAAAAAACAATTCTCTTTCATGTTCTTTATCTTTCCAATATAAGATGGCTGGGCTTAGGAGTAATATGAAATTTTCAATAATGCATAAGCTTTAAAGAATAAATAATTTGCAGGGTAAAAACAGAGTGGACAATAGGTGCAAGCTGGAAAAATGACTTTAGATGTTAATCAAATGTCTGGCTCAAAATAAGAAATTCAATACACAGTTTTACCTTTTTTTCCCCGATTTATACATAGTTTAACTCAAGGTTTTTTAACCAGTAAAAGGAACATTTCCTGGCATTTAGACTCTTATAAAAAATGACCATACTGGAGTCAGGTTATTTTTATCAACAGGCTATTTTCAGTGTCCTAGGAAATGTCTCCTCAACCATAATGACTGGTATTAGAAAGGTTGACACGACAGCTTAAACAAACATACTTATATGTGTACTAAGGCTCTACAGAACAGGAATTTTCCTGAAATTAAGGGCAGTAACTAAGGGCAGTAAAAAAAAATCAGGTTGTCCTTCTACAACAGGGGTTCTCACCCTCAGCAGCACTGACATTTTGGATCATAGAGTCTTTGATGTGTGTGGGCGGTAGTTGGGAGGCAGGGTTTGTCCCATGCATTGTTTAGAAGCATCCCTGGCCTCTACCTGCTAGATGCCAGGAGTACTTGCCAAGTGATGACAACCAAAAATGTTTTCAGACCTTACCAAATATCCTCTCGAGACAAATCACCCCATTGATATTTGTTGAGAACTGTGTTCCAGCTCCTTAAAGACATCCTTTAATTGTCTTTACTACAATATGCCTAGGACCAGAGTTTTTCCTTGACTATACAACAATTACATATTTAATAAGATAATGGACATTTTAGGAACAAAGTAAACTCTTCCTGTTTTCTAGGGACTCTTGTAGCCAGCTTCTGAATTTCTATATGATTATAAAAGAGAGGGAAAAATAATTCACTGTGTTTCAGTTACCATAAATATTTTCTTCAGAAGGGTCTAAAAGAAAGACTTCCCCCTTCCCTGGAATCAGACCTGTGCAGACCTTGTTAACACCACTCATCTACAATGCTATAAGGGACCTCAGGATTAAAGTCTACACCCAGGAAAATACTCATTAGTGATTTTATTTTTATTTTTAAACAGGAAAAAATGGTGCTTCCCTTATTCATGAAATCAGATATTTTTAAAGAAGGTCATATTTAAGAGAGTCATAGTAGTAGTGGCAATCAGATATATACATATAAAGATATGTGTGTATATATATATATATATAGAAATATAAATATATATATATAAAGCATTTAAACAATGCTTAAGTGCAATTCAAATATTAACTCAGTTATTTATTCCTCACAATAAGCCTATAAAGTACTATTATTATTCCATTTTACAAATGAGCAAACTGAAACAGAAGTGACCAGCCTGTGGTGCCAGGATTCAAACCTGGGCATTCTGGCTGTAGAATCAGTGTGCAATCAGTCTTCCACTCAGCCAGTCACTGTGCTATGCTTCTATTCAATAAAAAATATCCATTCTTGGCAGATGATGGTAAATAAGAATATTGAAGCTGCAACTGAACATAGCCTGAGTGGTGGGTTCCCTGGGCCAGTCCAGTTTGTATGGATTTTGACTACACCAGAGAATCAGGAGCCCACTTGCCTGGAATGGCCCTCTGCTATCACCCAGCTGTTCTTTGATTGATTTATTATAGACTGATGCTCATTTCTAGCTCCTTTTTAGCTTCAGCAGGACAGAAGTCTTTTCCAGATGTATGCAATTTATTTCTGAGTAGCGGGAATTGCTAAAGAACAGATAATTTCTTCCAAGGATCAAGCCTTGGGATTCTAGGTAGAAGCATGAAGACAGTAACATATTTCAGTCTGTTATAGACAGATGATTTTCCTATGGTTCCCTCATTTCCTGGTGTGCTTTTTGGGCTGGATTAAATATTCTCCTGTTTTATTAAAAAATAAACTATTTCAAGCATCATGGAAAAATGCTTTGTATGTATTATCTTATTTAATCTTCATGAGAACTGCAAGAGATAAGTATTGTTATTTTCCAAGTATTTGCAGATGAAGAATTTAAAGCTCAAGAAATTAAGCTCCTTGTCTAGGCACACATCTAGAAAATGGTGGAACTCAAGACTCAATCAAATCCAGGTCTCTATCGCTCCAAAACCATTGAACAATTATGCATCTTAATTTTTCTCTAAATTTAAGAAGTTTGACTAGATTGTCTTTAAGACTTGGTGCAGCTACAGATGTTTGCACATCTATATTCTAGAATGTTTTTTTCCTAAAATTTTAAGCTCAATTTTAGGATTGGTTTAAAAAGTAATTCATTTAAACATAATTTTATAGATAAAGCCATGGTATTAGCCTATATTCCACTGGACATTAACATCTAATATTTTCTTATAGCTATCATATTTTATCTTATTGATGTCAAAAGGAAAACTGCAATTAAGTGAACACACAATTAGGCAGAAAAGGAGAAAATATCTAAAATACTGATTAACTCAGTTTATATGAGAAATAGTACAGAGAAATGAGGCATAATAAACCTGAGAATGGGTTTGCCAAATTTCGGTTACAACAGTATATGGATTTCTTTTATTTCCTTGTGATTATTATTGATTAGGAGTAATGTGAGATGGTTTTAGTTCATAAAATATCTGTACTACTACTGCTTATGTTAGTAATAACAGATAATATTGAGAGATTTGTGGAATTATATAGATTTAATATTCCATGCTTGAAGAATATACTTAATATTTTGTAACTTTCAGTTTATTATACAAAAAGGAATTTACCATCAGCCCAAATTATCACTAATCTGAATTATTGAATGTTCACTAGAAAGACAGAGGGTTTATAGGACCAGAAAAGTGAAGGTTCAGGATATTATAATATGATGAATAGTTTACAAAGAGAATGCTTAAGCCAAAGAGAATCTTTAGCCTGCCCAAAAGCAACTTGTTGACATAGGTATTCAAAGAAAGAGGTGGAGAGCACTGGCCTTGGCTGCAAGCAATAAGGGGGAGCATAGTTGGTGGAGGATTTAAAAATGATAATAAAACTGACAAAACAATCATTGTATGCTGGCAATTCTAAATAATGTCAATAAGAAAATACTCTTCCCTGAAGAGAAATCCCTGTTAGTCTAAATTCTAAATAGTTCTTGTTCCTGCTGAAACATATATATATATGTATGTATATGTATATATTTTAAGACAGTATACTTTAAAAAACATTGAATACTACTCAAAATTATTTATGAAATTTCCAGCCATATCATTGTCCTGAAAAATGTAGTCTCAAGTATACATGATCATTTTGAAAATAATTTCTTAAGTGTTCAAAATCATTGGATATTGCATCTGGTACAGTTTGTGTCCCTAATCCCTGTGACAGTAATTTTACATGAGTAATGATAGCACAGTAATTGTAAAACTAAGAAACAAAAATTGAGTTACTTCAGATCTGTCATTCTATATGACAATTTGAAGTTTTTATTTGCCTTTAAACATTTTGGACATTTGAAAGCTGCTAGAAAAAATGTAAAGGAACAAAAGCTTGAATAGCATTTTGATTTCTGGAATTTAACATGACATTGGATTCTTATAAATCTCTGCCAAACTCATCCTTGTGTTTTACACATTTCCTAAGTATTTGTGTATTTGAGGCTTCATGCAAAAGAACTTCTCAAAATTGAAATTAATGAAATGTGTTCTTTTATCCCTGTGAGTGATAGGTTGGCATATCTATATACATTTTCTATTGAATCTATGTATGTGAAGAACATCAATTTTGACAGAGATAATGAAAGATTTGCAAATGTCAAAACCCCAAAACAGAAACCATATAGTTTTTATTCATTAATGAAACAGACTAATATATAGATACAAGTTTTTCTTCCTTAGTCAAAGCATAAAATCAGGTTAGGTGCAGTGGCTCACACCTGTAATCTCAGGACTTTGAAAGGCCAAGGGAGGAAAATTACTTGAACCTAGAAGTTGGAGAACAGCCTGGACAACATGTGTGAGACTCTGTTTCTCCAAAAAAGAAAAAATATTAGCTGGGCATGGTGGCACACACATGTACTCCTGACTACTTAGGAGGCTGAGGTGTGAGGATCAGTTGAGTCCAGGAGGTCAAAGCTACAGTGAGCTATGATTACACAAGTGCACTTCAACCTGAGTTACAGATTGAGACCTTGTGTCAAAAATAAATAAATTAATAAAAAGCATGCATTCATATAGCTATAAAAGTACTAGTCAAATACTCCTTTTTCTTCTTGATGCTGTAGTATTTTAATGTATATGTAATTCCCCATATGAAGTTCAATAAAAGAAGCTTTTCATTGGCTATGTTTCTTCTCTGGCTATTTTTTCACATCCTGATTGCTACTAAAAATAGTTGTGTCATATGAAGTCAGGGATATTAAAAATGATCCATTCTGAGTGTTAAATATATGAGAAAAGCCACCACTGGAGAAAAAATAAGATAACTTATAATATATTTTGGAGATAAATTTGATTCAAAGTTTGCAACCTATATTGAATATACAAAAGATATGGGTACCCTATGAAAAGAGCATGTCCTTTCCGTGGATGAGGCTGTGATCACTTTGGTGAATCAGTATCAGGGAATCAATACATGGACAAAATATTGGACTAAATGGCCTTCTAACTCTGCTTCAATTCCTAAGGCAGTATTTTTCCTTCTCAAGTAAGAAAAAAGTATAATTGTGGGTCCAAAACAAAAGGGGTATACCTCTGGTCAGGTAAATCTTGCTAACTCTTTTTCTTTTAGTTTCATAAAACAAGATACATTTCTCAGAAGGACTCTAATAAGCCTTATATATACCCGAGGGCATCTAGAAAGTAAGTTTGCGGTTTTATTGCATGATGCTTAATTCAATGCATCAACTTGCATGAAGCAACTCTATTAAAAACTATTTCTGGGTCTGTTGATGAGGGTGTTTCTGATAGTGACAGGAGACAGACAAATTCCTAAGCAGACAGGATGGGTGCCCTGTAAAACCTAACTGTATTAGTCAGTTTTCACACTGCTGATAAAAACATACCTGCAACTGGGTAATTTATAAAGGAAAGAGGTTTAATGGAATCACAGTTCTACATGGCTGGAGAGGCCTCACAATCATGGCAGAAGGCAAAAGTTACGTCTTACATGGCAGCAGGCAAGGAAGAAGAATGAGATCCAAGTGAAAGGGGAAACTGCTTATAAACCATCAGATCTCATAAGACTTATTCACTACTATGAGAACAGTACGGGGGGAACAGCCCCCATAATTCAATTATCTCCCAACAGGTTCCTCCCACAAGACATGGGAATTACGGGAACTACAATTCAAGATGAGATTTGGGTGGGGGCACAGCCAAATTATATCATTCTGCCTCTAGCCCCTCCCAAATCTCATGTGCTCACATTTTAAAACCAATCATGCCTTCCTAACAGTCCCCCAAAGTCTTAACTCATTTCAACATTAACTCAAAAGTCCATAGTCCAAATCTCATCTGAGACAAAACAAATTCTTTCTGCCTATGAGCCTATAAAATCAAAAGCAAGCTAGTTACTTCTTAGATACAACGGGGGTACAAGCATTGGATAAATACACTCATTACGAATGGGAGAAATTGGCAAAACTGAAGGGGCTAAAGTCCCCACACAAGTCCTAAATCTAGCAGTGCAGTCAAATCTTAAAGCTCCAAAATGATCTTTTTTAACTCCATGTCTCATATCCAGGCCACACGGATGTAAGAGGTAAGTTTCCATGGTCTTGGATAACTCCACCCCTGTGGCTTTGCAGGGTACAGTCTCCCTCCTGGCTGCTTTCACAGGCTGGTGTTCAGTGTCTGTGGATGTTTCAGGTGCACAGTGCAAGCTGTGGGTGGATTTACCATTCTGGGGTCTGGAGAATGGTGTCCCTCTTCTCACATCCCCACCAGGCAGTACCTTAGTGAGGACTCTTTGTTGGGGTTTTGACCCCACATTTTCCTTCCTCATTGCCCTAGCAGAAAATGACCACACATTTTCCTTCCTCAGGGCCCTAATTGCTGAGGGCCCTGCAGCTGCAGCAAACTTCTACCTGAACATCTAGGCATTTCCACACATCCTCTGAAATCTAGGCCGAGGTTCCCAAACATCAATTCTTGACTTCTGTGCACCCGCAGGGTCAACACCAAGTGGAAGCTGCCAAGTCTTGGGGCTTTCACCCTGTGAAGTCATGGCCCAAGTTGTGCTTTGACCCCTTTCAGCCATGGTTAGAGTGGCTGGGGTGCAGGGCACCAAGTCTCTAGGCTGCACACAGCATGGGGGTCCTGGGCCCGGCCCACAAAACCATATTTTCCTTCTAGGCCTCCAGGCCTGTGACTGGATGAGGTCTCTGGCAAGCCAAGGTCTCTGGCATGCCCTGGAGACATTTTCACCACTGTCTTGGTGAATAACATCTGTTATTTATGCAAATTTCTGCAGATGGCTTGAATTTCTCCCCAGAAAATTGGATTTTCTTTTCTACTGCATCACCAGGCTACAAATTTTCCAAACTTTATGCTCGGTTTCCCTTTTAAAATGGAATGCTTTTAACAGCACCCAAGTCACCCCTTGAATGCTTTGCTGCTTAGAAATTCCTTCTGCCAGATATGTTAAATCATCAACCTCAAGTTCAAAGTTCCACAGATCTCTAGGGGAGGCTCAAAATGCCACCACAGTCTCTTTGCTTAAACATAACAAGTGACCTTTACTCCAGCTTCCAACAAGTTCCTCAGTTCCGTCTGATATCACCTCAGTCAGGATTTCATTAGAATTCATTATCAGCATTTTACTCAAAGTCATTCAAAAAGTCTCTATGAAGTTCCAAACTTTCCTACATTTTCCTATCTTCTTCCGAGCCCTCCAAACTGTTCCAACCTGTTACCCAATTCTAAAGTTGCTTTCACATTTTTGGATATCTTGACAGCAGCACCCCATTCCCGGTACCAGTTTACTTTATTAGATCATTTTCATACTACCAATAAAGACATACCTGGCATTGGGTAATTTATAAAGGAAAAAGGTTTAATGGACTGATAGTTCTACATAGCTGGGGAGGCCTCACAATCATGGTGGAAGGCAAAAGTCATGTCTTACATGGTGGCAGGCAAGAGAGAATGAGAGTCAAACAAAATGGAGAACCTCCTATAAAACCGTCAGATCTCATGAGACTTATTCACTACTACAAGAACAGTATGGGGGAAACTGTCCCCATAATTCAATTTTCTCCCACGGGTTCCCTCCCACAACACTTGGGAATTATAGGAGCTACAATTTAAGATGAGATTTGGGTGAGGGCACAGCGAAACCATATAACTGACCTTAAGCCAAAGACAGCCGGAAGCCTGAAAACCAAGCTACCAGTTCCAGGTGGAGTCCATGACCAGAGTGAGAAAGGCCTTGATGCCTTTTAGCCAATTGAATGGTGTTTCTCCAGGCCCTCCCATGGACCAATCAGCATGCACTCTCTCATTCAGAGCCCATAAAATCCCTGGACTCAGTCTCACAGACGGGTATGATTTGGGGCCCCCTCTCACACAGAGTACTATCCACTTTGGGTTCCCTTTCCTGTTGAGAGCTTTTCTGTGGCTCAATAAAATTCTTCTCTCCCCTGCTTACTCTCTGGTGTCCACGCACCTCATTCTTCTCAGTCCTGTTACAAGAACCCTGGGCAGGCAGAATGGTGGGTGCAGAAAGAGCTATAACACCTGCTCCTGCTTGTTGAACTACAGGAGCAAAAAGACCGTTGGATACCACACGCCCCTGTCCACCAAGCTTAGGGCAATGGGGAGAGCTCTGACATGTCCCTGTCTGCTGAGATGCATGCAGTAGGGAGAACTGTAACACGCCCTCATTCTCCTAGCTTCAGGCATGAAGAAGTGAAGCAGTTTGACGCCATTCCCTCCTGGCTGGTTGGCTGAACTTCAAGAGCTGCAACATTTCATGAGAGCTCAGATCTCAGCATTCCCCCGGCGAGAGCTGTAACACCCCTTGTGACTCTGCAGTTGCTGGAATTTCTGAGTTTTTAGGTGCCATCACATCTGCCCTCATCTAGACTCTGGTGCCCAACGTGAAAACCTGCCGTGGCGTGTCCAGTCCAGCTGTGGGCTGAGTGCAGAGTCCCTGTGCACGTGTGGGATTTGGAGCAGGGTGTGAGCCAAGTGCAGCCTGCCAGGCTGAGTGGGTGGAGTGAGCCCAGTGGGCCTAGCAAGGCTGCAGGCAAAGGTCAGGGTGGCCACAGAGATTTCCCACTGACAAAGCAGCACCGAACGAATCCTGTAACATTTCAGATGAGATCAGCATCTGCATTAGTGGGTTCAGTAAAGCAGATTGTCCCTGGCTCCCAGTGTGGGCAGGCATCATGCAATCCATTAGGAGTCTGAATAAAACAAAAGGAAGAGGAGGAGCTTGCACCCTTCCCCCCTTCCTTACTGCTTGAGCTGCAACATCTCATCTCATCTTACCTGTCCTCAAACAGGGATTTACATCATCACCTACCCTGGTTCTCAGGCCTTCAAACTCACACTGAATTACATTACTGGCTTTCCTCGATCGCTGGCTTGCAGACAGCAAATCCCAGGACTTTTCAGCCTCCCATAACCACATGAACCAATTCCTCATTATACTTCTCTCCCCCCTACCCTCTCACTCTCACTCTCTTTCTCTTCTCTTGGTTCTTTTTTTCTGAAGAACTTACATAATATACGTTGTAACCCAAAGTAATGGAGGAAACACCAAAATCTGTTTGATTGGACCTCACATCAACAGCTTCCACCACACAGTTGTTGCTTTTGCTTTGGTTTTTCTATTACATGTTGCTATTCTTATTCCATGGAGGTTTTTGCAAATATCAATTTAGTTACAACAGTTTATCACCTACTATCTCTGATTTTGATTTTAGCATTTGCTAAAACAATTATATGACACAAAGAATGTAATGTAAAGCCTGAAATTAAGGTTCAATACTATATGCTACCTTGATATGTGGTGAAATTGGAAGCGCCTCACCTGGCCTAACATCTTTTTCCTCACTCTGCTCCCTCAGATAAGGTCCCCTCACCAAACAACCCCGTTTATCAAGGGAACCAAGCACAGCTCCTTCTTCTTCTTCTTGAGTAGTGGATTTTAGTTCCCTGACAGCCTGTGAGAAATTACTCAAACAGGCCAATCACATCCTCCTGAAGGAATCAGGGGGCACTTCACCCCCTTTATACTATAAGCTTGACTCCGCAGCTCCTGGTTGTTAGCTCTGTTCTCAAGGACAACCATCATGAAGCCTTGGGTGTCAAACAGGTTCCTTGTTCTCAGGCTGTGAGTGTAAGAGACTAATAAATTGCTATCTCATCTGCCCAGTGATGGGTGTTCTGTGTTCAACCATTCCCATAACTCTGGGGAGGGAATCCTTTCCCCACCAATGGAGCGAATAGGAAGTGATTAAACAAAAAGAAAACATGGCAGCATTAAACATAAATTTCTCTGTTTTATTGAACTGTTGTGTCACAGACAAGTCAGTCTATTCATAATTGGCCTTTTTTTTTTAGAAATTGAAAATTACTCAAAATATGCCAAGATATCTTCTTAGGCTTTACAAAAACGACTCTGTTATTTTGAAAGTTGTACCTGTTTTCTCCTTAAAAACAGAAAAGAGAAAGAAAATATGCATTCTTTAGTATTATAAAAAGCCACATTTGGATTATGCAATAAAAGTAAGTGTGTCTATTCATTTTCTCACTTTTTCAACATTTTTATTTTTGTGTGTCAACTAAATATTAAGACTTTCTTATATATCTATATTATTTCTCTATAATTTTAGTCTGTACCACTAATACATTATTCTCATTATTATATTGGAAATGGGCTCATATATAATCCACAATGTATCTTCCATAAGTATTTAGGTTTTTTAAAAAATTATTTTTAAAAACAGTAAATAGTTATTAATATAAACCTAGATATAGGTATACATATGTAAGTGTATGTGTGTGTATGAGTGTGTGTGTGTTTGTGTGTTATATCTTAAATGGTTCTAATTTTTTTAATTGTCAGTTTTTTTGGGGGGGATGCAAATAATTCCCAACTCTTATTTTTCTACAATAGCAATAAGTCTCACATAAAAAGACAACACTTTATAAACTTCGTGAGTCAATCTGTGTTCTATACTGAGTGTTACTTATTTTATTATGTGTGACATGATCAGAGGCACAATAATTTGTGGCACCTCAGTCATGTGCAATAACCATTTCACATCAAAAAGCAAACAACCAATCTGACTTTTACTATTACACGGTTCATATGAAATGTGGTTACTTAGACCTGAAGCAGAAAGCAAGCATGAAATGCAATATTATTTAACACTAGATGTAAAAATTATTTGGGGGAGAAAAAGAAAAAGAAAATTTTAATAGAAGAGACAGTGAAAATTGCTAGAAAGAAAAATCCTGGAAGAAATAAAACTTCTGACAAGTTGAATTTGTTGAAGGCTTAGGTCCTGCTGATGATTGCCTGCGATCTTGGTACATGCAATTGAGCAAATAGTAATTAATAAACTGAAGAGTATAACTCTTCTGATAATTCTGTTTTCTTCAAAGAAAGTGGGGAAGCTTTGATGTGAGAGGATCTCTTTTATTAGGAGGGAGTCTTGAGAATCTATACACAAGCACTGTATTTTGATCAAGTTTCTCTAAGGGCCATAAATATCTCCTGACATGCAAGTTAAAGCAGTTTGAAATTGCATAAAATCCTGGAGGAGAGTAAGGTTTACTATTACCTAACCCTTTGAAGAAATACACAAGACAGAGAATTAGAATTTGAGGATTGATTAGTGAAGAGAACTTCTGAAACTTTGTAAAGAAATGAAAGGAAGACAATGGGCAAAGCTTTTCTTTTCTCTCTAATGTTTGTAAAGTGTATGAAATATAACTAAGATATAACTTCTTCCATTCTGGAAGGATTGAGTGAAAGATAGAGGACCATATCTGAAGTGAAAGTAAGTGTATTCAAATAATTTTCTGCATGAGTTATTTTTAAAATGTCAGTTCAATAATTACAAAAGAAGTTAAGAGTTGTTTCTGCTGTAAAAGTTGCCATTTCTGAAGTAAATAATTTTTGATGACTGTCATCGTTTCATGACTGATAAATAAACTAGATGAGTATGTATTTAAGTTTGAAGCTGCCTCCAAAACCGTAATTCCTTCAATAAATAAGGCATAGATATAGGCTTATGCTAAACTTGGAATTGCATTGTTTGCTACTAAACCGCATAATATATTTAATTCAACAAATATTTATTGCACAACTTCTACTCTCAAAATGCAGTTATGTTTGATAAAGACTGTAGTTTACATTTGGAATGGAACACAAAAATAATTACAATTAAAAATTTGAAATGTTCATGACCAAATTAATTTATGTGGATTAACACAGGAGGAAAACAGTAAGAGTATAATAGAGGAATTCCTTAAACTTCAGGAAGGGTAGTGCGTTTGGGCAGCAATTTGAGGATTATCTACGATAGGCACAATCTTGTTCCGGGTGAGTTAGGCATGGGTAGAGGGACGGGTGAAGGGAGGTCAAGCTAGTGAGCATGGTGGCGGTCTAGTTTGACAAGAGGACGGGATTCTTGTAAGATATGGGGAAAAGTAAGTATTGAAGAAGTACCTTAAGTGGCAGATGATGAATGCCAGGTTGGGGTTTTATATTAATCTGTAAAGCAAAAGAACCCCACTGAGAGCTTGAGTAGAGAGTGATTATGTGAAGTGCTAATGCTCTGAGGATTTTAGTTTTTTACTCAACTTTTCCTACTGGAGGACCTCTGTCTAATCTAGAATTGTATTTGTTGGTGTGTCTATGTGTGATTATGTGTGGGTGTGCAATGGTTTCAGGTTGAAACTTAAGAATATTCTAAATTAGATTATTCCACTCAGGACTTCTGATGGATATCTTAGACTTAAAAAGTGATCTTTTGAAATTCTTTCCTGAAAAGATATTAATTTTTGTTACTTAAGGTGCTCAGCTCATTCATCAAGCTACTTTGAACAACTTAAAATGTAAAATATTTAATTTGTATTTACACTATATTAAATTATTTTTGAATACATGAAAAAATATAAAAGATAATATTTTGCTTGTTATTCATGTTATTATTAATATTATTACTCTGTCATCTACTTTGCCATTATATTAGAATGTATTTAGGTTTTTCTAGTTTCTATATAGGCATAGTTTATCTTTTTACATTTTAATTCACACAAGACATTAATAATGTTAGAGACTGTCCGTGCCCCAAACAATAGAGGATAAAGAATTTTTCCCCAGTTTTCTCCCTGAAGGCCCTTTATTTGCTCTAGATTAAGCAATTTCAATCTCCACATGGTCTCTCTGTCCCTAAAAACAGATCTCTAGAAATGATTTTTCAGTTTTCACGTATTTGTTGCTTTGGTAACTCAACATTTGAAAGCAGAAACCTCTTGTTATCTCATTTAATGAACTAGGAAGTTGACAGTCAAAAAAGACTCAATGGTTAGAGAGGATTATTGATTTGTTTTGATGAGCAATGTTTAGTAGAAATAGTATGCTTTGGGTGAACTTTCAAATTTTCTAGTAGCCACATTATTAAAAAAAGAAACAGGTAAAAATCTTTGTAATAATACATTTTGTTTAACCTAATATACCTAAAATATTTTCATTCAACCTGTATTTGATAACAAAATTATTAATGAGATACATTTTGTTGTTCATACTAAGTGTTTGCAATCAGGTCTCTATTTTAAACTGCACATCCTAATTCAAAGCAGTTCTCCAAAACCAGGTGCGGCTCATGACTACCATCTGGGACAGTGTGACTCTAGACCATTGTTACCTATTCCTAGTGGATTAAAATTCATATAATCAGTGAAGTATCAGTGATTTTCATTATATAAATGAGGAAGTTACTAATTTAATATTCCTGACTTTAAATCTACATGATTGGATAGTTATACTGAAGGAAAACTTTGCTGTAATCCTTCTACAGATTCAAGTCCTATGAAAATCCAGACAATTGTGAACCTTTTGTTCCACAATATGTGGATACATCATTAAGTTACTGGAATGCTATCTTTTTCTGGTCTCTTTGTAGAAAAAAAGACACAAATTATTCACCTACCATCTTGGAAGATTGGTGTTTGTGCTTCATGACTTTAGTCAAAGAGAAGCCAGTTGTCTTAGGGACAATTCATAGGAGAGGAGCTAAGAAATGTCATACTCTGGATACTTCACGTCTCATTTGGCTTGGACTGCTACAGCAAAATACAATAGATGGAGTGACTTAACAGAAATTTTTCTCAAAGCTCTGGATGCCAGAATCCAAGATCAAGTTCCCAGACAATTGGGTTCTTCTTGAGGCCTCTCTGCCAGACTTGCAGGTGGCCCCCTTCTCACTGTGTGCTCACATGGTGGACAGAGAGGGATCAAGCTCTCTGGTCTCTTCTTATAAGAGAACTATTCCCATCAGGAAGACCCACCCTCACAACTTCATCTCAACCTAATGACCTCCCAAAGGTGCAGGCTCCAAATACCATCATATTACCATATTTAATGCTTTAACGTATGAATTTTGGAGGGAAACATTCTGACTATAGCCCTCTCTACCGTCTATCAATTAGATTTCACAGAGAACTGAGTTCCTCCTAATTCTTTCTTTATCACACATTCATCACAGATCCAGGCAGAGGGCCCTTTTATTTATTTAGCTAGTTAATTCATTATTTTAAATAATCTAATGACAATTCTTGAACCCACTTCTGTGCAGAAAATATAAGGCCTTGACAATAACCTACATCTAACCATAGGTTCTACCTCTCCTTTTTTCAAAGTAGGCATCTCATCCTAGTCAAGTTAAACATGATTTTGAATCCTGTGTTTATTCTTTCTTCACTTTTCATATTTGTGTAGCTTTATTGAATGTATAAAAAATTCTAAAAATACATGCTTTCATTGTTTCAAGTATATAATATAGCATGCTATGTATGGTAGCTTGAAAATAATTATATTGTTACAACTCATTGTCTATCACTATAGATCATTTGTTTCAAATGCTATATATTTCATTATGTAAGTCTTTACAGTTTAATTTACTCACTCTCTACTTTATTCATATTCTTTCTAATTTAGTGCTATTGTGACTAGTGCTGCTATGAATATTCTTGTATGTCTTCTGCTGTGCATAATATACATGGTATTCCTTTTCACTCAATAACTCAACACATTTAAATCATCCTGTGTCATGTGTCAAGTACATGTGCTTGTTATGCTATCCCTTTTTACTTGACTTTCCTTTTTTTATAAGCAAAGATGTGATTCACACTGTCCTCCTTGACAACTAGGGTCTACTTACAGCTTAAAAGCTCCTTCAGAATATATAACTTACAATTGTTTGTTCCAATGATATTTAGGTTTCCACGAATTTATTGAAAACCAAAGGGGTAGTGACAAGTCGTTTTTGCCTTCTTTGGATAACTTCTTAAGCATGGATTGAAATTTTTAGTTAGGAAGAACAAGACATTTTAATTATATGGAACAGTGTATTTGTCTGAGATTCTTAGCATCTATCCTTCTAAATTAATAATATTTTTGGTGACCTAACATTTTAATTAATCTCTCTTCCATTTATCATTTAAGTACTTCCCTAACTCTGACTTTACTCAGTATTATACTCTAAGAGACTAAAAATACAACTCATCCTATCTCTAGATGTGATTTCCTCTCAAATATTTCTTCTGCTGCTAGTGTAGTCTCAGATAAATTATTGCATAGGCTCTATTTAGATGAAGATTTGTATTCATTAGGCAGAAGGAAATAATCACAATGTCACTGAATTTGGGACAAGAATACCAGACCTGTGTTGTGATTCTGGTAAGATAACCAAATTCCTACACACCACCCATTCCTCCAAACCCAGGCAGGGATTGGCCCAGCCAAGGAGTTTACCAATTGTCAATGGTCAGAGAGTAGCTTTCTGGGGCTTCAAATTTGCATAAGTGTTATTTCTCTGGGCGGTAAAGGTACTGAGATCCAGAAAGATACCTGCTTCAAAGTCAGTTAAGGAAAGCCAAATATAGTTAAAAAACAATAAGGGGACAGGGTGGGTTAAAGTGAAAGCAAACTGGGAATAAAGGAAGAGGACTAGGGAATTATAAAATGCAATCCCTTTAGGTATGAATGCAAATGTTATAACTTCCATGGTGTTTGCAATAAGACAGAAAAACAGCTCTTGCTGGACACAGTGGCTCACACCTGTAATCCCAGCATTTTGGGAGGCCAAGGTGGGAGGAACACTTGAGACCAAGAGTTAGAGACCAGCCCGGGCAACACAGTGAGATCTCATTTTTACTAAATCTTTTAAAAAGTTATTTTAAAATAAAAACATGTAAAAAGAATTTAAAAAACAAAAAATATGTTTTAACAAGAACAATATATTCTGTCACCAACTGCTTATGAACACATTCAGAAGCTAGAGAATAGGAAATAATATTTTTTCTTCTTTGGACCTCCAGAGGAGAGTCATTCTGCAATGGTTTTGCAAGCTTCTTCCTTGCTTATATTCTCTATTCCATCTTCTTATTTTCCCAAAGCATTACTCACAATCGTCCCAAGAACCCAGCTGTACCTTGTGGCCAGGCAACTGATTCAAACCTAAGATGACTCTTCATTTTGGTCTATTCTACAAAGGAGAGTGTGGATAGCTTGTGGACAGTAGACTATGAGAGCTTCCAGAGCAAGACATCAAAATAAAACATGTTTTTCTGTATAAAATGTGTTTTTAAAAAATCCTTTTCCAACCATGTAAGAAAGAAAAAATGGTGAATGTGACAAACAATCTCCTTCTGCCCAGTGTCTGTTAGTTTTTCATTAAGAACCCTAAACAGTACTGATACCATTTTTAATCAAGTCATATGGTCTTGCTAAATCCTAGCACTGTCATGTATAGAAACATCTAACTGTGACTATGCATAAGCATTGAGGTAAATATCAGATTATTTAGATATATGATAAAATACAAAAAGAATCAGCAAATATAAATGAAAGTGGTTGTTATTGAGGAAAGAGAATATTTGGAAGGAAGTGGTGAGACAAATAACTGCCAATTTCATATAAGTTCTGTAATGTTATTCATTTATTTTGTTATATACTGTTAAAAATAAAAATTAAAATATGTAATCAGTGTAATTGGGAAAATGTATATGAACCAAACATTATCAAATTGTTATTGTCATACTTCCAAAAGGAAAAATTGACCTAAAAACCCATTTGGAGCAATTATATATGAAGATTTTATGGAGAATGAACAAAATGAATCTTTTTCACTGTCCTATACAAAAATATGATTATGACTAGATTCAATGCAATTTTCTCTGAAAAGTTATATTTTAATGGAAATTTACCAATATTTACACAATGCTGTAGAAAATAATTATATATGTGAATACATAATGAAAACCTCTATTGAGTCAAATGATACAAGTAATGAAAAGGAAAAATAACTTTTACTCATTAGTATCATTTTGATGGAGGAAATATGATTTGAGATGGCCCTCAAGCTGCCTTAGCAGAAAAGGTAAACTTTTAAAACAGAAAAGAAATGGCATTTGCAAAAGCAGCAACTTTAGAAAATAAAAAATTCAAAATGAAACCTGGGATTAGAATATTTTTCTAGTACAGATTTTGTGTAGAGGGTTACTGTATGATAAAAGTTAAAAAGTGGCTAACAGTTAAAATAATATTATGTGATTTCTTAAAATTCAGCTATAGTGTGTTCTCTTGCCACTGCATTGTTATAACAAACAAACAAACAGCCCTACATGTACTCAGCATAGGCAATAGTGTTACCTCATTGTAAGAACTAATTGGAGAGGAGCAACCCTACAGGTTTTCCTTTGCTCTTCCACAAGAGAAGATTTAGAGTAAAGCTAGCTTATTCAGCTTTACAAGTTACACAGTAAAAATGTTACTCTATAGACTTGGTGAAGGAACTTTACGACTTACGACTTACCTTTCTCGAGAGTCTAGCAGATCCACTTCAAACTGCAGAATTTATATCATTCAGTATCAGTTTTGCCGATAAATACACTAAAGGAACATAATTAATTCTGGATGCAAATTCAGTGGATGCTGTTGGGTAGAAGGCAGTAAATACGTATCAGAGGCCAAATGATAAATGTCAAGTTGTTCAGATGATTAGAAATACATCTTCAGGCCGGGCGCGGTGGCTCAAGCCTGTAATCCCAGCACTTTGGGAGGCCCAGACGGGCGGATCATGAGGTCAAGAGATCGAGACCATCCTGGCTAACACGGTGAAACCCCGTTTCTACTAAAAAATACAAAAAACTAGCCGGGCGACGTGGTGGGCGCCTGTAGTCCCAGCTACTCGGGAGGCTGAGGCAGGAGAATGGCGTACACCCAGGAGGTGGAGCTTGCAGTGAGCTGAGATCCGGCCACTGCACTCCAGCCTGGGCAGCAGAGCGAGACTCTGTCTCAAAAAAAAAAAAAAAAGAAATACATCTTCAGAGCTTGAATTTAAAAACTAGATGAAAAAGGCTACCTTAACACGGTATTTAATTTAGAGATTATTTCCAGTGACAAATAAATTATTTATTAGTAGGAACTGATTTTTCGCAAGAGAAGATTTGGTAACATTTGAGCAAAGAGCATGATATTCTATACTTGCCTTTACTTGGACAGAACAATGTAAATTGTTTTAAAGAAAATACACAAGGATTAACTCACCCAGTTAGAAAGAAAGAAAAGTGAACTTATTTTTGATAAAAAGTTCATATTTCAAGTAAATACTTTAATACTAGGAAATATCAAATGTACTGGACATTTAAAGAGATTATTTTATTCACTCTATTGGAATACGGACAACGTTCGTTGAGAAATATCTCAAAGAAGAAGGAGGAATCTGAGATTTTATAGGGGCAGACAAACAAAGGGATCATCAGCTTATCTTATTGGATTTGAAAATTATGTTAAAGTTGGCATGTTATGAAATAGAATTATTATTGCAATAAAGTTTGTGAGAATAATTATTGAATTTTATTAAACACAAATTTGTACATTTTAATAATCTTAAACATTTAACGAAATCAGTGCTAGCTTTTCAGTTACCAAACCTTTATAAGTTTAGAAAGAACATGCCCATGTAGGGTAAAAATGTATGTGTTATATTTAATATTTAAAATTATTACATGAGAGAAAACATAGCTGATTTTATTAAACCAAAAATATTAAACTAATTTTGCTTGACAAACGTGTACCTAAATTCCATAAATGTGAATTTTTTAAATGTTTCTAAGTGAAGTTCTATGTTAATTTTCTTTTGGTACATTGAAAATACTAGAAGTTAAATTTTCTTTTTTTTTTTTCTAGGATTTTTTAAAGGAATATTCAATATATGTAAGTACTTATTTATATCTAAACCAACTAGAATAGACCTCCTTTATGAGATTTTATAATCTACCTTGGTAATTCCATCTAGAGGCTGGAAAATATTATGCGTACAATGAGAGGTAAAATTTTTGATTTATAGACATGTAAACATGCAGAGAGACACAGACAGAAAGTTTATAGCTGCAATTGTAAAATTTCATCCTGGGTCAAACACAAAAACAGAAATAAAAACTTACCAGTCCAAGTATATACTTCCTAGATGGCATAACATTTTTTAATTGATTTGAGCCCAAATAGATAAACAGAAGTGTCTAACAAACCAGATTCTTTGTCATTATTCACCCAATAGAGATGAGAGTTCTCCAAATTCATCCATTTACAGAGAGAAGGAAATGATCAGAGTGTAAATCTAAGAGAAATTGGCATCTGAAATAAGTGGGCACACAAAAATAATCAAAATCAAATCCTGACTAGTGCTAAAAAGAGATAAGAATCTGGGATGCAGGATCAGGAGCTGGAATCACCACTGGGCCCCTGAATTGCCAGTCAGGAATGGATAGAACACAATGGGTGTTATCTGGGTGGAGTTAACAGGGATTCAAAGGTGAGGTCCAATATCATTAGAATCATGGCACCAAAACTATGAAAGAAAACACACTGGACATTTGAAGAGGTGATTTTATTCATAGGTAATAGGAAAAACAACTATAAATGTGGAACGAGTTAAAGAAAAAAGGAGACTTAGGATTTGATAAAAGCAGGTGAGCAATGAAGTCATCAGCTAGTCTTGAGCAAGGAAGGAAATGGCTTTTACCTAAGTAACTGGGGTAGGGTAGATGTGGGTCTTATCTCAGAGTATGCAAATGTTGATTTTCCTTTGCAGTCAAAATTTCTAGGAACACACAACAAAAGGTAGAGTTTTCTCTACCTTTGTTCCTTTCCAGTAACATAAGGCTCAGATAAAGTTCAATATGGTTGATATCTTCTCATATTTGCAAATCAGGTCGTCTAAAACTTTATTTATTTATTTATTTATTTATTTATTTATTTATTTGAGACTGAGTCTCACTCTATCACCCAGGCTAGAGTGCAATGGTGCGATCTCGGCTCACTACAACCTCTGCTTCTCGGGTTCAAGTGATTCTCGTGCCTCAGCCTCTCAAGTAGCTAGGATTACAGGAGCCAGTCACCACTCCTGGCTAAGTTTCATATTTTTAGTAGAGAAGAGGTTTCACCATGTTGGCCTGACTGGTCTCGAATTCCTGACCTCAGGTAATCCACCCATTTTGGCCTTCCAAAGTGCTGGGATTGCAAGCATGAGCCAGCGTGCCTGGCCCAATTTTTCTTTTTAGGAAAAAATACACTTATGGTTTAGAAAGGTAAATTGGAGAGAAATGGAGAGATTTGGGGTAGCTATAAGATTTACAGCTTTTTAGATGTTTTATTTATTTTGTGGATATTTCCATTATTATTTGGAAATTTTTATTTTTAAAAAATGAAATTTATATTGCTATTTTCTCTGATTATACAAGTAATACTTACTGTAGTAAACAGCTAACTACAAAAGAGTAAAAAAAAACAGGCACTCATGTTCCCAGTATGCAACAATAGTGAATTTAACATATTTCAGTATTTTTCTATAAAATTTGTAGAATTGTTTTTCTATTATTAACCTTTATGTCTTATTCCAGATTTTCTATCTGAAAGTAGTAAACACCATTATGCAAAAAAAGCTAAAACATTTTTGTCGTTTCCCAAAATTAGTAATCTCATCTGAAAAAAATTTTTAAATATTTGCAAATGAGTTCCTCTAAAACCTTGATTTTTCTTTTTAGTAAATCAAAGCTACTCCATCTAAAATAAATTCATTTCCCCTGCATTATCTCCCATTACTCCTTATGTATTTTTTTCTTACCATTTACCAAAATCATTGCCAATATTTGGATGTGTTTTCTTTCATGGTTATTGTCGTACTGAAGATACAATTTTTCAGGAAATGTCGGTATTTTATATTTATTCTGAAAAAGTATTTGAAAAATGAGATTATGCTATCAAAAGAATTAGACCTTAAAATAAGAATACACATTTTCTTACAGTCCATTGTATAAATTTGAAAAGTATGCAATATAGTAAAATATTAAAATTTGTTGCAATACGTTTTTTACCAGCTGATCTCCTGCAGGAGAACTTCCTAGACTTCTCCACCTAAAATAAGTCCTTCTCCCTGTATTATCTCTTACTTCTCCTTATTTGTTTCTTTCCTATATTTACCAAAATTACTACCAACATTTGGGTGTTGATAAAAGGAAAACTTCCGCCAAATTAAATTGAAAGGCTTTTAATTGAGCAATGAACGATTTGTGAATGGAGCAGCCCCCAGAATCACAGCAGATTCACAGAGGCTCCCGCGCAGCCACGTGGGGGAAGAAGATTTATAGACAAAAAAGGGGAAATGATGTACAGAAATCTACAGTGAGGTGCAGAAACAGCTGGATTGGTTACAGGTTGCCGTTTGCCTTATTTGAACACGGTTTGAACACTTAGCTGTCTATGAGTGGTTGAAGTACGGTCGCTGGGGTAGGCCAAACCTCAGTTATTGTCACAGGCACATAGTCCTAAGTTAGGTTTTCAATGTCGTCTGACTATTTAAGCTAGGTTAGTTCATCCACAAGGACTCAAATATAGAAGTACGGAGTCCTTCTCAGGCCATATTTACTTTAACAGTGTATTGCCTTTAATGCTTATTGTTCTACTTAAGATACACTTTATTTTTAGGAAACTTTGGTATTTTATATTTATTTTAAAAACATTCTTTTCATTTGGGTTGTCAAATTAACCAGCATATATGAATATATCTAATTTTACCATGTCCCCTGCCTTACTGTTTTAATCAGATTTCTGTGATTTTCTCTTTTTTTTTTTTTTTTTTTGAGATGATTTTGCTTTAGTACAAGATAGTTTTCCTAAATGGTTCATTGTTGCTTTGGACACAATTATTCTTTTTCTTGAAAAACATTTAAAATTCATTAATTTGCTTTCAATTTTGCATTTTTCTTATATATAAATTTGTGTCTAACAATTTATGTAAATTCTGGGTTTGTAACCTTCAAGGTGGATATTGTTGCATAGTTTACTAACAACTCATCTTTATTTCACCTTTTTTCCTTTTCAGTCAGTCTATGTAATATAAATTTTGGATTGATTCTCTCCTTTTTTTTTTTTTTTTTCTTTTTTGGAGACGGAATCTCGTTCTCTCGCCCAGGCTGGAGCACAGTGGCGCGATCTCGAGTCACTGCAACCTCCGCCTCCCGGGTTCAAGAGAGTCCCCTGCCTCAGTCTCCTGAGTAGCTGGGACTACAGGCGCATGCCACCAAGCCCGGCTAGTTTTTGTAGTTTTAGTAGAGATAGGGTTTTACCGTGTTAACCAGGATGGTCTTCATGTCCTGCCCACCTCGTGATCTGCCCACCTTGGCCTCCCAAAGTGCTGGGATTACAGGCACGAGTCACCGCGCCGGGACGACCCTCTCCCTTTTTCAAAAACGAAGTCCAGGTTACTCAAAATGCTTAGAGGCTTCAATATTTCTTCTGTTCCCTGAAGCAGATTATTTGCAGTCTGGTTTTTTTGAATATTCAAAATGATATTTCCTATTTCCCTGTTTATTAGCTTTCAGGATTTATTCACTCAGTTAATTATTATTTTTCTGTTACTCATGCATGAACAAAGATACTCATTTAGACTCAGTGTTTATTTGTTAAGAAATATGTTGTTTGATTGTTTTGTCCTTACTTATTCCCTCGGCTTAAGTCAAACTCTCTTCTGAGATATACACTAGGCAGAGATAGCATGTAATCAGATTTTCAATGCTAGAATCTATTACTGCTTAATAGAAGCTGACATCTTCTTTATTCTCCAGTTCCTAGGTGCTTAAAGACAAGAGTAGGTAAAACCTCTGGAAAAATAGAATTATACATGGTGTCTTTGAGCACCTGTACTTGCTTTAAGATTGCCATACTTTAGATGTTCTATGAACAGTCGTGTCTCCATCTCCCTATATTCCTTGTGAGTTTTTTTCTGGATGTAGTAGTTTGTCTACATGTAGGGAAAGAGGCACTTTTACAATCTGAACAAGAATATTTAAGAGCACCCATAAAATAATTTAGTTACATAATTTGTAGTTTTCTGTAGCTCTTGTGTTTCTAAATTAGAGAGGCCGGTTGAGAAAGAGGCAGCTTCTCCCTACACATTTCACATGGACTTGTGCTGTTTCTTTCAGTATAGCATGAGGTAACTGATCAGTTGAAATTTATTGAAATTATTTGTATTCATTTTTATCAGCCTTACTATTAGTCAAATTTTCTTCAAGATTATCAAAATTGATTGACTGTTGGTCCTAATTTTCAACGTGTGTGTGTGTGTGTGTGTGTGTGTGTGTGTATATCTGTGTGTGTTTTTCTTTTTTTATCCTGTCTTGGTAATTGTTTTGGTAGGAATTTAGAAAAGGGAGCCAGTGGATGCTGGCCAGATGCCATATTAAACTTACATTTCCAGGCACTAGGTTTTAAAGTCTAAAGTAACCATTGCCAAATTCCTTTCACAAATATTCTCCCTGCCATACAACTCAACCAGTGATACGTTAATGGGGCTGATACTACCATCTTTTGGTTCTACTAATTTTATCTGTGAAATAGTAATTTAGTTTTGAGTTTTTCATACATGTGTGTCTAGCCTAGTGGGATTAGACATTGTAACAATACTAAATCGATTTTCTTTGTTTTTATTATATGTTAAGGCATAATAGTAACTGATGATATAAAAGGACACAGTTCTTAATAGTTTCTTAGAGGAAATGTGACCAGACATCTCTCAAAGTTGTGTATAATGTGTTGTATGAATTCCATAAATAAGGTACAAGAAGAGATCAGAGGACATTGGAAATCCTAGAGAAGACTTCAAAAAAGCATAATATCAGAACAAGGCACTGCAAAAGTGATAGGATTCTAAAATGGATTGTGAAAGGCATTTCAAGGGAAAAAACTGCTGTGAGCAAATTTTCAGAGGTTAGATAATGCAAGCCATTCTCACATCTGGATACTGAGTTGTGTAAAAGAAATAAGGGAGATGTTCAGAAAATGTGAACAACAATGTTTTGTGACTAGATAATTGTATTGGAGAAATAGTTATAGATAAGCTTGTAAATACAGAACTGGATAGATTTTGATGATATTTAATTTGGACTTTTTTATAGACATATGCCATGTAAAGTGTTCAACTAAGCTATATAACCAAAGATATAAAAGTGTAATTCTAGAACAAGGGTAAAGAGCCAGCTAATTAGGAGTCAAATGGAAGTAAAGGGACCATTCAAAGGATATTTCATGATCAAGGTATAATGTTAAAAAATAAAGCACCTAAATTAATAAAATAGGTGAAGTGGAAAGAAAAAAGTAAGTGCAGGAAGTATTTTTAAGCAAGAAGCAACAAGACATTGAACATAATTGGATGTGGGGAAAAATACAGGGTGCTGTAGGCTTCAAACCTAGATATGTAGAAGTGCAGTGGTAAAATTAGCAAAATAAATAAAAAATTGAGGTTATATGAAAATAGATTTACATTTTATAAACAATCAATTCCTTTATTCTTGTGCTTGGAAAAAATTAATTTAGTTAAATTAGGAAATATTCAATAGAGCTGTCCAATTGTTGATGAATGAATGCAACCATCATTTTAAATGTTTTCATTATCTATATTGGAAATAAATATATAGTAACGATGATGTGACATTTAAAGTTGTCATTTAATAAATTACCAAGTGGTGGACATAAATATTTGTTCACTGCTCTATAAAACAGATATATAATATTTTTTAAATAATTGTGTTCTGTTGACATTCAAAACTATTAAAAAAGTAAAATGGAATTTTATTCAAGGTAGAAAAAATGATTTCTTATTCTCAGGTTGTAGAAAATACTAGCGGTTATGCTCTCTGTTAAGTATTTCAGTGACAAAAGTAAAAATAAACAGGCTACACTCTGTTAACACTATGTTTTATTATTGTAAATAGAATTATGTGCAACTTTTCCCAGTTTCTTTTTTCGTCTTTAACTTTTTCATTTGTTATTTTTTAGATTTCACACCTACCGAGTGTGAGGAACTTAGATCAAAACTAGAGTGATCAAATTAACTTTATTTTGGCAAAGATGTTATATTTACATAGTGTTTTGTTCTGAAATGAATACAAATTGAAAAAAAAAATACTAAATTTTTTTATGATCTCTGATTTGTGGAAAGTAAAAATTATCTCAGAATAAAATTAATTAGTCACCTTCCTAGATGAATAATTGTGAGTTGTAAACATCATTTTCCTAATATGCATTTTCCTAGGTATTGAGTGGAATAAAATAACATGTTGGTACTGCCATTAGCATGTGTATATTAGTTAATTAACTGTATAGTTTTTTATGGGTAAAATGAGAAAAATATAGATTTACCTTTATAAATTAAATTTAGTATAAATGTAATATATTAAATATTATTTTTCAACTTGGATAATTTTAATATATACATAATATATATATATAATTACATTTTAAAATATATGTTTCCTCTAGGAAAATGGTAAAAAATTGCTATTACCTAAGCATCTCCTATAATATTAAGCAAGTGAATGTGTCTAACAAGCATTTTAGAAGTATTACCATGTATTACAAACTAGAAAATACAAACAGTAGGAAGACTGTACTTGATATTGGAGAGCTTGTGGAAAAGTGCAGAGAAGTGTTTTATGAAATTAATGAACTGTGTGTTAAAAGTGCTATAGAGGTATAAGCTGGGAGATATGGCAATAGAAATGCATAACATTTCTGAAGTTTGAGAAATGTCAACATGGCATTTATATTTGACTGGTCCTGAGGTTGAGCAAATGTGGAAGAAGTAATGTCATGTGGCCCCTGAACCATCTTCATTACCCACACCGTCTCACTGTCACATAGGAAGAACCCACTTGCCAAACTCTTAGCAACTAGATGTGTCTGTGTGACTAGATCTGGTGGTGACATGCGAGCTGGAGTCATTTAGGCCACTTCCAGACCTGGTCTTTAAAAGTCTCACAATCTTATTTTGTGTTTGTTCTTTTCTTGGACAGCTGGAAGCGAAGGCCTCACCTATGGTGGATTACACAATGTAAGCAACTTGTATTCTTAAGCCCATAGTAAGACTATTGCTGTCTAGCAGAATCTCTCCACCTGACTAGAGCGGGGAAGCAAGGAAGACATGAGTGTGTGATGTGTTAAGGCACTGAGCTATTGTTTACAGCCACTATCATCTATTTTTTTTTTTAAATCTTCCTCTTCTCCTATTTTATTTTAAAGATATCTTTGAGGTAGAATTGGCAAGACTTTGTGACAGATGAGACATGATGGAGGAAATAAAATAAAAGAAAAACATTAGTGCAAGTTTTTTGTTTTAGGACAGCTAACATCATAAACTGAAATAAGGGGTTGAAAAACTAGGACAAATACTTCCTTGTGAGTGGCAGAAAATGGTAGAGATGGAGATTTTGTGTGTGTCTTTGATAATGGTGGGGGAAAAGATTACCAGTAGAAATGAAGCTCTTGAGCTCAGGAGAGAATTTGTCACCAAAATATGAGATTATCCATAAATACTACTTTGCAGAGCAGGCCTTATACTGGATGTTCATTGGCCTTTCTATACAGTGGTCAAATTTATGAACCATGTCCCATGTAAACACATAGTCACCCTCAAGAGTATTCATACTCTCTCTGAAATCTTGTAACACGAGACTCAAGTTAAAAAATAACAAAAACAGAATACATGGAAAAATAACAGGAAAGACAGATGAATGGCTTTTGCTAAGCCAGAAAAATAAAACATTTCAGAAAAAAATTAGGATTAGCAATAGTATTGCCACAGCAAGGCTACATAGGATGATAACTCAAAACAGATGATTAGGCTAGTGTTTTAGGAAGAGGCTTTCTTTTCTTCTTTTCTTTCTGTCTTTCTTTTTCTTTTTTTTTTGTTTAGTTTACCATGCTGCCTCCCAAATAATATTCTATAAGCAATCTGACTTTTGGCATGGGGCTGCAGCTGCAGTGTGATGAGTGGTGATGAAGTATTGAGTATCTGTAAGAGCAAAACATCTCAGAAGTATTTGTAGTGATAGAAGAGACAAATGGGTTAAAAAATAGAATTCAGTGTCAGTGGACTAATAATTAAAATATATCAATAGAGCAAGATTCTAGAGGACTTTGGAAGGAGCACACAACTTCACAGGGAAAGGAAAAGCCTTACAGAAGAGTTAAATATAGATGCTTGTACAAGGATATAGGAAAACTTGCGAGAGGAAAGTCATGTAATTGTATCTAACTATCTCAGTTTTCTCTGTAAAGAAGGAGGTTCATCATTCTGGTTTCATTAACTACACTGAAGATCAAATGCAAGACCAGTTTTTCTATATGGCACCTCACTCTCAATTTAAATGTATTTGCTCTTAATATTATGAGTATTAATGATAAGAAAAGATGTATACACCACCTGTGCTTTCAAATCTTCAGAATTTTTCAGTGCACTAAATATAGATTACAAACTTAATCTGTCAGTATATATCAAAGAGGCTGATAAACTCTGCAATTTCCCTGCCTCAGATAGTGGCTCTGGGAAAATATCCAAGATCCGAATTAGTTATATTGGGTCTATATAAGATGTCAAAGATAAAAAAAAAATTCAGATGTTAGTTAAAGTTGTAACGACAGATTTTAATCCGTAATATACTATTGCAATAGGAAAGAAATTCCAGCATTAACAGAACTTAACTTGGATTCGGATGGAAGTGACTCAGTATTTCCGAATGGGATAATAGAAAGGGGGTAAGCAGCAGCCCAGTAGAGTCAGGAAAGTGAAAAATTACAAAAATTAGGAAGGGATATTGGTCCATGTGAAACCCATTTGGGTTTGTTGACTGGTTCTTATAGAAGTTAGGCTCCCACTCTCTCACAGAGACTGGGAGACAGGAGCCCTATCTTCAGGTGCTAGTGAAAACAAATAGTAAATGCTTCTGACAGCCTTGCGTTTTCTCAGGCAGACACATTAAGGGGAACTAGGGTCATCCTAGAGATGCAACCTTGAGCTGCTAGAAACCATGTTAGTGTTTTGTTCAAATCTTTATAGGTCAAGATTAAGGCTGAGAAAGGGCTCCAAGGAGTCTGGCTAGAGTTTGGTCAGGGAGAAAATCTGTCAATGGTGATTCCTGATTCTACCAGTGAAAAACAACCATTCTCAATATTCGTATTTTCCCTTCAATGCCAATAACAGGACATACACACTGACTAACCAGACTACTCAGGGCCCCTATTTGTTTGAAAATGCTATAGTATCTCTCTTCTCATCTTTATAATGTTTGAATTGAATCTTCAGTACTCGATTCTACCTGTTTTTCTTCTTACATTTAAAAGATTTTTTCTTATATTAAAAATAATATAATACATTCTCTTTAGAAGCTCTTTATTCATCTTAGTACGTTTAAAAATATGGCCAATTTGCATGTATAGCCAAATAATTGGAGATGACTGCGAATGGGAAGACAAAAATACTCATGAGAGGTCCGAAGGCAGAGAAGGGTAGTAACTCGCAATTGTGTAAACAATGTGCTAGGTACTGTGCTAGCTGCTTTATCAATTGTTTAGTTTGTTTCCAATAACAAATAATATTCCAGACAAAGAAATTAACTCTGAGAACTAACTAATCTGTAAAAAAAATGCATAATTTATAAGCATCAAATGTTTGGCTTTAAATCTTTTTTTTTTTTTTTTGGTAGAATCCAATTTATTGCACCATCTTCTAAATAATATTCTACAACCTGTATTGGTTTCCAGATTCCCTCTGTCTGCAGTGGATTGAAATGTATTTGTCTGATTCTGAGAGAGGCAGTGAGTTATAGGTGAAGTGCTTGGGGATTCTTCTTTATGGTCAAGTTTAGATCCTGCATCTGAAAAGGAAAGGATCTAGAGTCTGTAGACACTCTGCCCCAATTTTTCCTCAAAAACAAATGTTCATAAATACTTATCAGCATATTCCTCTATTTAGCATATTTTAACCATTGAATCTTTTATTTAATCATACAAGTCTGCTGTTATTTTCATCATCAGTATCATTAAGATTAAAAAGAAATGAACAAGAACAGAATTTAAATTTAGGACTAGCTACACATTCTATACTTAGAATAGGTTGCTGTTTCCAAACTAACAGGTTCTCAGCTTGTTAAAAGTTAAATAACTCATATGATTCTCATCTGTATAGGAAAAATTTTAACGTACTCCCTTTTATTATCCTTGGGAATAAGCCTAAGTAATTCTGACTGAATAATAACAGCAGAACTGTTTGTTTTGGAATTCTGCTTATTTCAACAAATATTTATTTTATGCCTATACTTGGAAGTCAGTGTGATTAACATTTAGAAGGTAGTGGTCTATTCTGAAACTTCATTTGAAGTTTTCTTATTTCTAGTTTTATCATTTGTTTCAGAGGTTAGATTTCAAAGCTTTGTTACAATGCTTTGCAGCTTGATATATAAACCGAGAATCAGCTTTGATCCCTGTCAAGGATTTGATAGTAGGGAATTACACGGCAATAGCACGTATGCTGGTGCACCAAGTATTCAGTACTATACAATGATTACTTGATACAGAACCTACACAATACGGACTGCCACAGATATGAATGATACATTGGCATTCACCTCTCTCTAGAGTTTGGGTTTCTTTTCCTACTTATGTATTTTCCATGTAGCTCAGCTGCCAAGTCTGACACCTAAGGGTCAATCCTTCACTACATGTAGTTTAAGTAAAATTCCACATTTACCTCCAAACTGATGCCTATACCAAGGGATTTCCAACCATTTGGAAAAAAAAAAAAAAAAAAAAAGCTATAGGGTAGACATATCATTTGGTACTGTCTCACTTACAAATTACTCATGCAGACTTATGGAGACTTCCCTCACTTAGCTAATGACCAGTGCAGACCTCAAATGGTTGTTGCAAACTTTTCATTATGTGATCCATGTGACTAACTACAACATTTGTGAAATGGGAACACAAGTCTCCAAACTAGAATATTTTTTCCAGCATTACTAGATTTTTCTGCAGGGATGGTTTCCTGCTGTGACTGTTGTGTATTGTTAGGAAAGTGATACCAAATGAAATAGCTCGAGTAGTCAATGCAAATTCAGAGTCACCCAACATTGACTTTGGTTCAATCCCTTGAAATAACAGAGAGATACAAATCCAGCACCAACATAATGCTCAGCAAAGCAAATTCAAAAAGATAATGTATGCTTTCCACTTTATTATTGTTATGCTTTTACAGTGCTTGTGAAAAGACATAGGTCAGGAGGCTCAGTCTTGAGGTTCTGTCCACACTTATGCACATTCAATCACTTGTGTGGAGCAATGACCCATTTTAATTGTAATTTTTTGTTTATCCAAATAATTATATATCCTGCCCCAACAAATGATAGAGAATTTTATAGGAGTTCTATTTATATGAAAAAATAATAAACAATGATTAGAAACCCTACCCAGGTATCCTTAGAGTTTTTTAGGGGTTGATGAATTCCTAGATAAAATTCCTGAGACCTGTGCAAACTACTGGATTGAATACAAAAAGAATGATTATTAAAGTGTGAAATAAAAGATTAATGGTGACTGGGCACCTCCAACTTGCCAGAGATTATGTTGTGTATTTGATAGACATTATCTGACATCATCATAGAAACTAGAAACTCATCAATTGTTTCTGATGTATGAATAGAATGTGAGTGACTGGGAAAATTAACAATTAAAATTTGTTTTACTTAAATATAGCAGTTGGAGAGAGGCCCAGGAAAGTTCAAAGGTTGAAACTAATGACTTTTTTTACCCCCATAAAGATAAAGAGATGAGAAGAAAAGAAGCATAGAGCAGAAAAAGGAGAAAAATAAGTCACATTACCATATATATATTTTTTAATGCTTTGCCAATCAACCAAACCACCTAAGGGAGGGACAACTTACTTACTCCCAGGTGGTTCTTGGCTTTGCTGGCTGATTAGCTTGAATGGAAAAGACTTCATGTCTTGCCCAGTTTCTATTTGTTCTTGAACCTCATAAAAACACTTGGTCAGTCTGTATTCTGGGTTTCCTATTTTATTTTTGACTGCATGTTTTTTGGTTTTTGGTTTTTGTGTTTGTCTTATTTATTTTTAACCAATCATGTCATATGTTTTAGGAAGTTAAGTTAAA
This sequence comes from Colobus angolensis palliatus, assembly GCF_000951035.1. Lineage (NCBI taxonomy): Eukaryota > Metazoa > Chordata > Mammalia > Primates > Cercopithecidae > Colobus > Colobus angolensis. The sequence goes on from NW_012116044.1 coordinate 4,374,728, forward strand.
GAATATAGGTTGGACCCAGTGGCTAACACCTGTAATCCCAGCACTTTTGGAGGCCGAGGTGAGTGGATCATGAAGTCAAGTGATAGAGACCATCCTGGCTAACACAGTGAAACCCCATCCTACTAAAAATACAAAAAAATTAGCTGGGCATGGTGGCATGCTCCTGTAGTCCCAGCTACTCGGGAGGCTGAGGCAGGAGAATCGCTTGAACCCAGGAGGCGGAGGTTGCAGTAGCTGAGATCGCGCCACTGCACCCCAGCTTGGGCAACAGAGAGAGACTGTTTCAAGAAAAAATAAATTTAAAAAAATAAATATATATATATGTGTATTATATATTAATACAAGAAGTTTTCTATGAAGATTCTGTACTAGTACTCATGTTATACTTTTCCATAGAATTATACTTGCTGTCATTATTTTAAGTAACTTATGATAATTATAGTGCAGTTTTAAGTAAGCTCTCTCAGGAATTATTTGCCAGTTGAGAATTCTTCCTTCTTCAGGTGATTTTGGAGAAGAAATACCTTTAGCCTAAACAAAAGTTGAAATGAAAATATTCTGTGATAATAACCATGAAATAATTATTCAAAATTTTGGTAATTTTTACCTATAGTAGAGTTACTTTGATTTCAAAAACAGTGTCTGGAAGAGAAAGAGGAGGAGATGAAGCAAAAGAAAAAGAAATACACCGGCCAGGCACAGTGGCTCACACTTGTAATCCCAGCACTTTGGGAGGCCGAGGCGGGTGGATCAGGACCTGGTCAGGTAATCGAGACCATCCTGGCTAATACGGCGAAACCCCGTCTCTACTAAAAATACAAAAAATTAGCAGGGCGTGGTAGTGGGCAACTGCAGTCCCAGCTACTCAGGAGGCTGAGGCAGGAGAATGGCAGGAACCCAGAAGGCAGAGCTTGCAGTGAGCCGACATCGCGCCACTGCATTCCAGCCTGGGCAGCACAGCGAGACTCCGTCTCATAAAAAATAAAATAAAATAGAAAAGAGAAATACACCGCAATATGTATGGTGATGCCCAAAGTTAATGCATTTTTTCTCTGCAGTTATCACAATGGAAAATAGGGTGAAAATAACCAGAATATTTCACCCCTCAACTATACTTCTTTGGTATATTTTGAGATGGCTATTCAGAGGGGTTGCAACTGCAAGAATAGCCCTGAAGACCTGTCTCCTGTGATGGAGATTGACATCTGTAGAGGAAATCTACATTAGTGAGATGAAGTAAATAGTAGATGCAAACAGGCTTTCTCTGGAGTCCCTCTTTATGCAGAGCTAGGAAATATTAACTCATAGGAAAAGGAGACTAAAATCTGACACTTTTAAAGGTCTTACAGAAACATTTTTACCATGTGCTATCATCTTTTCTTCTGAGGGTAGCTCCGAGAGATTGCCTGGAAATCATCATCTGGTAATAAGACAATCTTTGTTTACAACAAAGTTCTGTCCCTCACCTTCCTGTCATCCACCCCAGAACTCAGAGAAACTTGGGCCCAGGCAGCAACTGTTCTTTGGGCTCATTCATTTCCCCGAAAATAATTTACTCCTGCACCTCCATCTCCTCTCTCCTCAATGAAGAGGGCATTTAAACATCAACCATCGGTTTATTTTTTGACATTTTGTATTTCGTATGACTTCTGTGCACATGTGGGCACATAACAAATTTGTTATGCTTTTCTGTCATTAACCTGTCATTTGTTATAGAAGTGTAGAGTGTGGCTTGTCATAATGAGAAAGAAAGGAATTACTTCCTTTCTGGCACTGCAAATGAGAGTAACCCACAAGTGGTATTCATTGTGGAGATTCTTAAAATATATTTCTCACTGTTCAGGACCTCTGACAGCAGAATTTCATGACTGAATTCCTAAGAATGGCTTTTATCTGCAAGATAACCATTTTCCCCCCAAAAGAGAAGGACAACTCAGTGTTCGAATGTGAAACAAATTCAGAGATTTAAATTATATTTTTTGGTAAACTATTAGACCAAATCTGATTACTTTAGATAACAAATGCAGTCTAAGTTTTCTGTTATTGTTTCTGATGAAACATACCTTACGTAAATTAGGACAGCATATGCAGTTTCAACAACAACAGTATAAAAATACTGATTGGCCAAACCGGTTAAAAACTAAAATTTATTAGTAATTTTAAAGGTCCAGTAGATCATTCCTTGATCAAGTTCCCTCTCTTTTTCTCCTCAAAATTAATATAGTCTTGACTAGCATAGGGTCAAAGAAGAGAAGCTGTTTCTCTCCCTCCAAAGGTTCACTGAATTTGAACTGACAAAAGGTAGATTAATAGGAAAAAGGCATACAAAATTGATTGAATGTGCACGTGGGCAAATCACTGGCATGTGATTACTCAATAGTCCAATGAGGTGCAGTTGCTTGTATGTACCCTTCTTCATAGGGAGAGGGGAGAAGGGAATGCAGGCAATTATTTTGACTTTATCGATGTCACAGAGCCTAGTGAGAGAAGCAGAGGAGCAAGTCGTCTTATTATCTTTAACCCTTGTGAATCTGAAAGTGTCTGAGACAGATCTCAATCAACTGAGACACTTTATTTTGACAAGGTTAAGGACCCACCTTAAGGACCTCAGGAGGTTCTGGTGATATGTGCCCAAGGTGATCAGGGTACAGCTTGCCATTATACATTTTAGGGAGACATGAGACATGAATGTACATCTTACACATATTGACTGATGTCTAGTCTCACGTGTCCTTAAAATGTATAAGAGCAAGCTGTAAGGGATTGCAGGGAACTTCCAAGTCATAGGTAGATAAGACACAAGAGGTTGCATTTTCTTTTGAGCCATTGATCAGCCTTTCACTAAATACACAATTTAGTTTGACTCAGTGAATCTGCATTTTTACATAAACAGTAGGGCAGAAGAAGAAATCAGATACGCAATTTTCTCAGGTGAGGGGAGGGAAGACTTTGGCATCTGTGAAGATAAGCTATCAGTTTACATTGCTGGGGTGAAATTCAACAAAACTGTTTTAGGGTACATATCTTCAGACCAACAAAGAATTTTCTTGTAGGTAAATTATAAGGGAAGTATGTAGCTTTTTTATCGTTGTAGCTATCTTATTCAGGAATAAAATGGGAGGCAGATTTGCCTGACATAGTTCCCAGCTTGACCTTTCCCTTAGCTTAGTGATTTTGAGGCCCTAAGATTTATTTTCCTTTCACACCCTTTTGCATCTACCCAGCTACATAATCAGTTTTTCCACGTGTTTCATGCTAGATTCAAATGTCAGCTTCTCTTACAGAAAGAAAAGATACCAATTGAATTTCACCTAAATCTGCCATCTAAAATGACAAATTGATTAATGTGATTAAAATGGGTTTCTGCAATATTTTATAGAATGCTTTTAATGTAAGTACTTACATCCTTTACCATTCATCATCCAAGGCATTTGTTTAAAATTTAAAATTCTCTCTCAAGTTTCTATTGATGTCAAGTGTGCCAAAATTTGTCACTTCATTGAGCTAAAATTCTCTTGCACTCTACAGCTCAGATCTGAGAAACAGCTTGCCATCTTAAACAAGAGAAGCAAAATTTTCTGTGTGATTCCTGACTAACTTGTTCTGGGAAATGCCTAATCAGTTTGTCAGTCACTTTAATCCTGCTGTATCAGTGAAATAGGATTATTTCCCTGACCCTCTCATGGGACTCACAACAGGGGTGCCTGGCTTACTCAGTCTGTAGCTCTCAACTCTTTGTGGGAGGTGGTGCATGAATGAACAAGGTGGGAACTGGAGTGTGTGAAGGCCAGAATCAGCTGGCCACTCCTTTGCCGGTAAGAGTGAACTCCACTCATTCGAACCGACTACATTCCACCCACTATGGGCGAGAGAGCAAGGGTGAACAGATGCAGAAACTAGGGCAAGCACTTTCGGGCACCAGCAGGAATCAACTCTGTGCTGTCCCCACGGCAGCATCTAGGGGAGGTGCCCATGATCTCTGAAGCCCCAGAGAGAGTGTTACAGTAATCTTTTAGCTCTGCCATTGTGGAGAGCTTAAGTGTTAACAGCTCAGTGGACCTTCTGCCTTTTCCCAGGCAGTGGCTACCTTCCCCAACCAGAGGAAAGGGTCAGTGAAATAGCCTTTTGCATCTGCACTTGTGGCACCTGAGCTCTTGTCTTGTGTCCAGGAGAAACGAGGTTGAATGAATGAATTGAAGGATGGTAAATGCAGGGGATTTTATTGCTGATGAAAGTGGCTCTCAGTGGGAAGGGGAGCTGGAAAGGGTATGGGACTGGCGGTAGTCTTAACCTGAAGTCCAGCTGTCTCTGGCCAGATTCTTCTCCAAAGTTACACCATCAGGCTGTCCCTCTAAAGTCAAGCCACTTCCCTACGATGTCCAGCTGTAGTCTCCAGTATCCCACTGCTTCTACTCTGTGCCAGCTGAGTCTGGTGATGGGTAGTGGGGTGGACCATGGGTGGCTTTGGAAAAGGCCACATTCGAATGGAAAAACAGGGATGTACATTCTCACTTTGGGCTGTGGTATCAAGCTTGAGGGTGGGGTTTTGTTGGGGAAGCTGACCTTTTCTGCCTAGAATTTCTCTGCCTTCTGTCCCTATCATCAGGCTGAGATTTGTCCAGTCAGATCACACTCTGCAGGCCGTCAGCTGATAAACTCTTCATGCCTACTCTATTTTAATACCTCTGCATTACTGGGAGATTTGATATGGCCTAAACAAGTATTGTATTGTCATTCTTGAATTATTTTTCTCATGGAATCTAATTATCTATCCATTTGGTCATAGAAGCACTGCTCATTGCAGGGAAACCAAAATGAACCATTTTAAAGCTTTTTTTATACTTTAAAACCTTTGTCAAAATAGTAATATCTTCATTATAATTACATATTCATACAAAATAAGGTATCATTATGTTATTGCATATTGTTAATATTGTTATTGTGAAATTTATCCAACTATAATCACGTCTTCCAGAGCTAGCAATGGACTATAGGCTGGTTACCTATCAACTCTTACTTGTTTAACATTTTAAACTGATGCTTTATCTTAATATTGTTCTTAATTGAACATCATTTTATTTTAACCCTATAATATTTTTAACATAGTACAGAACTTTACTTTTTAACATGTTTTTCATAAAGTTTTTTTTCTATAGACTGGTACAGTTAATCAGACTAATATGGGTGTGTTGGCTGCTGTTGCAGGTGCCAAAGATATAGAGATACTCATGTGGTTTGAATGAGGGTTCACAGCTGAGAGGAAGAGGGAGCGCAGCATCTTTCTATAGTGGCTCAGAAGCACTGCCCTGGTATCTGAAAAACAGTGCATTCATATGGCCTATATGTTCATCTAAAACAACATTTAGCAGAATCTTTCCATTTTTTTTCATGTTCAAATTGTATTTTTATCTATGTGTGCTTGTTTTTAACCTGAGAGCAGCTCACTAACAGGGATATTATCTGGATTTTGGAAGGCCTACTTTTTACAAAAATCAATTTTAGAGATGCTCTTAAGTGCCAGGCTTTAATTTCACAAAATATATCTAAACTTTTAAAGGTTCATTTTGCAGTAATTGAAGATCTAGGAATATTTATTTTTCAGTTCTTCATTGTCATTTCTTCACTATTAAGCAGAAGCGAATGGATATTAATTAATGACCATAACAACAAACAGAGGTTAATTGAACCACATATTTTTTTAAAGTTTTAAAGGGCTCATAACTTGAACACAAACACTTACAGAAGAGCAAGTTCTTAGGATGACCTTCTAAATGATTTACTTGGAGATCTGAGATGTATATTTTTAAAGTTGAATATGTTAGCCAGGAGGATACACACGCACAAATGTGTTCTTTCCTTGATATGTATCCTCCAGAGCCCAGCAGGCATCAGGAAAAGGACTCCAGGGAACATTGCTGAAAGGATTGAATCGGCTTAAGAGGCAGACAACCAAACCTAGCTAGGGAGTTTTGGGCTACATCTCAGACAGTTTATTAAAAAAGCAAAGGGGATAAAAGTTCCCCAAAGATCACATGCTAGCTATGCTTAAAACTGTGATTTTAATTCTGTGGTGCTGAAACTGTGTCAAATAGCCTATAGCAAGATATGTCCTATGTGCTGCAAAATGATGCAAAATAAATATTCACTGTGTTTTGAGAACAAACTCATTAGTAGAGGAAACACTGTACTTTGCACACCCTAAGGATATTTGAGTGTTCACATAGGCACGTAAATGTTGATGTGAAGTGTCATTCATAGGTGACGGTAGCTATATATTTTTTCATTAACATAACTATTGGATTTCTATTAAATTGAGTAAGGCTTTATGAGATCTGTTGGTTTAGGAAAAAACACCTAGATAAAACTAATTATAAAAATGGCCATAATTTTCATTTTCAATGACATTTTCACTTTCAAAAACGTTTTTACTTTATCGTTTGAAAAATAAAACCCTGTTAAATAAGTAATATTATTTTTAGCCCAATTTCACAGGTAAAGGAATTAAGGGACTCGAAATTGGAATTTCCCAGGACTCTGACATGAAGATTTGTATGCATGGCATTTATTAAGAAGTACAGGCTGGGCACGGTGGCTCACACCCGTAATCCCAGCACTTTGGGAGGCTGAGGTGGGTAGATCACCTGAAGTCAGGAGTTTGAGACCAGCCTGGAAACCCCATCTCTAGTAAACATAGAAAAATTAGCTGGGCATGGTGGCATGTGCCTGTAGTTCCAGCTACTCGGAAGGCTGAGGCAGGAGAATACCATGAACCCAGGAGAGGGAGGTTGCAGTGTGCTGAGATTGCACCACTGCACTTCAGCCTGGGAGACAGTGAGACTCCATCTAAAAAAAAAAAAAAAAAAAAGACGGAAGTATACTTGGGATCCACATCTGTAGAAGGGAGGAGAGAGAAGGAAGATCAGCAGAGAAATTGATATGCAAACTGATGCCATGAAGCTCTCAGCAGACATCATGTAGATCTGGCATCACTCTTCAGAGGTCAGATTTCAGGGGCATTAGACTTGCATGTATCTCCCCACCATGATTAGTCATGTAAAGACGCAGGAAGGCTGTTTTTTTTTTTCAGCTGCACTGATCCCCAAAGAGACTGATAGCTAAGGATGGTTGCATGGTAGCATTCCTAGCAACTAGGAAATAAGTTCTTTATTCTTAAAGGGTTACCTGGATGTCACAAAACAGCATGCAACACAGAGGGTATGGAGTTACAGAGACAAAAAGTGTATGTAAAAAGGTGATGTAGTTTGAATGTATGCCTCTGCCAAATCTCATCTTGAATGTTGGAGGCAGGGCCTGTTGGAAGGTATTTGGATCACGAAGGTGGATCCCTTAGGAATGGCTTGGGCTAACCCCTTGGTGATAAGTGAGCTCTCACTCTGAGTTCACATGAGATCTGGTGGTTTACAGGTGTGTGGCACCCCTGCCCCTCTCTCGCGCGCGCTTCCTTCTGCTTTCATCATGGGATGTGCCTGCTCCCTCTTCACTTTGCACCATGATTGTAAGCTTCCTGAAGTCTCTCTAGAAACCAAGCAGATGCCAGTACAGTATTTCCTGTAAAGCCTGCAGAACCATGAGTCAATTAATCCTGTTTTCTTTATGAATTACGCAGTCTCGGATTTTTATAGCAATGCAAGAACAGCCAAATAAATAAGACAAACTAGATTTTATAATTCTAATTTCTATTTCTGTGTTACTACACCCTGAAATCTCCATGTTAGCTTTTTGTAAATTGTTCTATCATTTTTACCAATCTACATGACTTCACTTTCCATTCATAAACTTATCTAGAACTGAGCTTTTAAACAACATCTAACTGTAAGCAAAGAAGTTTGTTTGCAGGTTATAAAAATGAAGCAATATTAGCAAAATTTATATTTAGCATTTTCATTTTCTGAGCTGACAAATGTGCTCAAATATGTTTAAAAATATTATATATGCATCTGTTTAAGAACAAGGGCATATACAACTGCAAATAGTGATATTTTTAATTTGAAGCATCTCTGCATACCAACAAGAGGACTGATAATTATTAAAAAAAAAAAAAAGAAAAGAGAATATCACCCAGACAAGGGACCAACCTATTATGCATCCCCAAGTTTCTTTTTCTCTGACTACATGGTAGTGATTAAATTATGACCTACACACTTATTCTTGAACCCAGAATAACAGGATAATACAAAGAGCAAGCATTTAGAGAAATATTCATTTTCTAAAAGAGTGTAAATAGTTTGGTTTAAGGTGGATTTTTCAGTGCAGGAGTTTGAGTAGGATTGGATAAGTTATGCAGTTTAAGATCAGTGAAAACAGCAAGGTGAACGTTTTGGGGCAAGAGGTTCAGACAGTCTTAGGGCATAAACCTCAGTGAATGTTGTCTACTGAAAAGCTGATCAGATTTCAGGGAAGTTCCTAAATTGAACACTCAAGTTCTTTGGACAATAGTCTCCTAGATTATAGCAAATTCACGTAAATGTAGACAGTTGTGTTTGAGGGAAGATGATTTCTTTCTCACAGTGAAGAGAGTATCAGCCAGTTAAAATGCCAGCCCTTGGATCTTAGCTGCTCCACAACTAGCTGTGGGCTTTGGATACATCTATTAATTTCTCCATAAGTCAGTTTTCTTGTTTGTGCTTATCTTACATCAGAAGTTAGTCATGAGGATTAAATAGACAACACTAGAAACAATTGGAAGTGTTCCTAATACATAGTAAGTAGGTGATTACTATTTTCCTCACTCCCCTTACCATTCATTTGTATCATATACACAAACCCACGCATATCTGGTTCTTTTTGGCAAGGGCTAAGGACTAAGGACTAAGGAAAAATAAATGATGAAGTTGATTTAGAGGTTTATAGTATTGAAGCATTTACATCATTGACTATTTATGTGACATATATGTGCGTGTGTGTACATATCAATAAAGTTATTTTTCATGGTTCCGCTAACTCTATAGAAGTAAAATGGCACATAACAGATTGCCAACAAGAAGAAAACACTGGAAAGTATCTAAGTTTTTGCTTAGTAGACCTGTCAGAAATTATCCCAGTCTCCTGATATTTTCATGAATACTAACCCATCATTACTGACATGTTTCTGTTTTCCTATGAAAGATGTGGAAATTCACTGTCACTGTGATTATCAAAATAATCAAGGGTCAAGTTAGAGTGGAACCAGAAAACAAGGTTCATAATATCCAGCTTGTTTATTCCTTTATTCTTCCAAGAAATATTTATTGAGTACTCATTAGGAATCAAGCAAGGTTTGTATGTAGGACATGAATGGAATTTTGCAAACAGTCTTTTGTGCATCTCATCATATTACATCTTAATTTTCTATCCTGCTGTTTTCTATCCTACTGTAACCCTATCTCATATTCCTTATTTAACTTTATCTTGTCCTGCAGACATAGCCTCTTTTAAAACTTTCTAAAATATAACAGGTTATATCCATTACATTTAATTAAAGACATTCAACAAAGGAAATTCTGTGGGAAAGTTCAAGATTGAGCAATTTTTAAGAATATTTAAATGTGGTTACTGGAGTCAAGCAGACCCTGTATTGCAGCTTCTGGAGCTTGGCTGGTCTCTCGTCCTCAGCTTGGCCCTATGGACCTGGCTGGACATTCCCCCGAGGACAGTGGGGAGCCTGGTGCCCAGTGGCCCTAGGACTGATGCAAACCATTGAGCAGCTGGCTGGCTGGGCCTGCAGGCACACAGGTGCCAGCCAAGGCTGGGTGGAGCTTATCCAAATAATTTTTAACATCAACCCCCTGGAGAATCTGAAGGTATACATCATCGGTCCGCCTCCTTGGTGGTCTTTATGATCGTTGTGGGCACCATGGCATAGCTTTCCCAACCCTGGACTGTTTCTTCAAAATCACGGAGATTAAGTCACCAGAAATGGCAGAAGATCGGAATACTTTTCTGCTATGGTTCCAAGATTTGGACTTGCATGCGTCAGAAAATGAAACATTAAGGCATCTCAAAAATGACACCAAAACTTCGGGAAGCATAATGACCATGCAGACCAGAGCATCCACCAGGTCTTCCCAGGCCCTGGAGGATTCAGGTCCAGTTAACATCTCAGTCAAAACCATCCTAACCCTGGACCCACTCAAATTATTTGGAGGGCACTCTCATGGCATCACTCATCTGTATTCAATCATTTTAGGTCATCAGATTGGACTTTGAGACAGAGAAGCCCACGAAGGGACAAATATTACCTTTACTCTGCCTGCAACTTGAACATCAGATATCTGTGCTCTTGATGGTCCCCATGAGCAGATGGTGTTCACAGCCTGCATGACCCTCAGGGACACCCCGGGTGTGTTCCCCTTCACTGTGCAGCCACCGCACTGTGTTTCTGACACACAGCAATGCTACACTATGGTGCAAGATCTTTGGAACTGATAGAAGGGCCAACACAATATGCTCAAGATTACAGTGTTTTCTGGTGTTAGTAAAGGCCCATTGAAAAAGGCTATCATGCTTTTAATCCCAAGCATACAGTTATTGCTCCAGATGATGACTGTTCATTAATAAATTTGCATCTTATGCATACCAGTTACTTCTTCTTCATAATGGTGATAATAGTGTTTTGCTATACTGTTATCAAAGGCAGACCCAACAAATTGTGTCAGAGCAATCCTAAATATTGTCCTGAGAAGACAGCTTCGGCTGAAACCTAATCCCACAGCTTCTTGTTTTCTGAGAGAGACTGAGAGAACCATAATCCTTGCCTGTTGAACCCAGCTTGGGTCTGTACACTCTGTGATGCCTTATCTTGCAATGTTGAGTTATTCCAGCAAAAGATATTTCAAGTGCCTGTAACTTACTTGCATTTATTTATTTATTTATTTATTTATTATTTATTTTTGAGACAGAGTCTCACTCTGTCTCCGAGGTTGGAGTGCAGTGGCGCGATCACAGATCATTGCAATTCCGTCTGCCGGGTTCAAGCCATTCTCCTGTCTCAGTCTCCTGAGTAGCTGAGATTACAGGTGTGTGCCGCCATACCTGGCTATATTTTTTATTTTTAGTGGAGACGGGGTTTCACCATGTTGGTCAGGCTTGTCTCGAACTCCTGACCTCGTGATCCGCCCTCCTCGGCCTCCCAAAAGTTCTGGGATTATAGACATGAGCCACTGTGCCTAGCCTATTTGTGCGTATTTATAAAAATCGATTTGGAAGTTGGTCCAATGATTCAAATGCTTTGCACTAGGTGCAACCAGAATCTCCCACCTCACCTCTGGACTTGAGGACCTGCTGGGATACTTCCACACAGCACTGGAGAGGATTTGTGGATTTTGCCATGTTGAGCAAGTCGTGATGTTTCTACCAAGGCCACAGACACATTTCATTGCTGGTGGAATTAAGGTTTGGTTTGGGTTTTGTTTTAGCCCAATATGTACAGACTGTTTGAAATAGCTTGTGCCTTTGGGTATGATATTGCATTTCCAAAATCATCAATCCATTTTGTGGATTTTACATGTCTATGACTTAGTAATTATAGTAAAAATAATACCTTTTTTCCCATTTTGCTTGCAGAAAAAACCTAAGACTTTTTTTTCTTTTTGAAGACAAAATAGTCGCATTTTAAAACAAAAAATGTTATATCAACAATTTAAAATGTAAAAAAGGAAAGAGCAACATCAAGTAAATAGAAATAAATGTAAATCCAAGCGGACACTCACATTTATGGGAAAATTCATTCCAAACTCACTATTTTTTAAAACACTTCCATGTTTAGATCAGTGCTTGATGAGCCAAATCTAAATAAAGTTTTATTGGAACACAGTTACATTCATTCATTTACACATTATCTGTGGCTGCTTTTTGCCTATGGTGGCAGAATTAAAGAGTTGTACAGAGACCACATGTCCTGCAAATCCCAACATTTACTATCTGTCCCATTACAGAAAAAGTTTGCTGATACCTGCTCTAGATGATTGTGTTAAATCTGCTCAGTTATTTTCAAGCAGTGTTGCACATGTGTGGTGCCACCTACAGTGAGTCCAAGCCCAAGCTGGAAATGTGTTATAGTGTCTGCTAAAGACATTTCTAACTCTGGTTTCTCCATCAGTATTAATTACAACACAGTCCTCTGAGTTCAAAAATACTTGCACATCAGGGATAGTTATATTTTAGAGATTGTGAGCAAACATAATTCACATGCCTATTTTTGTGGGGTAAATAGCCAGAAAATATATGATAAATGTGTTATATAACAAAACAAAGTACATACACATGGAGAAAATGTCCATTTTTCCTAATAGATTCGTAGATTATATAGTTCATATATTTACGATACTTGTCTATTTTTTTTAAGTAATTAAGTTTGTCAAGAGGCCAGAAATGATTGAGTAGAAACAAAATAAACAACCTCTGTTCTGATCAGCTTAGTCCAACTACATATCTCACAAAAGCAAAGCCATCTTTTTCCACAAGTATCACATATGTCTGTCTGCCTGTTTGGGAAAGGCCTATGAAACCTAAGGGGAGTTATTATGTTACTGATGAAAAGCTCCAATCTGTAACACATATGTGCATTTCGATATATAGTATCTGCTTATTTTCATTAAATTGCATTAAATGCTTCAATATGTAACACAGTCATCTTCCTTAGGAAGCGTATACTTGTAGAATTCTTTGTGGTATCCCTGGGAATCCCTTTACCATGTATCCATGGCATTCTGCCTTTACTGGGCTCATTTCTTCCTACTCCCTGGAATATTTATCAAGGGAAGTTTTTCCTTTCCTACTCTAAGGCTTTGCTTTCTGTCCCCAAGCTACTGTTTTTGAACTGAAAGCAAAGGCAAGGAACAATATATTTGAGGAAAAAATCTAACACTACTAGAAATTACAGCATAGTATCTGTTTTCTTACTTAAAGGCAGAAACAGAAGTTTTCTTCTCTCATCTTTACCCCCAAACTACTGTACTTTAGACCTAGGTTAAAGCCCAAAGTAGTAGAACAAAGAAAGCAAATATTTTCCAAGTAGGGAAATTTCATTATTCATACCTATTCACCATAATGGATATGGAATGGGAATAATTATTTTCGTACACAATTCTATTCTCTGCTACAAGGCTTACAGTCTATATATGAACTTAAAAATTGTTTATCTTAAAATTTCTTTTTCTCACATTCTTTAATTATGTTATTCCTGAAAAAATAAATGCAAATGTACCCCAACATTTAAACATTACTTTATAAATATGCTTCTGTAAACATCAGATAATATATGTACAGTGGTTTTTCTCTTCACTATTCTAGCTTAACCATTCATCTTTTAAATCACATTGACAGTAGTGGGCCAGACAGAAAATATATAATTAATAAGGTTTCTTTTTAGTCAAAGTAAAATTCATGTCCCAAATGCATATCATTTCCAAATTTTCTACTTCACTAGCTGAAAGCCATCAATGTGTTCATTTTGAAGGCAAATGACCTATTTCTTTTGAAATATAAAAATCAAACAAATAAGCCCTTATTTATGTTTGTACTGGGAAAAACATTAATATTTAATATCCATTAAAAGTAATTGCAAGACTCACAATTACTTTTGTACCAACCTAGTTAACAAAGGTGAGACATCAGAAAAAAACAATTCTGAGTGAAATTCAATTGTTACATATTAATTTAAATACAAATTTATTCAGGAAGTTTGCCACCTAGAAAGAACAAAAACTTCTGAGGGTGTATGGCATACTTTGATACATAAGCATAAAAGAAAGTGACTCTAGAAATCCAGTAAGTGTAGATCTTGATGAGATTGTTTGCTTGCATCTGGATGAGTCATTATAACAAACAAGCTCACACTTATAGTTTTCAAACTTGTGTTTATATTTATCCAAGGATTCCTGAACCTTTGTCGCTTCCTACACCAACGGGAGGAATCTCACAGAAGGTGGGAGAGATGACAGTCACAGACCTAACACTTAGGCACTCATAAGTTATGCTGTATATACCTATCCTTCTGGTTTCATCTGCCCCACTTTTGGAGTGAGAAGAACCACACCAGACAGCCAGAGAGAGAATTTTTTTTAAAATACAGATGTTTATGAGTATTTTAAGCAAATAAGCAATTCTTAAGTTTAAGTGGAAGAAGTGAAACATACATTAAAATAATATTCATTTTGACTTAAAGATTTATTTTCTCCTAATAGATCATCTACGTAAAATAAATAATTTAGAATTTATTTTCAATAGTAATGGTAATGTTAATAATGGTAATGTTAATAATTAATGTCGTAAAAATAGCATATTTGCCAGGCACTATTCTAAGCAATTTATACAATAAACTTGTTTAATCTTCAACACTTCACAAGTGTGAAGCAAATATATATATATATATAGTTTTAATATTTTGTCCAAAGTCACACCGAGAGGATAAGCAGTCTGTCTCCAGATCCAAACTCTCCGAAGTTTTCTATATATATATATATAAAATATATATAGTTATATAGTTATATGGATGTATATCTATAAAATAGAGTAGAGTAGGAAAGGAGAAACTTCCCTTGATAAATATTCCAGGGAATAGGAAGAAATGAGCCCAGTAAAGGCAGAATGCCATGGATACACGGTAAAGGGATTCCCAGGGATACCACAAAGAATTTCACAAGTATATACTTTCTAAGGAAGATAACTGTGTTACATATTGAAGCATTTTATGTGATCTAATGAAAATAAGATATATATATGTATATAATCTTAAAATATTAGAGTTTTAACTTCATCCCTCTAGCTTTATCATTAAGCATAGGTTCCATAACAAAAGAAATCCTCAAAATATTTGCTTCATTGGATGAGTCCCATCTTATCTGAGATACTGTAGTCTGTAATGATGAAAAGCATGAACATTTTAGCCAATTTTCCAGGTTTTGAATCTAAAATGTGACCATAGAGAAAGGTCAGTCCTATTTGACCATGTGACCATGTCACAATGTGACCATGAAGATTATATAATCTCTTTCTGCCTCAGTTTGCTATTCTACAATATGGAGATAATGATAGTACCTAGTTCATAGAACCCTTGTGATAATTAAATAAACCAATATAGGTAAAGTGCTTAGAGTAGTGCCTGGCACATAGGAAGAACTATATAAGTGCAACTTAGGATTATGAGTGTTGGATGTTAAATTTCCAGGGAATGTGAACTTATTTGGAAATAGGGTATTTGCAGATGTAATCAAATAAAGATGAAGTGATACTGGATTAGCGTGAGCCCTAAATACAATACTGATGTCCTTATAAGGAGAGAGAAATTTGTAAATGTGGAGAGATGCACGGAGGAAGACTGTGTGAAGACAGAGACAGAGATTAGGGTCATGCTGCCACAAGCTGAGGAACACCAAGGAGCCCATTGCAAGCCAGAAGCTAGAAGGAGGCAAGGAAGGATCCTTCCTTCAGAGAGAAGGTGGCCCTGCTGATACCTTGCATTTGGACTTCTAAGCCATCAAAACTGTGAGAGAATAAATGTCTATTGTTTTAAGCCACATAGTTTGTGGTAATTTGTTACAGCAGCTTCACAGAACTAAACAATGCCTCTAGTCATTGCAATATATAATAAACAAGTGTCTAAATTCAGCTCACCTAGGAACTTTGGAAATAAACCTATACAAGTGTACACAGGACTGTTGTCAAGGGAGTGAACAGCAAAGCAATGTTATGAATTCACAGCATTTATAGTAGTCATTCATTCATTCATTCAAATATGCTTATTCAACTAATTGGGAACCAAAAGAGTGAACAGAATGGCATTTTCTTTCAGGGAGCTTATGATCCATCCAAGCTAATTCACTGGAGCTTTTCCCCTGTTTTCTTCTAGTAATTCTACAGTCTCCAGTCTTACATTTATGGTTCTCATCCAGTTTGAATTTATTCTTGTATAAGGGGTAAGATAAAGGTCCATTTTCATTTTCTCCATGTGGATATTTAGTTTTCTAACATCCCTTATTGAGCAGGCTGTCTTTCCCCTGTTGTGTGTTCTTGACACTTTTCTAGAAAACCAATTGACCATAGATAAATGGGCTTATTTCTGGACTTTCTATTCTATGCCATTGCTCAATGTGTCTGTTTTACACCAATACCATGTTGTTTTGATTACTACAGCTTTGTAATATATTTTGAAGTCAGGTAGTGCCTCTAGCTTTGTTCTTTTTTTCTAGATTTCTTTAGCTTTTCTGGGTCTTTTGTGATTGTACAGAAATTTTAGGGTTTTTTTTTTCCATTTCTGTGATGAATGACATTGGAATTTTGGTAGAAATTGCATTGAATCTGTAAATCTCTTTGGGCAGTATGAACATTTTTAAAATATTAATTCTTCCCATCTTGAATATGGAATAGCCCCCCATTTACTTGGTCTTCTTTAGTTTCTTTAATCAATGCTTATTTTATTTTGTTTATTTATTTATTTATTTTCATTTTTTTGAGATGGAGTTTCGCTCTTGTCACCCAGGATGGAGTGCAATGGCATGATCTCAGCTCACTAAAACCTTCACCTTCCGGATTCAAGCCATTCTCCTGCCTCAGCCTCCCGAGTAGCTGGGACTACAGGTGTACGCCACCATGCCTGGCTGGGTTTCACCACATTGGCTAGGCTGGTCTCAAACTCCTGACCTCAGGAGATTTGCCCATCTTGGCCTCACAAATTGCTAGGATTACAGGTGTGAGTCACCACACCCAGCTTATTTTAAGTAATCTCTTCATCCAAGTTCATGGGCCAAAATTCTATCAAACCCCAACTTAAGAACACCTAGGACCTTAATACTTCCTTCTCACTTCTACAAAATGTGGAAGGCAAAGGTAGGGAGGGCATATAAGTGACAGGAATAAACCTAGTTATATATACCTTTAACTTGTATGGGCTTGAGTCTTATTCACCTCACATTAAATACTTTGTTTTCTGCAAAATTTATCCATCTCATTTTCTGGTATTGAGATTCTCCATATAAGAGCAAGAAGCAGTCTTTGTGAAGCCAACAACAATGTTTGTTACATCTTTCACTCAGAGCAATGGGTAAGAAGTATTGCACTTGATCTAGAGCAATAACCAATAACACCAAAAGGCACATTTCTGTACAACTGTACAATTCCTCTTGAACAGGACGCTGCTTAATATATAAACCTTGTTTGTCATGATCAAAAGATTTAGGGATTTTTATAGTTGCCTACATTTTTTTGGTTAACGAAATTCTTGTAAGTGACAAAATGTCAGGCAAAATTCTAATTATTCTTACCATAATGTTGATATGGCACATACAGAGAGTTAAAAAAAAATTCCAAATACTTTCCAGAGATTAGTTTTTGATGAATGTCTTCTAATAAATGAATAAGAAAATAATACTTTAGAAGTATACTGTCTTCTTGTTCTAGAAAAAATAATCACCTTTTATTTTGAAACATTTTATACCTTAGGAAATGTTTTTAAATATTTCTTTCTGATCTTCAAAGTAACCCTAATAGATGAGTTTTACTAACAGGTTACATAAAAGGGTTTTCAATACTAAAGACAGCCTATTATCTGTGAGCCATAGACTAATTCTGGAAACTATGAAAGTTATAGAGAAAATTAGAAAAACATTTTTTTTCTCCAAATTTAGAAGGAAGATTCTAAGCAAATTACAAAGTAATTGGTGTAACCTGGTGCTTAATGATTAAGGTATCTGTCTTAGATTTTGGGGGCTTCTATAATAAAATACTGTAGACTGGCCAGGCACAGTGGCTTACGCCTGTAATCCTAGCAGATCACTTGAAGTCAGGAGTTTGAGACCAGCCTGGCCAACATGGTGAAACTCCGTATCTACTAAAAATGTAAAAACTAGCCAGGCATGGTGGTGGGTGCCTGTAATCCTAGCTACTCAGGAGGCTGAGGGAAAAAAGAAGATACTGTAGACTGAATGGCTAATAAACAACAGAAATGTATTTCTCACAGTTCTGGAGGCTGGGAAGTTCAAAAGTGAGATGCTAACAGATGAAATGTCTGGTGAGGATCCTCTTACTGGATTATAGACAACCATCTTTTTACTGTGTCCTCACATGGCGAAGGGAGAAGGGAGCTCTCTTAGGCCTCTTTTATAAGGACACTAATCTCATTCATCAGGTCTCTTTCCTCATGTTCTAATCACCTCTTAAAGGCCATCCCACCTAAAAGGATCACTCACATTGGGAGTTAGGATTTCTTTTCTTTCTTTCTTTCTTTCTTTCTTTCTTTCTTTCTTTCTTTCTTTCTTTCTTTCTTTCTTTCTTTTCTTTCTTTCTTTCTTTCTTTTCTTTCTTTCTTTCTTTCTTTCTTTCTTTTTTTCTTTCTTTCTTTCTTTCTTTTTTTTTTTTTTT